>NW_012117377.1:7132993-7135847 GCF_000951035.1 Colobus angolensis palliatus | reverse complement strand
GTCCGAGTGGTTGTGGGACACATTTATACAGAAAAATTAGTTTTTACTCTGTGAGCCTTTATACCTTTTGAGTTTTGTACCATGTATGTTTTACTCATTCAAAAAAATAAAGTAAGTAAGTTTCTTTTTTTACATTTTTTGGATTATGGTCATCCATCTTATTTTAACTAAATGGCCAACAGCCTGTATCTGATGCCCCAGCATATCCACTGGGTTCACTTCCTTACTCTTTATTTATTTATTTGTTTGTTTATTTTTCTGAGACAGGGTCTCGCTCTGTCTCCCAGGCTGGAGTGCAGTGGTGCGATCTCGGCTAGTCTCCTCAAGCCAGAGTTTTGTTTGCGTTGACACAGCTCAGATGTCACCTCCTCATTTCTAGACTCCTGAAGCCAGAGTTTTGTTTGTTTGTTTGTTTGTTTGAAGAGGCAAGGTCTCACTCCATTGCCCAGGCTGGAGTGCAGTGACTCAGTCAAGACTCACTGCAGCCTCTAACTCTTTGGCTTAAGCGATCCTCCCACGTAGCCTGCACTTCAGCTCCCAGGTAGTTGGGATATAGGTGTGAGTAACCACACCTGGCTAACTTTTTTTCTTTCTTTTTTTTTTTGACAAAGATAGGATCTTCAGGTCAGGCATAGTGGCTCACATCTATAATCCTAGCACTTTCGGAGGTTGAGGCAGGCAGATCACTTGAGGCCAGGAGTTCAAGACCAGCCTGGCCAACATGGTGAAATCCTGTCTCTACTAAAAATACATAAACATTAGCCAGGTGTGGTGATGGTGCCTGTAATCCCAGCTACTCAGGAGGCTGAGGCAAGAGAATCGCTTGAACCCGGCAGGCAGAGGCTGCAGTGACCCGAGATCACGCCACTGCACTCCAGCCTACGCGACAGAGTGAGACCCTGTCTCAAAAAAAATAAAAATAAAAATAAGAAATAATTAAGGAAGCAAAAAAGTAGATGAAGAAGTAGCTAGAAGCCTAAGACCTGTGAGGCTCCTGGGGGTATCTTCAGTAGGGGAGCCGGAGGGAGGGGTTGATGGTTTGCCTCCTGTTAGAGGCATGGGGACCACGGGGGATATTTGCTGATGCTGGACAGCCCTCGTTTTGGTTCGGATCCATTCCTCTCCCCCACCCAGAACACATACTTTAGGGAAGGCCAGCCCTGCCTTTGGTAGTAGTGGGACAGCACCGTCTCAGGCCTAAGCCAGGCAGTGATGGTTCCAACAGGGACTTGGCTGATCAAGTCAGAATGAAGTTCAAGACTGTGGTTTCATGTCTAGGGTGAGAAGTATTCTTTCCTGGTAACCTATCTCTGCAAGGGAAAGGCCATGGGCTGCCTCTGCCATCCTGAGGATATGAGGAAAGGGGCTGCCTGAAAATGAAGCCAACCCAAAGAAACAGATCCTAGAGTTGGATTCTGATGATGGCATCTGAGCCCTGGATCAAGCTGCATCTGAAGCTATGTCTGCTTTTAGACTCTTCTGTTACATATAAGCCAGTTAATTCCTTTTATGGGTTGAGCTTTCTGTTACTTGGAACAGCAACGATCACATCTACGGTCAGATGATAATTTTGTAAAATACAAACACTGTGCAAATACACCTCAGTATTTCCCTATTATATCACTTATTTCTTTGTCACAGGTTTATAAAAAGGGGCATAAAACTTCCTGAAAATTCTGCCTACATAACATTTGTATGAGTTTCATAATTAATAAAAATATACAAAAGTTTCAAAACTAAAGAAAAATGTAGTTGACCAAATTAATTTTGAACTATGTTTGCCCTAAATATTTTAAAAATAGAAGTCTATTCTTGACAAATGCAGATGAACCTGGCTTAACACCATTCCTATCAACACCTCCGCTGTCTGGTTTTGGTAAAAGGCCAGGTGTCGTATTGTTAGAGGCTTTAGTGGCCTGCAAGTCAAAGTGGGCCAAACCTGCCGGGCGCGGTGGCTCAAGCCTGTAATCCCAGCACTTTGGGAGGCCGAGATGGGCGGATCACGAGGTCAGGAGATCGAGACCATCCTGGCTAACACGGTGAAACCCCGTCTCTACTAAAAAAAAAAAACTAGCCAGGCGAGGTGGCGGGCGCCTGTAGTCCCAGCTGCTGGGGAGGCTGAGGCAGGAGAATGGCGTGAACCCAGGAGGCGGAGCTTGCAGTGGGCTGAGCTCCGGCCACTGCACTCCAGCCTGGGCGACAGAGCAAGACTCCGTCTCAAAAAAAAAAAAAAAAAAAAAGTGGGCCAAACCTAATGTGGCTCTTAACTGGTAAGCTGCCCAAACGCATGATTCCACATTATCCATGTGTCACCCCCGAGGTGCCTTCCCATTGGAGAAATTCGCTCAGAAGCTCTTCATTGAAGGTGCTAAGTGACAGCTGTCTCTGTATCTAAAGTGGAAATTATAGCAGTTGCTGAAAATGTCACAGTCACTGATTGGGTATCCGAGAGACACACCCAAAATAAAATGTTTGAAACATGCTGCAAAGAAAAGGATAAGCAAAAATCTACCAGGCAAAAGAAAATGAGGAAAAGGCTAAAATCTAGTTCTATATCAACCAGAACAGCCACTGTAATTTAAACCCGAATTTCTGTTCTCAACAGCATTTTTGTCAGGAACAAAAAAATACAAATAATAAATAAATAAATAAATCGGAGTTTCTGAAAAAAGGAAAATCGCCTCCATATTCGTGAGAAGGAAACTGGTTAAATAAAATATGGCACATGCATGCAATAGAATACTACGCAGCCATTGAAATCGATGAGGTGGGTATTTATACAACTAGGAACTGAGCGTATGGGACCTGTTGCTTCGTGAGAAAAGTGTGGTGTGTAGAGAAGCATGAAGGGCGC
>NW_012117377.1:7127008-7128222 GCF_000951035.1 Colobus angolensis palliatus | reverse complement strand
AGGCTGCAGTGACCCGAGATCACGCCACTGCACTCCAGCCTACGCGACAGAGTGAGACCCTGTCTCAAAAAAAAAAAAGAGAGAGAGAGAGAGAGATAAGGTCTCACTCTGCTGCCCAGGCTGGTCTCAAACTCCCGGCCTCAAAGAACCCTCCAGACTCAGCCTCCCAAAGCACTGGAATTACAAGTGTGAGCCACAGCACCAGGCCCAGGGTCGTCCTTTTGTTTTCTGTGCTCTTTGCCCACCAGCAGTGCTTTGTCATCACTCTGCCCTGGTGGTGGCCATTGGTGTGTGATTTGCCTGTTCACACGCCCACCTCCCTCACTAGACAGCCAGCCCCATGAGGGCAGGCACTGTGGACGATGGCTCTTTGAGCCCTGCTATACAGTTTGGTGTGCCACGCTCAAGGAAGGCACTTACTGATGAATAGATAAATGAATGACAGTGATTGAAAGAATGAATGAGTCCTACATGTCAGAGTTGGCAAACTGAGCTGAGTTGAGAAACTATTAATCTACTGTCACCAGGTTCCCTGAACTTCACTTCTCAACTGAAAAGTGCACCTTTCCGGAAGGGACAGCCACTCCTGAGGATCCAGGAAGAAACACTCTTCCCTCCCCATTGCTAAAGAGTGGGCAATAATTTTTTTTTAAATAAATAACTTAAAGCCAGGCAGGGTGGCTCACGCCTGTAATCCCAGCACTTTGGGAGGCCGAGGCAGGCAGATCGCTTGAACTCAGGAGTTTGAGACCAGTCTGGGCAACATGGTGAAACCCCATCTCTATAAAAAAATACAAACATTAGCCAGGCATAATGGCATGCCTATAGTCCTAGCTACTCGGGAGGCTGAGGCAGGAGGACTGCTTGAACTAGGGAGGTCGAGGCTGCATGAGCCGAGATCGTGCCACTGCACTCCAGCCTGGATGACAGAGCAAGACACTGTCTCAAAATAAATAAATGAATACATAATAAAATAAATAATTTAAATCCTGACTGGGCGCGGTGGCTCACACTTATAATCCCAGCACTTTGGGGGACTGAGGCCGGCGGATCACGAGGTCACGAGATCGAGACCATCCTGGCCAACATGGCAGAACCCCGTCTCTACTAAAAATACAGAAAACTAGCCGGGCGCGGTAGCGGGCGCCTGTAGTCCCAGCTACTCGGGAGGCTGAGGCAGGAGAATGGCGCAAACCAGGGAGGCGGAGCTTGCA
>NW_012117377.1:7117910-7119269 GCF_000951035.1 Colobus angolensis palliatus | reverse complement strand
TGGAGTGCAGCCGCGCGATCTCAGCTCACTGCAAGCTCCGCCTCCCGGGTTCACACCATTCTCCTGCCTCAGCCTCCTGAGTAGCTGGGGCTACAGGCGCCCATCACCACGCCCGGCTAATTTTTGGTATTTTTAGTAGAGACGGGGTTTCACCATGTCAGCCAGGATGGTCTCAATCTCCCGACCTCGTGATCCTCCCACCTCGGCCTCCCAAAGTGCTGGGATTACAGGTGTGAGCCACCATGCCAGGCCTTGGATACTTTCAAAATGAATTGCTTCCTTTTCCTTTTCGCTTCTGTGAAAAATAAAATGTAACAGAACAAAATCAACTCTCTTTTATTTCCAGACTAGACATTACGGTGTACCAATGGCTGTCCCAGCAGTGACAAACGCCAGCCTTGGACCCGGAGTCAGGCAGGTCTGAGTTGGGAGCCGCACGTCATCACTTGCTGGCACCATGCCCTTAATCTCTGAGTGTGTCAGCTTTTCCAGCTCAACTGGGGACAAGAGCCGTCATTGTAAGGTTCTTGTTCTTGTGGGGATTAAAGGAGATAATGGGAGTAAAGTGTCGAGTGTGGTGTTTGGCACGTGACAGATGCTTACTGACTGTTAGGTGTTACACTATTATTGTTATTACTCTAATATATTTCCAGCATTCACTCTTGTTCTCATATTTAAACAGGTTAATGTTCATACTGTATGATCATAAGTGGCATATTAATTTTAGATTAGAAATTACCATATTTTCTATAGCCAGCTCCTCCTTCTACTGCATTTTTTCCCAGGAGCTGCCGTTTCAGGCAATAGCCATATCTTCAACTTTTCTGTTTCCCACAGTACTTAGCACGGTGCAGAACAAACAGTAGGCCTGATAAAATGCTGCTGAACTGAATAATGAGAAGACAACAGAGTAACGTGGCCATATCGTCTGCACTCTAGACATGGCCTGTGGTCCGCAGCCTCCACTAATTGAGTTAAGATCCCTGAAAGCAACTCAGATAAATTTTTAATAGATTTTCTTAGAATCTTTATGAAGGAGTACCTGGAAACCTCATAAAACTGGCATTTTAATCACGTCTTATTTGGCTGACTCACCTAAAAGACACTGTGATAAGCTCTTAAGGGCGAAAAACTTTATAGAAAAAAATAATCCTGGAACCACAGCAGAATAAGCAAATATATTCTTTAAGGACCAAGGTAAGGTGTATCCCGTTTTTTAAAAATATAAGATATTATTAGAAGAATCACACTCAAAATAGTATGAGGGGCCGGGTGCAGTGGCTCACGCCTGTAATCCCAACACTTTGGGAGGCTGAGGCAGGTGGATCACTTGAGGTCAGGAGTTTGAGACCAGCCTGG
>NW_012117377.1:7068741-7116795 GCF_000951035.1 Colobus angolensis palliatus | reverse complement strand
CTTGCAGTGAGCTGAGATCCGGCCACTGCACTCCAGCCTGGGCGACAGAGCGAGACTCCGTCTCAAAACAAAACAAAACAAAAAAAAAACAAAACAAAAAAAACCAAATAACAACGTCTTCCTTGTCTTTTTTTCTGAGACAGGATCTTGCTCTGTCACCCAGGCTGGAGTGCAGTGGCTCAAACACTGCCCACTACAGCCTTGACCTCCTAGGCTCAAGCAGTCCTCTGGCCTCAGCCTGCAGAGTAGCTGGGACCACAGGTGCGTGTCACACCCAGCTAATTTTATTTTAATTTTTATAGACACAGTGACTCACTACATTTCCCAGGCTGGTCTTGAACTTTTAGGCTCAAGTCATCCTCCAGCCTCAGCCTCCCAAAGTGCAGGGATTACAGGCATGAGCTACTGTGCCCTGCCCCAGTTATCTGATATTGGCCACAGGACAGCAGGGCTTTCCAAAAGTCCCCTTACCCCTGGACCCCTTAAACTTTAGGTGGGTTCAGGTACCAATAGGCATGATGTTGTTTACACAGGAAATTTCAAGGTCAGAAGGAACAGGTTGCCTTTGATGAAAGTGAAGAGAAGACAGACAAAGAAAGGAGGCCCTGGGAATACGTTCAAGAGGAAACAAAGAAGACAAACGCCATAAATATGAGTCAAAGACATTCACGACACCTTCATTAGTCTATTCATTTTTGCACCGACTGCACTGTAAACGAAGTGTTCTTTACTCTGTGCAGTCAGTATTTTGCAAATGACTGGAAGATTTGGCCGGGTTGAGGGGAGAAGGAGCCATACTTTCCTTCTACAACCAGACGCTTTGTCCTGTGGTCAGCAGGTGGGCAGAGGCTGGGGGTGCTGCTGTCCCTGCAGGTCACCGGGTATCAGACCCACCCACATGCATTTTGTGGTCTCGACTCAGTGCACACAAGTTCAGACCTGGGTGAAGAACAGAGGAGGAGGTCTGGCTCCCTGCTGCCTTTTAAAGGTGTCTTTGCTGCTCTTTCTCATTATCCCCTATTGCCAAAAAGTAAATTATGAAGTTAATTTTTAGCAGCAAAGCATGCATGGTTTTTGGTCTTTGCTTTTCTGGTATAAATTTACTAGCAGGTTCACTATTCTGATTGTGAAACCAGGTTTTCATAAGCATACACATGTAGTTTTTTTTATTTTAAAAAATTATTTTTTCCTAGCACTCTGTGAGCTGGTATACTATAGCTGACATAGGGAGAAGTTTCTTCCCAAAAAGCAGCTTTCTTTCCTCCCATTTTATAATGCCTCAGTCCACACTAGAACCGCACCAAAACCTAGCAAGCCCTCTGGCTGTTGGTGTCAATGAAAAAACCCTGTAAGGAACAAAGGGTGAGGAGGCCACTAACACTTCCTCTTAACGCCTGCTGTGGCTGCAGAGCCACTGACCACTGTGACTCCCGCATGCCCTATAAACTTGTCCCAAGTCGCAGAGCCTGAAGAGCTTTCAAAGAATTCTTGTTTGTCTGTTTTTGCCTTCCATACACAAACTGGAAGAAACAACAGGCTCCTCCTTGATTTGGGCAAAGGCCCCGTCTGGCCCTCAGCGCGGCGCTGTCTGGCTGGCAGGCCGTCTGTCTGTGTCTGTTAGAGTTAATATTCTTACTTCTTTCCTGCCCAGCAGAATATGCCCAGAAAAGTCAAAACTGGGTCCTGTCTTATTTAAGAAGTCTCATTCCTCAGTATTTGTGTGCATGGTATTGAAACAAAGTCAATATTCACTCAACTTAATTATTTGTTTTGTTTTGTTTTGTTTCTTGAGAAGGAACGTCGCTCTCTGGCCCAGGCTGGAGGGCAGTGGCGTGATCTCGGCTCACAGCAACCTCCACCTCCTGGGTTTAAGCGATTTTCCTGCCTCAGCCCTCTGAGTAGCTGGGACTACAGGCATGCATCACCACGCCTGGCCAGTTTTTTGTATTTTTAATAGAGATGAGGTTTCACCATGTTGGCCAGGTTGGTCTCAAACTCCTGACCTCAAGTGATCCGCCTGCCTCAGCCTCCCAAAGTGCTGGGATTACAAGCGTGAGCCATTGTGCCCGGCAGAATTCAACATAATGCTGTTTTAAAAGTTAATGGAGGCCTTACCTGAGTTACACAATTGGCCAAGCATTGAAGATTAAAATGGGAGGGACTTACGGTTTAAAAGGGAAGTCAGATGAATAAATACACTACAAGATAACACACATTTAATAAAGGCATCCCATCCCATAGGCTATGGGAAGACAGAGCAGACAGCACGTCTATTTAGGTGGGAAGGAGCAAGGACGGGTCACCACCAAGCTGAGGCAGGAAGTCTGAGGTAGCTCAGCCCCGTGGTTAGTGCCTCACACAGGCTTTGGAGCAGAGACCCGGGTCTCCCAACACGGCCCTGCCACTTGCTAGCTTTGTGCCAGAGGCATTTAGTTAACCTCTCTGAGCTGTGATATCCTTACCTGTAGAATGGAGGTGATCATTCTTTTTAGCTAGTCAACTCATATACTATCATAGGGGTTACATTAAATCAACTAACCTACATAAATGACTCTGCAGGTAGCACGTGCCCAGTACATGCAGCCAGGATTGTCAGTTAACCTAAAGGAGAAGGGTGATGTGGAGGAAAGAGCAATGCACACCCAGGCGTGGAGGCGTGAGGGTGCTTGTCTTCTTCAGGAAAGACCTCAGAACCCTTGTGTAAGTGGAGGGAAGCAGTGCCGGGGAGGAGGCCAGAAAGGCCAGCTGTGGGCAGTGAGGATCTCTGGGGATTACTAAGCAGGAGGGTAATGAGACAGATACTGCCCTGTCCTTCCATCTGGGCCCCCCTCTAGCCCCTTGAGCCTTTCCATTGTAATAGCTGGCTTGACTTCTACTGCCTAAGGGTTTCATGAGCCCCCTGACCGCAAGCACTGCAGGAGGGGAATGAACTGCTACAGACACTTCTCATTGCCTGATGAGAGTTGGAGTAAAAATAACTCAGCTCCCTCGCCCCTCAGGCGGGACACCTTCCGAGGCACATAGTCTACGGACTCCTAGAGGTGCCCAGCAAGATTCAGTTCCAGTTACCTGCGGTGGTAACTGGCTTGACAACACACCCTTTACTGGCTGGCTTCCCTTTCCTATCTTCCTTCCCTACTCACATACTATTGTTTCCTCCCAAATACGTCATCTACACCAGAATCCTCGTTTCAGGGCCTGCTTTCGACAAAACCCATACTGAGGTACAAGCCATGACCATATCTATTTAGAAAAATACTTCTACAAGCAGAGGAATAATGGATCGGACTGAGTAGAGTCTAGAGGCAGAGTTAGGAGACTATGGCAACTGTCAGGGAAGGAGGGGATGAGGGCTGGAATCATCTTGTATTATAGGAATAGAGTGGAAGGAGGGACCCCAGGGACACTGAGGCAAGTCCTAGTGACTGATGCCTGTGGTCTAGGTTGGACAGAAAAGATAGTTGAGAGGAGGAACAGATTTTGCTGCATATGAGAGACCAGCAGAACATTCAGCTGGAGAATGTCTCGGTGAAAGGCTGGATCAAAGATTTGGATCTGGGAGTTCTGGCAAGTGTAGCTGGGGTCATGGGGATGAATGAGGCCACTGAGAGAGATGAAAGAAGTTGAGCTGAAGCTAGAATCCTGGGAACACTAATAGTTAAGGGTGGAAATAGAAAGAGGCCTCAGTAAGACATAGAAGCAATAGTCAAAGAGAAAAGGGATAACCTGGAAAGAATGCGTCTTTTCATCCAAGGAAGAATTTCAGCAAGGAAGGGTCACCAGCAAGCATTAAATGTTGCAGTGAATTCAAAAAACGTGAAGAACTGGACACAGGCTGCTGGGATTGGCAATGGGCATGTCACTGCGGACCTCAGCCGTCTCAGGTAGTGATGGAAACAGAAGTGAGACTGCAGGAGGCCGGGAATGGAAGGAAGGGGCAGACGAGCTCTGGGCAAGGGGAACATTTCTTCAGAACGCTTGGCGGTGGAGGGAGGGAAAGACAGACTATGGGTGACGGGTGGGTGACAGGGAGAGAAGTCTAAAGGAGGGGAAGATGTTCTTTGAAAAGATGGGGTGGACTTGACTAAGATTGTGGTCCAAAAGCGATACGCACAGGGGTGAAGACGAAGTCCAGGGGAGAGCACGGAGGGAACCTCTGGTGGAGGAAGGTCAGGGAAGAGGCAGCCCCGAGTGGGAAGAACAGCAGAGGAGGAGTCTGCGTTCAGGAGGACGCGGCGACGTCTGCGAGTGGAGGTGAGGAGGTGAGGATGGATGAAATCACAGGTAAGCTTAGAGATGATGGCTACTGTGCTCGGCACAATTGTGCTTGGAGGGAATCTGGGCTGGGCTGGGGTTGGTAGTGGAGAGTGTCACCAACTAAAGGGTAGCTCTGAAAAAGGGGCTGAGCCCGGTGTGGAGAGGGCTCTGAGCACCTGGAAACCGAGCAGGACTGAGAACCAGGAGAGGGCAGCGTGGAGGAGGAGCCCCTGCCAAATGCAAGCAGCCCTGGGAGCCTGTGTCAGACAGTAAAGGCAGGAGGTGACCTGCGCCACAGAGCCTGCCCCTTCAGGGCCCCGCAGCGGCACTTCTGCCCCTAGAGCTCTTAGATGCCATTTCCTCTGTGAAAGGGACATTTTGGTGGTGTTAGAGGCCAAAGGTTCTACGCTCTCTGCTGAATGAGAGGCAAGGTCCTCCAACCAGAACAGAAGGACCAGGGTGGCGTGGCCTTGCTGAAGAGTTGTAAGATTAACTTAGTGTTTATTAAGGGAAGTTAGTGTTGGGTGCGGTGTGCAGTCCCCTAGTGCCTGGGCCGGTGACCCCACTTGCCTCCTTTCTGCGTTCTGGGTGCAGAGTCTTCATTTCTGCCTCTGTGCTTGGCTCTCACGCCTGCCCACTCGGCCTCGCTCCTGCCTCACTGCTCTCAGGACCAGACTCCTTGATGTAGCCATATATGCGGGTGACATCCTCAGGAAACCAGAAGTGCAATGTTTCTTTGGAATTGGATTATAACTGTTTGGAAACAGTTCTAGTTCCCATGTCATATGAATTCTTTTTTGTTTATTTTTTGTTTTGTTTGTGTTGAGACGGAGTTTCACTCTTGTCGCCCAGGCTGGAGTGCAGTGACTCAATCTCGGCTCACCGCAACCTCCACCTCCTGGGTTCAAGCGATTCTCCTGCCTCAGCCTCCTGAGTAGCTGGGATTACAGGTGCATGCCACCACGCCCAGCTAATTTTTGTATTTTTAGTAGAGATGGGGTTTTGCCATGTTGGCCAGGCTGGTCTCAAACACCTCAGGTGATCCGCCAGCCTCAGCCTCCCCAAGTGCTGAGATTACAGGCGTGAACCACCGCACCTGGCTGCCATATCATATGAATTCTTAATTCCTAGATCAAGAAAATCTTGAAATTATCTGGTTAATCCTGGTTATTCCTGTAGAAATTTTTCCCAACTTTCTACCTAGCTTCCAAATCCAAATTTATTGGTAACCCAATTCATATTGATGAATGACAAGATTTAAAATGGAAGAAACATAGATATAACAAGGTGCAAGTTTGAGTTGTGTGAACATTTTTCTTATTTTTAAATATACATTATTTTAAATATACAATTTAAATATATTAAATATTGAAATATATTTAAATGGTTGTAAATGTTAGTTATTTAACATAGTTAGGGAAGAGTTATATGCAGAATTATTATGGAATTCATGGTGTACTGTCATCATTTATCTACATAATTCTTCTAAATCATCTTTTTCCTTATAACCCTCTGATATTTGAAACCTGTTTTATCAGTCTGCAATAGCTTCATTAAATCAAGTCCAAACACTTCACTTCCACCCAGAGAGATTCACTGTGACAGAAATAGCAGTGTAACTGCTAATGCAAACACTGTAAATCACCAGAAACTAATAAGGCAAGAAGAATGTTACCAAGTGTGGTTTGGCTAGCGCACAAGCCAAAGGGAGGCTTAGATGTCTCATAAGGGACACAGGCAATTTTAAGGCCCACCTGTGACACACACACACTTATGAAGGTAAAAAGCATGTTTCTGTTTGTTTTCCAGAGGCAGGGTCTTGCTCTGTTGTCCAGGCTGGAGTGCAATACTGCAGCCTCAAACTCCTGGGCTCAAGTGATCCTCCCGCCTCGGCCTCCTCAGTAGCTGGGACTACAGGCATGGGCCACCATACCCAGCTAATTTTTTTTTTAATTTTTGTAGAGATGGGGTCTCACTTTGTCGCCCAGGCATCTCTCAAACTCCTGGCCTCAAGTGAACTTCCTGCCTTGGCCTCCCAAGGCATTTTGAGCATCCAGCCACAAATGTATGTTTTCAAGAGAAATCAAGAAATATTTTGCTTGAAAAATTAACGAAGAGAAGCAAACTGCTGTGCCTTTTCTGAGCAAACAGTATTTGAAAGAAGCCAAATAGTTGATGGCAGAACATCATCTTGGGTTTCTGTTTTTTTTGCTTTTTGAGACGGGGTCTTGCTCTGTGGCCCAGGCTGGAGTGCAGTGGTGTGATCATGGCTCACTGCAACCTCCATGTCCTGGGCTCAGGTTATACTCCCTGAGCCCCCTGAGTAGCTGGGACTACAGGCACACACCACCATGCCTGGCTAATTTTTCTGTGTTTAGTAGAGATGGGCTTTCTCCATGTTGCCCAGGCTGGTCTTCAGAAAATTATCTTTAATAGAGGAATTCCATTGCATAAATGAAGAAGGAATGATAGAATCTTTAAAAAAAAAAAAAATCACCATTTTGCAACTCCTACTAAAATAATGTTAATGGCAACCATTAGGTGACAGGTTGATGGAGAGCTTCATACAGCCTAGATCAGGCTGACAGCTACTGAGTCTGAGGATTGACAAAAAGAGACAATCCAGACATTTTGTTACCTCCTGAAGGAAGGCAATAAAAATTCACCACTTCCAATGAAGTTGACTTGCAAAAAAAGAAAAAAAACAAAACTGACCTTGACATCGATCGAGCCGCTAGATATAAAAACTGGTGGGAAATACAGGGAATAGAGGGACGTGTTAAACACAACCACAGAAATGCAATCAGACAAGTCCAACATGTGGACAATTCTACAGGACCAGGCTCTTCAACAAACGAAAGACAAGAACAAAAGGGGAGGGGAATGTTAAAGATTTAAAGACACTTCAACCAAATGCAACAAGAGGACCTTGTTTGGATCCTGACTGGAATAAACCAATGATAAAAGCATATTTATGAGACAAAAGCGGAAATCTGAAAATACTGCATATCACATATTACAGAATTATTGTTAGCTTTTTAAGATATGATCATGGTTTAATGGTTGTGTGGGAAAAGGGGAAGGAGGTCCTTATCTCTACCTTATCTGGTAAAGATAACATCAAAGCATTTACAGATGAAATGATGTGATGTCTAGAATTTGTTTTGAAATAACCAGCAGGGCTGAGGATGGAGGTGAGGGAAACTGTTGAGGGAGAAGAGGTGAAGCAAGATTGGCCATATGTTAATGGCAATGCCCAATAAATACATGGGGGTCCATTTATCCTATTCTTTTTTTTTTTTTTTTTTTTCTGTGACAGAGTCTCGCTCTGTCCCACAGGCTGGAGTGCAGTGGCACAATCTCCACTCACTGGAACCTCTACCTCCCAGGTTCAAGTGATTCTCTTGCCTCAGCCGCCTGAACAGCCGGGATTACAGGCACGCACCCCCACACCTGGCTGATCTCTGTCTTTTTAGTAGAGAGGAGGTTCTGTCATGTTGGTCAGGCTGTTCTCAAACTCCTAACCTCAGGTGATCCGCCCTCCTGGGCCTCCCAAGGTGCTGGGATGACAGGCCTGAGCCACCGCACCTGGCCCGTTTATCCTATTCTTACGGGTTAACAGTTCTGAATAGAAAGTCCCTTTTTAACCACCTATGCTGGTGATCAGTGTCTTGCAAAACCAGCTGCACAATAACTTAAGTTTGGTTGTGCCCCATCCACAGGCTCTTCTCCTATATCCCACATCCCCACCACAGTGAGTACCTCTTCTTATTTCCACTGTCCCAGAAAAGAAAGTTTGAACCAACCAGTCATTGTCTCTGGCTCTGCGTATTCAGTCAGCAACTTCCCACCTCTTTTCACTCTGTCGTATCCCTAAGCCCACTCTCCCTTCTTAGGATCATGTTTACAGATTTTAGACCGAGAATGGGCCTTCTTCTGTCATCACCTTCTCCCCGGTTTCCAGCCATAGCCCACCCCACAAGCTGCCACTCTTCCTCTCCGCACCTTTTCTTTAGTGGATCCAGCTCCGGGCAATAGGAAGCTCTGAGTCAAGCAGTGCTTCCCAGACCTCCTTCCTCTGGTCCCCCATCCTGACCACAGAGGACCACCTCCGACCCTCCTGAGCCTCACAGGGTGGAGGACGGACATAAACAATGCTTGGCCTCTCTGGCTGCTTACTTGTTCCTTCCCGTATGAGGAAGACATCTGATTGGACGTGTGAAGCTTTGCTTTTATCACAGTTTACCACTTTTTGAGTCTGTAATGGGCCTGCCTCCTACTCTGTTTTGTATGTTTTTTGTTCTACCAACAAATGGGAATTAAAGGCAAATCTATAAGTACTCCTGCCACTGGGATTTAAAAGTGGCCAGGTGCAGTGGCTCATGCCTGTAATCCCAGCACTTTGGGAGGCCAAGGTGGGTGGATCACCTGAGGTCAGGAGTTTGAGACCAGCCTGGCCATGATGGTGAAACCCCATCTCTACAAAAAATATAAAAACTAGCCAGGAGTGGTAGTGCAAGCCTGGAGTCCCAGCTACTCGGGAGGCTGAGGCAGGAGCATCACTTGAACCTGGGAGGTGCAGGCTGCAGTGAGCTGAGATCACATCACTCCACTCCAGCCTGGGCGACAGAATGAGACTCCATCTCAAAAATAAATAAATAAATTAATTAAATAAATAAAGTTACTAATGACATTGATTATTACAATGGATTCCAAGGTTCTATATACATTGTTTTCCCCATAGATGAATCCTGTCTTGATTTGAGATATAGTAGGACCACAATTTGGCCTCAGGCTCCAGAAGCATTCTCTGATCTAGCTTGTAGAATCAGGAGATATTAGGCTGCTCATAAACTATCCCAGAGATTTCTGTGGTCTCCGTTTAACCAGTGAGTTGTGTGTCTGTGCACTATTGGGTAGAAACATGGTGCAAAAACAAGTAAATGATCTGTAAATCTCTAACACAAAGCAAACTTTTCCCTCTACTTATTCCCTAATAACACATCATTAGCAAAGGCCCACTGTTGGCCCTGATCTCGTGTCACAAAAGATTGATAACGTCATTGGAAACCAATACGGCACAAGAGGAACCTAAATCATCTTATGCCATATATCCAGGAAGCTTTTAGAATCCAACCTGAAGCAGCTCCCACTATTCAAAAATGGGATACTGTGAACATCAATAAGAATTATGATGACAATGGACTGAAATATACCAAATATTCATGACTTTATAATAATACTAAAAAGCAAAAAATACTTTATATAAATATATTAAATTATCACATGTACCCTGCAAGTATGTACATCTATTATGCATCAATTTTAAAAAATAATTTTAAAAACTACTTGGTTGCTGTTAAGGAATATTGAGAAACCAAATCATTATTTCGAAAACTGATAAAGGAAAATACTTATAAATAAACAAAGGAAATACTAATAAATGAAGAATGATAGAATTAGATCATCACCATTTTGCAATCCCTAACGTATTAATATAGACCTAGTGTTCATCAACAATAGTCCTGACGCCATAGAGAGACAATCAGCTATCATGAGCTTCCTGACAGAAGGATACAACACCTGTAAAGTAATCTGGTCCCTCCAAATCAAACCTGAATTTGCTGTAGATCCAATTGCCAACTTATCAAGTAGAGAAGACAGACAAATACAGTAATTACATACACCATGATGATGCAACCAGCAAAACCAGGATGTGGAAAATTCTACAGGACAAACAAGTGGTTCCTTCAATAATTAAACTGCAAGGATAAGACAAAGGTTGGGAGTAAAAACTACGCATTAAAATAAACTTTAAAAACATGCTAGCCAGGCCAGGCGCAGTGGCTCACACCTGTAATCCCAGCACTTTGGGAGGCTGAGGCGGGTGGATCATCTGAGGTCAGGAGTTCGAGACCAGCCTGGCCAACATGGTGAAACCCCGTCTCTGCTAAAAATACAAAAATTAGCAGGGCATAGTGGTGGGTGCCTGTAATCCCAGCGACTTGGGATGCTGAGGCAGGAGAATCGCTTCAACCCAGGAGGCGGAGGTTGCAATGAGCCGAGATCACGCCACTGCACTCCAGCCTGGGTTAACAGAGCAAAATTCCATCTCAAAAAACAAACAAACAAACAAAAAACCCATGGTAACCAATCACAAGATTCACAGTTTGAATCTTGACTCCTAATTCAAACTGTGAGGCCAAACAGGACGGAATTAACAGGCCTTTGTTTTCAGAAAGCCTTCGCAGGAACAAACAGCTGAACTGTCTGGAGAGAGCAGGTGGGGTCTCTGGGCCGGGAACGGGAAGGCTGTTGACAGGGCCTGTGGCCTGGTGTCGGGGCCGGGCGGGGCTGCGTCCCAGCGTCAGGAGGGTGACCAGGGCTGGTGGCCGTGCTGTTGGGTGGTGGGCAAACTGGAGGGAAGAACCTCCTTTGTTCTAGGGTTTGGCTTTCCACACAGCTTCCTCTCCTCTAGTCTCACTACGGGCTTGACAAACGTCATGTCAATATAGTCCTTTTAACAATCTGTTGAAAAAGCCCCACCTTGAGAGAACTGCTCAAGGTTCTCACTGGTTTCCTCACAGGGTCATTCCAGTTTCCGGAGCAGTGGACTGGGGAGGGGACAGGGCTGCTCAGGTGATGACATGGGTGACTGAGCCAGTTTTGGTGTTCAACAATCGTCATGTTCTTGGTCCGTATTGTTAGGTTTTAGAGGTACCACGTAAACCCCCAGGCCTCCTCTTACTATGATTGGCCAGTAAGGGATTGGAGTCACACTTGATTTAGAAAAAATGAAACTGTGTTTCTGGGACAAGCGTGTGATGGTTGCATTTCACACCTGAGAATCACATATTGCCCGTTAATTCTTTTCTGATAGTTTAAAATTAAGAACCCCCAATGTCTCTGCAGTTACCTTTAAGCACACCATTTTTGTGAAGGGCTTACTTTTGGCAGCCGCCACACTAGCTCAGCTGGATCAAACTCCTTTAATTGGTAATGCAGCCAGAAACAATGGCAGTGGGGCCCGGCCTCGACCCCCGGCCTCCCTACTCAGAGAAGAATGGTCCTCAGGACTGAAAGTCACAAGAATTTCAGAGACACTGAGAAACCGTGGGATCAGGACAGTGCACTCGAATGTGATGAGAAGGGATATTTGTAGATTTCACAAGCAACTGAAAACCACGGCACTACCACAGAGTTGCACACAGAATACATGCAGCATTTTCTAGTCTATGTGAGTGCAGCTTGCCTCAGGGACTCTGAAGGACCATTGAAAAGAAACAACTGGGTGATGGAGGCCCTCAAATGGTCCTGGGGACACAGGATGGAGGACAGAATAGGACCTGGGATTGCCCTGGTATTATGTTTGCCTTGTATCTTTTGCTGATCTTTCTCCTTCCCCATCTCTAACTTTGGGTTGCCCGCAGGTTCAGCCCTCAGAGCCCTTGTCTTCCCTACTCACCCTCCGTCCTTAGGTGATCCCATCCAGCCCCACAGCTTTAAACATCTTCTGTACACGGACCACCCCACCCCAGGCTGTCCGGCGCTCCAGACTTACATAGACAGCCTGGATGTCTGGTTGGCTTCTCAGTTGGGAACACGTCTCCAACCACACTCTTGATCTTCCCCCAAACCTGAACAGAATAGTATCTAGTTGCTGAGGCCTAAACCTTGTGATCATTCTTGGAGTCTTTTCCTCTACTTCCATCCCATCCACTGGGAAATCCTGTTGCTTCTACCTTCCCAATAGATCCCAAATCCAACCACCTTTCGCTACCCACCATTATCACCCTGGCCTGAGATGCCATCTCCCTTGTAATGTCCCCTAACCAGCTCAGCACCATTCAATGGCTTCTCTTCTTCTCCTCACATTTAGCTCCAAATCCTTTCCTGGCCCACAAGGCCCTTCATGCTCGGGGGCCTGCCCACCTCTCCCACCTCATCTGCTTCTCTCTCTTCACTCAGGCTACTAAGGCCCGGGGGCTCCTTGCTGATCCTTCTGGCGGCCAGACACTCGGTGCCTGATGTTCCTCTACAAGGAATGCCCTTTCCCCACACCCCTTCATTTCCTCCAGGCCACTGCTCAAGATCTCCTCCCTAGAGGGGCCTTCCGTGTCATTCTAGACAGGACAGCACCTCATCACTTCACCCCTTATCCTGCTTCATTTTTCTTCATAGTGTAAATCTTGCCATGACATATGTTTACTGATGTATTATCTGCCTCCTATGGTCAACCTCACAGTCAGAATTCAAGTTCCTTAAGGATGGGGACTTTGTTTTGCTGACTAGCACACTGTTTCTTTTCTTTTTTCCTTTTTTTTTTTTTTTTTTTTTTGAGGTGGAATCTTGCTTTGTCACCCAGGCTGGAGTGCAGTGGCATAATCTCGGCTCATTGCAGCCTCTGCCTCCTGGGTTGAAGCAATTCTTCTGCCTTAGCCTTCCAAGTAGCTGGGACTACAGGCGCCTGCCACCATGCCCAGCTAATTTTTGCATTTTCAGTAGAGAGAGGGTTTTGCCATGTTGCCCAGGCTGGTCTCGAACTCCTGACCTCAAGTGATCCACCCGCCTTGGCCTCCCAAAGTGCTAGGATTACAGGCGTGAGCTACCACACCCGACCAGTTTACTAGAACTGTTTCCGGCATAGAATATCACTAATTAAATATTTTATTGAATGAATGAAGTTAAAATGACATGTACACCCTTTCCATGAAGTCCCTGAGGTCACAAGTTTAGGAAAATGGACTTCCTTACTCCCGGACATCCTGTAAACACCTGTGGCCAACCTTCTTACATAACTGAAGATATTTACTATAAGGAGAAAATATTTATATTCATTCATTCAGCAGATATTTACTCAACACTTTGTAATGGTAGATACCACTTACCAAGCCCGATGTGCAGAGAGCCCATCATGCTCAGAGTAATCCTACAAGGTAGCCATGATTTCTGCCACTTTACAGACGGGCAACAGATCACACATCACGTGACTTTCCCCAGGTCACATATCCTATACCTGGTACAGCTGGAATTCAGCCCTTTTCCCTAAGCCATGCTATTAAAAAGCTATTTCAGCATTAGCCTCAAGCCATCTCGTTCTAGAACGTTCTCACCCACCCAGTACTGGCAGCAAAATTGCCAATGTGAGCCCATAAAACATTTGCAGTTCATCCTGTCACTTCCTCTATGAAGTCCTCCATGAGTCCCACAGGCAGAGCCAGCTGCTGTCATTGACCCCAATGCACTTGGCTAACATTGCTGAACAACTCTTGCTCAGTGTCATTATTGGTCTTCCTGTCTCTCCCACGAGGCTGAAACCTTTCAAAGACAAGGGCTATGTCTCACACTCATTTTGGCATCTCTGGTGCCCGGCACAGGGTCTGGCACATGGTGGGAATTCAATGAATGCTGACTGAATGAGCAAATGAGTTGCATTAGGAAACACTTAGAAGCTGGCATTCTGGCACGAGCGCAGGCGGCCAGTCGGCCCCTCGCTCTGCCTCTATTGGTCATTCTCCACTTCTTCTGCACGCTTATTTCCCCAGTTCCTATTTTATTGCTTGAATATCTGTGACATTTCCTGCTAAGTCTTCTGTGCAATAGTAGCTCATTCTAATTGCCTCCTGCAAATAATACTTGTTCTGAAAGAAACTGTGTCTCTGGAATTCAGATTCTGCCTGTAATGTTGTGCTTTGTGGGCTCCATTTCACAGCAGCCGAGGGGTTTGTTTCTATCTGAAGAAACCATTTGTGAGGCTCGAATTTGGTGCTTCCTGGAGCTGATCCAACAGAATCCGTCAGTACATTGCTGTGGGCCTTGAGAAACTTCCGGTTATCAACGGAATGCAAATTTTTAAAAGATCAATAAGATACTATTTTTCCCCAACTAATTGCAAAATAAAAAGCAAAAATATGCTGGGGAAGGTTTAGAATATGGGAACAATCTTTCTGCAGGACAGATTGAAAACACATTAGCAAAAGACTTAAAAATAGATCCCCATTACTTTAAAGGTGGCCCAACAGTTCTGCTTTCTGGAATGTATTCTAAGCAAACAATTAAGACTTAACTAGCAGGATGTTGATCTTAATTTATTACAATAGTGAAAATTGAAAATTATTTAAATTACTAAGAATGAGGAACTAATAGGCCAGGTGTGGTGGCTCTAATCCCAGCTCTTTGGGAGGCCAAGGTGGGAGGATTGCTTGAGGCCAGGAGATCGAGGCTGGAGTGAGCTATGACCGTGCCTCTGCACTCCAGCTGGGGTGACACGGCGAGACCTGTCTCTAAATTAATGAATTAATTAATTAAGGTATAGCCAAACATTAGATACTATCCAGTCACTCAAAGTTATGTTTTAGGTGAATATACATTATCATGGAAAGAGTGTTCATTATGTATTCACTTAAAATAGCAGATTACATAATAGCATATATGGTCTGATCCTGGAGTATTGTCATGTTTGTTATTTATTTATTTCTCTTTCCCAATAGTACCCTGATTTCTTACCAGAGTATTTTCTCCCTCCAGTGGGGTGTAGCTGGTGGTTGGAGGATTCCTGCCTTCCACATGGCTGCCTAGAAGCAAGGTCCGTCCTTACCTGCCCAGGCCAGACTGAGCTCAGCTCGGCGGGCTGTGTCTTGCAGGCCTTGAACCTGAGGCAGTGCAAAGCCGTCCCCTGCAGCAGCGGCCCTGGACGGGCTGTTCCGGTTATGTAATGTTTGCTACCCTCTTACACCATGCTTCTTTGCCCTCAGATGCCCCCTTGGCTCCTGTAAGCCTGAGCCTGGTGCCCCAGTCTCCAGTAGGCTCTGTAAGCACCCCTTCCTCAGCCCAGGTGCCTTCCAGTGAGTCCTGCTTTCTGTCCTCATGGTCAAGGGCCCTAACTGATAGGTTCCACAGTGGTATTTTAAAGAAGTTCTACAGAGAGACATATCCCTGGAAAAAGCTTTCAGAAGAGATGAAGCAAAGCACTAGTAATGGTGGGTAACTTTTGTGGAATTAAGGTGTTTTCCTCTTCTTTTCTGTTCACTGGCATTTTCCAATTTCTCTTTAATATCTATTGCTTGGGAGCCACTCTAGTAATTGTTAGAGTATTTTATACTTTACATCGTTTTTCCCAAAGGGCCTTTCCTGGGAAGATTCTCTAAAGTAGCCATCTCAGAGTGAGGTGCCCCTGCAGGGAATGCAAGATGACTCCTTAGGGGGCAGGAAGAAAACCAGTATTTAATTTATATTTAGGTTCTGTGTTAGTTAAATCTCGCTGACATCCTCCCTGGGTCCACGCGGCAGACATGCACGTATCAGGAAGGCAGGCGGCCGTCGTGAAGGAAGCTCAGGGAGCCTTCGCTCGTGCACTGATTCCATCTTGTTTATTTCCGTGCAATCACTAACCGTACAGGCGGCCAACTGAGTGAGGGATTTATAGATGTGATTTGGTTGTAATCACATCAGCCCTCAAAAATCGGTAAGAGACTTAAAAAGTTTCCTAAAAAGTAACCTTGAATTGAAGATAATCCCAACACAGGGGGGTTTCCTGAGAATGGCAGGGGCAACAATTCCACCAGGATAGGCTCTGCATCGTGTTGTGTAAGAACAAAGACAGGCTTATCGGGTTTGATGAAGAAGAGCTAAAAAACTAAACATTATCAAGACTAGTTGGAAAGTAGACTTACCTCTCTTCTCATTAACAATGAGCTCTGCCTAAGTACGGATCATGCCTTGAGTTGGTAACCAGGAATGTTACCAGCCAGCGAGACATTTTAAACTAGGCATTTAGAGCATGGAAACACATCTTGACATGCTTAAAAGCCATATTTAAAGTCATGCAATACTCAACCATACTTCAGTACATTTCCTGAGTTTGGTGATAAATGCTTAGAAGCCTCTTCTGAGATTTCTTTTTTTTCTGAGACGGAGTCTCGCTCTGTCGCCCAGGCTGGAGTGCAGTGGCGCCATCTCGGCTCACTGCAAGCTCCGCCTCCCGGGTTCACGCCATTCTCCTGCCTCAGCCTCCCAAGCAGCTGGGACTACAGGCGCCCACCACCATGCCTGGCTAATTTTTTGTATTTTTAGTAGAGACGGGGTTTCACCGTGTTATCCAGGATGATCTCCATCTCCTGACCTCATGATCCCACCTCGGCCTCCCGAAGTGCTGAGATTACAGGCATGAGCTACTGTGCTTGGTCTGATTTTTCTTTATTAAGAAAAATAGCAGTTTCTTCAAATGATTAGGAGTGTTTTCTCCACCAGATGAGGTGAATAATTCCTGCTGCTCTAAAAGTACCATGACAGATAGCACATTTTTAAAAGCAGAAGAAAAAAAGAAACCTCTTAAAGCCTCCTATTTTCACATTCTAGAAAGAAACTTAACGCCTTATAATTAATAGCACCATGACAGCACACGTCGGGTATCTCCCCACCAGCAGCCCAGGTATGCGCACATTCTCTCCAATTAGTTTTCTATTATCTACCTACTTCCCCACCTCTCTGTCCATACCCAGGCAGCAGATCTCCATCCCTGCCCCTACCTCTCTCTTTTTCTCTCTCCCTCTCTGCCTAGCTGGCTTTCTGTAAATAATAATTTGTGTCATAGCCTACAGCTTTTTAAACATTTTCACCTTTATTATTTAATTTAATCTTCACACCCGCCCCGAAAAGTGATTTTTCCACTATTCAAATTAAGATGAAGAAACTCAGCACTATTTTTTGATTTTTTTGAGACAAGGTCTCTCTCTGTCACCCAGGCTGAGTGCAGTGGCGCAATCGTGGCTCACCACAGTCTCGACTTCCAGGGAAGCTCAGCGATGTTAAATGTCTGGGCCAATCACGTAATCAGTAAGGAGCAGAGCCTAACTCCAAATCCCACACTTTCATTCAGTATCAGAGCCCCAGGTAGTGCTTTTTACACACAAGCGTGCATAAGGCTCCCCTAGGAACGTTAAAGTTTCCTGGACCCTATCTCCAGAGATTCTGTTTTAGGGGTCTGGAATGGGGCACACCCCCGATTTCTAACACCCTCCTTCCGGATGCTCCTGAAGCAGATGACTGGCAACCACGCTTTCAGAAATACGCAGGCCTAGGAGGCGGCCACCATGCCTGGCACGAGGGGAGCATGCGTGACCATGAGGCTCTCTGTTTATTTAAGCAGCCCAGGAGGGTAAGGTAGTAACCCTTGATCTTCAAGGAACTGCTCGTATAAACACGGTACTTTCTTATATGGAAGGATTTAGAAAACGGAAAGGAAGGAAGATGGGAAGGTAGGAGAGAAAGATCTAAACACATTCCATCCCACAGAAAATACTCCTGCCCTTACCAAACAGTCGTCATCCCAACTAGCCTGCTATCTTAGACTCTCTTTGTTGTGTCTTTTAGGCATTTGGCACTTAGACACTGGGTGACCGCAAAGGGGACTAAATCTCTGCACTTCTTCTCAGGAGGGAAAAGGATAGAGCTGAGCTCTCTATTTTACAGACAGAGGTGCACAGGAGGGGAAGCGCCTGAAGCAGAGTGAGTCACACATGTTGCTGGGAGCAGAGCGCAAGATCGCCAGACTCTCAGGCCTGTGTGTCGGGCCCTGAGTCATGCACCTTTCCCAGCAGTGTGAGAACAGAATGGCTTTCCACAGGGCCCGGCGAAGCTATGGGGTATGGCAGGCTCTGCAGAAGCCAGGAGTCATGAGGGTAAGCAAACTTCCCGCACACGAGGCTAAGCACTCTCCTAGTCAGGAACTGGCATGGTGATTTACATCAGATGCTGAGGGCAAGGTCGGTGAGCTGAAGAGGCAAAATACACACTGAAGTGATTTGAGTGTAAAGAAAAATGTTCCCTTGGCAAACAAGGTACGTTTATTCTGCAACTTAGGAGATGAAATGAGATTTCTGTGGGGAGTCTATGTTGCGCTTTCTGGTGGCCTTAAAGGAAACAGACAAATTTGTGCTAAAGATAAAAATGAATTACATTCCATAAAGCCAACTCTATGACACTAAACGGAGAAGATTCCCTTGAGACAAAATGTGAAGCTGAACATCAGTCAGAACTTCTGAAAGAATCCTCGAAGATGGGGCCTGGGGAGGCACGCAATCTCGATGCAACCTTCCTCTACTGCCTTCTGCACACGACAGCGTCTCCTCGGAGAGAGAATATGATGTCATCACTTGATCATCAAGAGATTAGGGTTCATTCACCAGGCTGTACTTCTTTAATGGCTTACAGGACTTAACTCAGAGCTGTTCTGTGTGCTCCAAACAAGTCTGTGCCTGGGTTGACGCATTAGGCTCTCGCACACGCTTCAATGCTGCATGTCCGTGCTGGCCCTGCCACCGAATGATATGGCCCCTGGGTATGCGTCCACCTTGAAGGGTATTTCATATCTCGGCCACCCTCCTTCCCAGCTGCAGTGTGTTCCTGTCATAAACAGCCTGTCTGCTGATGTTCTGAGGGTCACCACACTCCTCTCCTCCTCCATCCCCGCCCTGTCCTGAAGGCATGTGGCTCATCCTCATCTCTGGCTGGTGATTCTGACATGCGCGGTCAAGCCAGTGGCACATCAGTTCTCATCTGGATTTTACCTTGGGAAAATCTCAGGTAATCCTGGGGGGAAAAAATGATCTTGGCAAACTAGAGAAGGAAGAAATGTCTTCCACTGTTACCACTGCTGGAATTATTTGTCAGAAAGCCTTCCAGAAGTGACGATTCCTCGCCATCGTTTTCACTCGCTATTTTTTGAATGGGATGACCACATATTAATCATCTAAACTGGAACATTTCTAAGAGCACAAAGGAGACCTGTTAATAATTACACTGGGATGGGTGTAGTCTGGGACTACCACAGGCAAAGCAGGACAGACGTCCAGCAGACATCCTACTTCTCCAGGCCATGAGTAGAACAAAGACATGTAGGGCAGAGTCCCAGATGACCCCAGCTGACAAAAAAACATAAACAGAAATAAGTTTTATTCTTGTAAACCTCTGACTTTGGGAGTTTTGTTATCACAGCATAACCTAGAAAAAGCTGATACAGCCCCTTACCGCTGTGTAACTTCTTGATTGCCACCTCTGCAAAACGGGGATAACTTAATAGCACCTACACCAATGGGTGGATGTGAGGATGAAATGAGTTCATGTAAGTCAAGCACTTAGGACAGTGCCTGCAACACAGAGAGCAGTCAACAAACGTCAGCCACTCTTACTATTTATTCATATAATAACACAGGAGAAGAAAAGAAACACGCTAAGAACACAGTGAAGTCAAATTTCAAAGGAAACGTATCATCACTCAGGAATGGTAGGAAAGACCACCCCTTGCTACCAACACCAGCCACTTGCCCTTTTAGAGCCCCGAGCCCTCTAACCCCTCCCATCTGTTAGCCAGTCCTCCTACCTGGGTCCTTCCCTAATGGTAGCCATGGGCACCCTCGGAACTGCTTTCTTGCAGATTCCTCGGCCTTTGGCTCCTTCCACCTCACCCACATGACAAAGCCTTAACCCTTTGCTCCTGAGCACAAAATCTTCCAGGGTTTCTTGAAAATCCTTACATGGGCTCTCTCAACTCTTTCTCCCATTTCCCACAAGAGATATTCTAAAGTTACACCATTCTCTTCAAGCTCTATAACCTACTACCTTCCTCTCCAAAAGGCAGTAGAGGCCACGAGGTAGGGACCACAGGCGTTGGTTCATTGTTCCTAAATCTCTGTATTGCTCTGGAAGCCGGCCCCTCCCTTCACCCTCTCTGCGGGCTCTCAGCCCTCAGACTAGAAATGAACTTGCTACATCTGCCCATCTACCAAAAATCACTCCCCCAGCCTGCTGTCTGTTTCCTTCTCTTCACTGCCAAGTAACTTGTCCTCCAGGCTGCAACCTTCTCACATCCATTCCTTCCTCAATCCACTCAACTCCATACCCTGTTGCTTCCCCACATCTGCTCTGGGAGAGGCCCTCAATGAACTCTTCATTGCTAACACCAATGGACGTTTTTTCCATCTTTAATTTCCCTCTCCTCTCCACTACATCTGGCATGGCCACTGCCTCCTCCTTGCGATTCTCTCCGATCTCGGCATCCAAGATGCTTCTTTCCAGCTTTCCCTCTCCTCAGGCTTCTCCTTCCCAGTCTCTCTTGTCGGCTCCTCTTCCTCTGCCTTCCCGTACATGCTGATGTCCCCCATGGTTTTGTTCTAGACTCTCTTCTTTTCCTTTCAAGCTACTTACATGCTGAGCTCCAAAGGTGTCTGTACCCAGCCTCACCATTTTGCTCACCAATGTCTCACTTGCTCCTTGGATTTCTTACCTGAATGAATGGCACTTTTACCCATCGTCTGAGCCAGAAACCTGGGATTCATGCTTGACTTTTCTCAGTCTATCCCCTCCCACCAACCAAATAGCCTACAAACTGATCTCACTTCTAGTCTTGACCTATCAAATCTATTTTCCCTGCTGCTTACAAATGATCTTTCTCTGTGATCTTCAGAATAAAGTCCAAACTCTCACCCTGAAACCTTAACTCAGCACCTAACCCGATATTCTTAATGATACAGCTCCTGGTTACCGCTCCAGTTTCACCTCTCATCATGACCCCCCAAATCTCCTACTTCCAAACATACTGAGCTGCTTTCAATTCCCAGGTGGTTCCATGTTTCATGACACCTCTAGGCTTTTTGGACTTGCCGCTCACCTGCTGAAATGCCCTGTGCCCCGCCGCCCACTTACTAAACTTCTCATTTTAAAGTCAGGTGTTTCCTGTCCCGGGAAGCCTTCTCTGCTCACGAGCACCTTTCATCTCCCAGAAAGCTCCCTCCCTGCAAGGCCGAGTAGCTGCCTCTTCTGTACTTTCACGGTACCCTGAACGTGCCCCTGTCTGAACTGTGGCTGCTGATGGACTCGCAGGCTTCCTGCACTGAACTGTGACCTGGATTCGTTAGGGACTCTGGTTCCTAGCACATTATCTCACGATACTCATTCAATGTTTCATGAATGAACGAACAGTGACAGTCTCTTGGGTAGTGGCCGCGTCTTTCAGAGGCAAGATAGCATGCCTGAGGAAGGCTCCCAGCAACTTGAAATGTTTACATCTACGTAGATACACACATACAGTGGTAAAGCCATCTTTACATAGAGATCTGTGTGTGTGTGTGTGTGTGTGTGTGTATTGTTATAAATCAATATCTAAGTTGGGAAAATTGTTCATTCTCCTTTACCTTATCTTCCCCTTTGCTTGTAAGTTGCCATATAGTGACTATTTTTCCATTGTGACTGCTTGTGCTCAGAGGCGTCCCTGTCACTCCATTCTGCTCTTTCAGGAGCTGCACATCTGCACACCATAACACTTCTCAGCATTCTTACTCAGTATTCAGGACAATAGTCCCATGACAGATATACCGAGTAGGTGACAATTCTAAAGACAGAGAGAATCGCCACTACCTTACACTATCAGTTTCCACTCAGCCTTCTTTTCTTCAGTTTCAATGATCTCAACTCCTTTAGCTACTCCATAAATGGTGACATGCTGGCTCAGCAAATATAAATGTTTACACTCAGTTATTACAATCCCAAATAACATTCGTAATTGGCACTCATAAAAAATCAATTAATATTTATTTTGATAAATCTCCTTCCACACTCAGATTGATGAAGCGTTTGTTATTGTTGAAAAAGGAAGCCTTCATTATATTGCTCCTCATTGTCAATTGCTGGTCATTCTGCCCCCTCTTAAGATCTTTATATGCCAAACCTTGGGCATTACAGTCATTTCCATTTTGTCAGCTTAATTAATTTGAAGGTTACCGGAGTTTTATTATAGAAAATAACAATTCTAATGTTAAAATGTTTTAAGAATAGTTTTTAAATAAATAGTAATTTATCATTCTCTAAGGCTAGATATACTAAATTTGTTTTAAAGTGTTATGATCATCTTTAAAAACAAAGTATCTTAAAATAGTTATGTCACAAGGTATTAAATATCACATATAGGAATCCTAAGATTCCTTAGATTCTCTTATCTTAGATGTGAAATTAACAAGGAGAAACAATTTCTAAAATTGTCCTTTCAATTAGAAATTATCTTTAGAACATTTAATTTTCATCTATCACCATCATTGTTATATAGTCCTTGTAATGAATTGAATTTGATTCTGGATCAATTGCAGCAGACAACATTTCTTCCATTTCCTCTTGAGAAAAAGGCTCACCTCAGAGAGACAAAAAGGAAAATTTATCATTTATGATCATCTGATTTTTTCCTTTCTTTTTCCACTAGTCAGCTTAACAGCCATGGAGCCCCACAAACTCCCACAATGTCACTAGTTACGCTCCCTGGAGCTGCAGAGCCAGGATATCACGACAGTCCAGAGGTTCAAAGAGAAGGCTATTGTACACCCTGGCAGATTCTGGACTTCTTTTAGCCTGCAGATGTCATAGATCAAGCAACCTCTAGAACGCGTCATTTCAGGCAAAACAGTAGGAAGACACATAGATATCACAAACAAGGTTATTTATTTAGATGAAAACTTTTGAAATTACCAGAGGATCAACTTGAAGCCCCAGTATTTGATGAAAGATGGAAGGAAAATCACCGATGGTTAAAGCCCAAGTTTGGATTCACATGCTGGCTGCCTCTTACTCGCTCTGAGGTCTTGAGCAAGTCACTTCACTGCCCCACACCTTAGTTTACCTGTCTATAAAATGGAGGTGATAATGACACTGCCTATCACAGGGATGTCATGAGGATGAAATGTGTTATGGTTTGAATGGGATGTAGAACAGTACCTGGCATATGAGCAGCAACATGTAAGTGTTTGTTTAAAAAACCATTCTGAGATCTTCCCTCCTGCTAAACACTGTCTGATGCAATACACATTCCTGGACACTTAGGGACTTCTATCTTGTAGGAACTTGATTCAATGTGATTTATTTTGTTTATCATATGACATCCTGGGCTGTAAGAATGCATATTCTCAAACTAGCTGATACTTTGTGGATATTGTGAAGAGCGTGCAAGTAACTTGAATCTATATTGCTATGTAGCATAAATTTACTTAAAAACAATTTGTAGAATTCTGAGACTCTCAAAGTAGCAACTCTTAAGCACCTATTTTACCAAACTAGTCAACTGCTATTACACTTAACTGATAGGTCTGCTATATTAAATCATAACTTAGATTTGTATAGTAATTTACATCTTACATATTACTTCCAAACATACTGGTTCATATATGTAGAAGGTTTGTAACAACACTTTTTGAATGAATAATTGAAACCACACATATTCTTACTTGCAAAGACCTGTCCTATGCTTAGCCCACTGAGATACTCAATAGTTGATCTTTAAGTACCATGAACTCTCTGTAAACATATCATTTTTGAAATTATCACACAGTACCTCCAAGTAAACCACGTGATTGCACCATCTCTATATACACTGCAGTCTGTTCTGATTTTTCTGTTTTAGTCAGTAGCGTTACCATAATACTTGTCATTGAGGGCAGAGCCTTGATGTTACTTTTGATTCGGCTCTCATCTTTGTCACCTACACTCTGTTACTCATCATGACCCATGGATCCTGCCGCAGACGGTCCTACTGTACCAATCCCTTCTCCCCATTGCCATTTCTGTTGCCAGGTCAGGCCTTTATTTGGGTGCCTTCAGAATGCTGAAATAACCTTTTAACTGGCCTCCCTAGTCCAACCTCTTTCTCATGCATCTAACAAACCGACCAGCACCAGAAAAACCTTCTCACAATCACTCACACACCATGTGACTCATCTGCTTAAAAGCCTATAATACTTCTCCAGTGCCCACAGGTGAATTCCAAACTCCTGAGCCTGGGACTCCACAATTTAGTCCCAGTAAATCTACTGAAGTTAATTTCCTGCTGTTTGCCAACATTACCCTCTGGGCCAGCTAGGCTTATTTTCTCTCTGAAATGGCATGTTCATTCCTACCTCCCAATTTTTGTTCAGACTGTTTTACATATCAATAATACCTCCCTCTCATTAGCCCCTTCACCTGGTCTTCATCATCTACTCATTCACTCATTCATTCAACAAACATTTGTTGAGATCTACCGTGTGTGAGGGAATTAAAACGCACCAGAGTTTACCTCTGCCCTCAACTTAACCATATACATTCTACCCTCTCAAAAAACCTATTTTCTCTCTAAGTCTTCCCAGACCAAGCTTTCCAGGGTGGTCCGGCCCTGGTTGACCTTCTGATATTGATTTTTCTATTGTCTTGTATTGTGAATTCTTTTATGTTAGTTTTATCTCCCCAATAAGATTGTAATATCCTTGAGAGAGGAAGTAGATTTCAGTATCATTAGACCTTACTACACTTACTAAATCCTAAACGTACAGTAGGCACACAACAGTAGGAAAAGCTAACTGTTTGGGCCATTTTGACTAAACTCATGTTGCCTAATACATAACCTAGGATTTACTTTCTTTAAACTAATCCTTAGGATTAAGAAGCTGCTGCTTTGAAAGTTGTAACATCCCCATCAAAATTAATCCCCAAGATAATTTTAACAATGGCATAAGAGTTCTTGGGTGGCAGCTCTGATGGTCGTGGCATTCTTACCCTCACTCCCTATATTCCGTCTAAAGGTGGATCAAGTTGGGATGGTCAAACCAGTCATGCATGTAGATGCAGTCTTAGTCTTCCCTACTCCAAATTACTTGCACTTTTGATTCTGTCACAAATGATTAGCAACTGAGTCATTCAGGACTCAATGTGTGAACCAGGGAGCTCTTGTATGGGAGAAGGCAAGGTGACCAATATGAGGCTGGCTTCAGGAGACTGTCCATCAGGCCACTGACCTTCAGGGTAAACAACTTTACACATCAGCCTAGCAGAGAGAATTCCTAAAGGAAATACGTTGGCATATATGTAAGTGTGCAGGTTTTACGGGTGTGTGTATGCATACATGTATGATGGGCCATGTTCGAAACAAATATATGTGGTTCAATTAACATTAAAAAAGGAAACGTTTAGTGTTAAAAATGACCTCAGTATTCAACTGAGGTTACATTAGCTGTAACTTCACCAACAGAAAAGCTCTTTAAAAAGGAAATTTTACCAGCACTGTGGGAGGCCAAGATGGGTGGATCACCTGAGGTCAGGAGTTCGAGACCAGCATGGCCAACATGGTGAAACCCATCTCTACTAAAACTACAAAAATTAACTGGGCGTGGTGACCCGTGCTTATAATCCCAGCTACTCAGGAGGCTGAGGCAGCAGAATCACTTGAACCCAGGAGGTGGAGATGCAGTGAGCTGAGATCGCACCACTGCACTCCAGTCTGGGCAAGAGAGCAAGACTCCGTCTCAAAAAAAAAAAAAAAAGGGAATTTTTATATATTTCTATTCAAATCTTCAATCTAGGAGGAGGCCTTCATCTATAGTGATTGATAGTTCATGTTTTCCAGATGGCATATCTTCTATTCTGGAAATGCTCTGAATGGAATGCCTGAAATTATAGAAGTAATCACTATGTTTCACAAAATCCTACAAGACAACAACGCATCTCCCCTTTCCCTACTCTTTGTCCTCTCAACCCCCACAGAACAGAAACCATCCCCAAGCCAAAATAGTAGGAACAGTAAATAACTTTTTAACCAGAACAACTGATTTTAAAGTATCCCCTATGACTTTCACATAACTGTTAACGAATTATTAATTCCTCACATAAGTCATTGTGATAAGTAATAAATCATGCTTACCTTCCTCAGTCATATACTTGATCAGTTCGTCCTTAGTAAGAAACCCACGTTTAGCTGAATCTAAAACCTAAGGGAAAAGAAAAGATAGATATTACATTTTTTCATTTGGTGAATTAAGTTCTACATGATGAATTTTTCATATACATGTGTATATAAACACATATATTTATATACACATGTATATGCATATAAGCTGGAGTTTACATACCTCAAAAGCTCGAAGAAGGACATCTTCTGGAATTGGTCTGTATCTATAATTATGCAATAAAATGAGTAAATGCCACAGTATTTACCACAGTCTCTACATAATAAATCAGCAGTCTCCAACCTTTTTGGCACCAGGGACCAGTTTCACCAAAGACAATTCTTCCACAGACCCGGGACGGGGAGGGATGGGTTGTGGATGAAACTGCTCCACCTCAGATCATCGGGCATTAGATTCTCATAAGAAGCATGCAACCAGTCCCTGGCCTGGTGGTTGGGGACCCCTGTAATAAATGACCACATAAAACAAAACAGGGCTGGGCACAGTGGCTCACGCCTGTAATCCCAGCACTTTGGGAGGCCAAGGTGGGCAGATCACCTGAGGTCAGGAGTTCGAGACCAGACTGGCCGACATAATGAAACCCTGTCCCTACTAAAAATACAAAAATTAGCCAGGCGTGGTGGCATACATGCGCCTGTAATCCCAGCTACTCGGGAGGCTGAGGCAGGAGAATCGCTTGAACCCAGGAGGCAGAGGTTGCAGTGAGCCAAGATGGTGCCACTGCATTCCAGCCTGGGTGACAAGAGTGAAACTCCCTCTCAAAAAAACAAAATAAAATAAAATAAAAGCTGCTGATATATTGGGATGAGAATACTCGCCTCACTGAAATCTTTTTGGATTTCTGGATATGAAAGTTGAAATACCTCAGCCCCACAGGAAATACTTAGTGCCAAATCACTGACATGTTTGAGGTTATCTATTCGCTTTTTGGAAATCAATTTATCTGGGCACAAGACTTCTACGATGAATGAACTGTCGTAAGCTAATGCTATATTTTTGCTAGAAAAATATTAGGATTCTTATTTATCACTGATAATTCAAAACAGAAGATAATAAGAATGTTGATTTACGATTTTTGTAGCTTATTTACCCTCTAATTATGCTTTGCTTAGGATAACACTAATGTGGTTGATATTTCTAAGCATGTACCAACTGGCAGTTCAGAAGTATCTTGAAAGGTTAGAGGGAGGCCACCTTAAGATACACCAGTTGAGTATAACATACAAAGTGAAAAAGTCAAGCATCCTGAAATGAATGGATTCATAATTCAGATCATTACTTTGCCTTAACAATTGCATTTACTTACTTACCTCCTTTCTAGTAGTATTTCCGTCATCACCGGAAGAAATTTTTCAAATCGAATGTATCCAGTGGGTTCTTCTTCTTCTACCTAAACATTCAATAAGTAAACAGCCATTTATTCATTCAACAAATGTATTCAGCAACCACTTTTTCCAAGCACTGTAACAAGTGCTGGAGACTCTGGATGGTGAGCACACTGGCCATGACCCCTGCTCACAGAGCTGGTACTTTAGTTTTTTAAGATTTCTCTTCATCATTCAACTTGAACACAGCTGATACTCTGATAAGGGAGACAGACATTAATCAAGAAACGCAACACAAATCCACTGTGAACTGATGTAAGCACAATGAGGGGAAGGAGCATAGGTCTGTAAGAACAGTCAACAAAGAACACTTGGCCGGGCGCTGTGGCTCACGCCTGTAATTCCAGCACTTGAAGAGGCCAAGGCAGGTGGATCACTTGAGGTCAGGAGTTCGAGACCATCCTGGCCAACATGGTGAAACCCCATCTCTTCTAAAAATAAAAAAATTATATGGGCGTCGTGGTGCACACCTGTAATCCCAGCTACACGGGAGGCTGAGGCAGGAAAACCACTTGAACCCGGGAGGTGGAGGATGCAGTGAGCCGAGATCGCACCACTGTACTCCAGTCTGGGCAACAGAGCGAGACTCCATCTCAAAAAATAAAGAAAGGAAGGGAGGAAGGGAGGAAGGGAGGAAGGGAGGGAGGGAGGAAGGAAGGAAGGAAGGAAGGAAGGAAGGAAGGAAGGAAGGAAGGAAGGAAGGAAGGAAGGAAGGAAGGAAGGAAGGAAGGAGGAAGGAAGGAAGGAAGGAAAGGAAGGACACTTCTTAGACCAGGAGACCAGGGAAGTCATCCATGAGGAAATAACACTCCAGCTGACTTAGAAAGGATGAGTAGAAGGTGATGAGACAGAGACAGCAGGGGAGAGACAGTCACCTAGAGGAAACTGAATATGCTGAGACTGCGTGCTGACACATTGGAGACTAGGAGGCTGGAGTACAAGGGGCAGGGAGAAGGCTTCAAGACGAGGCTAGAGAGACAGGGGCAAGACGGCAGGGCCTTCTTGTCCATGCCAGTGATAAGGTTGCTAGCCTAAGAACAATGGGAAATCAGTGACGGTCTCATAGATGCAGGTTTTGAACGAGGACACTGGTTGAGGGTGAGGCAGCTTCTTTAGTAGTTCAAGCAGATATGACAAAGGCGTAGATTGGAGTGACGGCCATCGAGAGAGAAATGGATGGCTTCAAAAACTATTTTAAGACGTGAAATTGATAGGACCTGGTCCTGCATTCATTATGAATAAGGTGGAAAAAACAGAGGATTCAAGGATGACTCCCAAGATTCTGACTTATACCACTGAGATAAGGTCATGCTTTTCCCTGAGATAAGGAACCCTGAATGAGGCACCAGGTTAGGGGACCAATCACCATCTCAAGGACCAACTACATCTTAAATCATCATAATATGTATTAAGTACCTACATGGTAAATAGAATTTTGTCACACCACCACGAGGTTAGAAGACTATACCTGAGAAAGAGAATGTTTGGCACTTAGCACTATTAAATGAGAACGAAACAGATCCCTGCCCATGGGTTCAACTTGGATGGAGTGGCTGAACAAAACACCACTGACCTTAACTTTCATGTCAGGCTATCTATAAGGAGCTGTAAATTTTCCACTCCCTTTCAAAAATCCTATTAAAAGGCTCATAGATCCCAGTTCAGCAGATGAGCTTTGGACAGATTTATTCTTTGAGCAAAAACAAACAAGCAAACGAAAAACTATAGGTTGCTGCTCAGTGGAACACACCATCATCCAAATGACTCCTATTTTTTCATGTTTATACTAGATTCACACCTAGCATGGTGGAACCCTCAGACTCCACTCTCAGCAGAAAATGCAATGCATTCAGTGACAGAATTGTGTGTTTCAGGATTTCTGAGTCCAGATCTATTCATGAACAATTGTCCTCAGTTGCCTCTAGGTCCAAGGCGAGCATTTTGCAAATTAACGTTCACATGGCTCTGATGCGCTTGAGTAGCACTCTGCAACTCCCTACTCAGGAGCCTCGGACAAATACAACGTCAGTCTCATGAGGTTATCTCCAAAGGAGGAATTTTAAAATTAAAATGTTGGGTTGCTATTCTGGTTACTCCAGAAATGTGCTCCAGAAGCGAGAGCAATGGTTTTCTTCCTTTCCTCCCACCACCAACAAACCACTGTAGAGCAGCGGTCTTAACCTTCAAAAGATCAAAACCCCTTTTTAGCTTACATGCACCCTGATCAAGCTACAAACTGTTGTTTGTTGTTCCAAAGGAAGTTCAACTCTATAATTCCATCTCCATCAGGGAAGAACTCACAAATGACACATAATATATGCCTCATACCGCTTCCCCAGGTTCCCTCACGACTTTCACAAACCCTCAGGGATGTGAACATTATGGTGCAAACTCCGCAGATTCTTTCTTGCCTAATAGATCTTTGCGGAACCAAAATTATACGAAAATAAGTTAAAACAAAACAGCCAACTAGTCAGAATAGCGGACAAGTCATAAATGTTCTTTGTTATTGTTGTTTTTAAAGAGGGACAATGAATAAACAGGCCTTGTGGTTAGAAAATAAGAAGAAAAATGGTTATGACCATCTTCAACTTGGGCAGAAATTGTTAACATCTTTCTATGACCCAACACTGTCCTCTACAGGCCATATCCGATTTGTTCTTCAGCACAAAAACATGTATAAGCAATGGCATTAAAAACAATATAATTACATAATAATTCCAAGTACAGCATTCACGGAATGTTTAATATAGACACTATTTTATATTATAAAAGGATGTTTATATTTGAATAATCTTTTGATTTTAGAATAGCTTTAGATATACAGAAAAGTTCCAAATACAATACAGAGTTCCCATATACCTGTCACTCAGTTTCCTCTATTTTTTTTCCAGTCTTATTGAGGTATGATGGACAAATAAAAATTGCATATATTTAAGGTGTACCACACGACGTTTTGACATACATACACCTTGTGAAATGATTACCACACAGGCTTATTAACATATCCATCGACTCACTAGTTATCTTTTTTGTATGTGTGGGGAGCACACTTGAGATCTACTCTCTGAGTAAATTTCAAGTATAGAATAATTATTAACCATAGTCACCACGCTGTACATCAGAAATTGTTTTTCTTATCACTGAAAGCTTGTACCCTTTGACCAACATTTTCCCATCTCCCCTACCCTCACGTCTGGTTAACTACCCATCTATTCTGTTTCCATGAGCTTGACTTTTGAAAATGTAACAGAGATCATGCAGTATTTGTCTTTCTGTGTGTGTCTAGCTTATTTCATTTAGCATAATGTCCTCCAAGTTCATCCATGTTGTTGCAAATAGCAGGACCTCCTTTTTTAAGGCTGAATAATATTCCATTACATATGTACATATACACACAACTTTTGTTTATCCACTCATTTGTCTATAGATATGTTGTTTCCATATCTTAGTTACTGTGAATAATGCTGCAATAAAATGGCAATACAGCTAACTCTTAGAGATTCTGATTTTATTTCTTTTGGGATTTATACCCAGAAGTGGGATTGTTGGATGATATGGTAATTCTATTTTTAGTTTCTTGAGAAACCTCCATAGTGTTTTCCACAGTGTCTGTGCCAACTTACATTCCCACCGACAGGTTCCTTTTTCTCCACACCCTCATCAACACTTTTGTCTTTTTGATAGTAGCCATTATAATAGGTGCGAGGTGATATCTCATTGTGGTTTTGGTTTGCATTTCCTTGATGAACAATGATGTTCATATACCTGTTGGACATTTGTATGTCTCCTTTGAAAAAATGTCAGGTCCTTTTTTCCATTTTTTTTTTAATTAGGTTGTTTTTGTTTTTGCAACTGAGTTGTCTGAGTTCCTTATATGTACTGGAATATTAACCCCTTATCAAATGTATGGTTTGCAACATTTTCTCCCATTCCATAGGTTGCCTTTACATTTTGCTGCTTGTTTCTTTTGCATGCAGGAACTTTTTAGTTTGACGTAGTCCCACTTGTTTATTTTTGCTTTTGTTGCCTGCACTTTTGGTATCATATCCAAAAAATCATTGCCCAGACCAATGTCAAAGAGCATTTCCCCTATGTTTTCTTCTAGCTTTATGGCTCCAAGTCTCACATTTAAATCTTTGATACAGTTTGAGTTGATTTTTGTGTATGGTGTGAGATAAGGATCCAATTTCATTCTTCTTCATGTAAATAACAGTTTTCATATCACCATTTACTGAAGACACTATCCTTTTCCTATGGTGTATTCTTGGCACTCTTGCTGAGGATTAGCTGATCATTTATGCATGGCTTCATTTATAGGCTTTCTATTCTGTTCCAACAGTCTATATGACTGTTTTTATGCCAGTACCACACTGTTTTGATTACTATTGCTTTGTAACATAATTTGTAATTTCATTTGTGATATAATTCATCTATCATTAATTCTTACATTATTATGGCACACTTATCATAACTAATGAATCAATATTAATATATTATTAGTCACTAAACTCCAAACTTTTTTGGATTCCATTAGTTTTTCTAAAATGCATTTTTCAAATATGGTATATTCCAATGTCATAAAAAAAGAACAAGAAGTATAGGGTAGATGTTTAATCATGCTGATACCTTGATCTTAAACTTTCAGCCTTGAGAACTGTGAGACAATAAATTTCTATTGTTTAAGCCACTCTGTGCGGTGCACTATCAAAGCAGCTCTGGCAAACATTATAACATATATTCTAAATATATATGATATATTTTTATCCAAAGACTTTGAATCACTACCATCAAGCAGAAGTCTGATCAAGTTTGAATCACTATCATCAAGCAGAGCAGATACTCAGAATTCAGAACTGTATTTCACACCTGTAATCCCAGCACTTCGGGAGGCCAAGGTGGGTGGATCTCCTGAGGTCAGGAGTTTGAGACTATCCTGGCCAACATGGCAAAATCCCATCTATACTAAAAACACAAAAATTAGCTGGGCATGGTGGTGCACACCTGTGGTCCCAGCTACTCGGGAGGCTGAGGCAGGAGGATCTCTTGAACCCAGGAGATGGAGGGTGCAGTGAGCCGAGATCACACGACTCCACTTCAGAGCAAGATTCTGTCTCAAAAAAATAACAAAACTGTATCTCACAGAGTTGATGCAGAAGTGCAGAAAAAATGGTGCAATCTGAACCTATTTTCTCCAGGAGAAAACTCAATTATACTGAAATGAATTCAAGAAAGATTCCGTACATTATATCAGACATGTTTGAAAAGACTACAAAGTCATTGCATTTCTTCACTTAAGTCAAAGTTGTGTTGGGAAAATTCACTTGACTTCTTTCTGTACTGGTCAGAATCTTTTTTAAAAAATAGACTCTACAGGACTAGGTATGAAAAGCAAATATACAGATAAATAATTTAAAAAGATATTACTTTTCTTATAGAGAAAAATCACAATATATTCCCCCATGTTAAACCAATAATAGTTAAGAATGTTATTAAAATTCATCCTCTAGCTTCAGCATGCTCATGTCTAATACAGGGGGAACAGTAAGCTACAGGATGGTTGTGAGGGTTCCATGAGATACAAAGGTGCTTTGTGAACTGTGAGAGTAGATGATGATGACAATGATGACAATGTTCCATGAAATATGAAGGTGCTCTGTGAACTGTGAGAGTCGATGATGATGATGATGCTCCATGAGATATGAAGGTGCTTTGTGAACTGTGAGTCGATGATAATGACGATGACGATGATGATGTTCCATGAGATACGAAGGTGCTCTGTGAACTGTGAGAGTCGATGATGATGATGATGATGATGATTTCTACCAGCAGTGTACACACTTCTGGTTCTATGACATGTAATGACACTTTTTCCTAAAAGACTCAATCACCGGTGCTGAAATTTCAGGCACATCCTCACTGACCCACCATGTAGACCCACCTGTTTATACAGAAGTTTGCCTCTGTCACCTATCCGTAAAACGCCACATGGAATGTGGCAATTCAATATGATAATGTATGGAATTGCTAGGCACATTTAATACCTTCTCCCTCACCCCTTGTTGCCTCACCCCATGTCTAGAGGACAGGGTATGTGGGTTAGCAGTGATGCCTCCACCTCTGCTGTTTCCCCACATGGCCTTTTTGGACTGAAAAAAAGGCGAGAGTAACAAATATCCACCAAACTCCACATCCCTCCCTTCAAAAGTCAGAAGAAACTCACAAAACAAATACATCCTGTTACTGCAAACATGAATGAGACAAAGTAAGTTAAATCTAGTTTGTTTCTTCTAAGAGAAGGGCCAATGTGGAGTAGTAATTTAAAAGTAACCCAGGCAGCATTTATGAATGTAAAGGGAAAATGTCTTCGCCGGAAGAGCCCTCAAGTGTAGCCTGCTAAAAGTACCATTTGCAGGGAATTTGTCTTAATAGTGTGCCAGCAGATGCTCACCTGGACAACCAAGGCCCTGATACGCCTGGCTTCTCCTCCTCCAAAGAATTCAGGTGGAGTAGGTGACCTGAAGAAAATATACTGCCTTCATTGCCAACACAAAGGGGCCCAAATTCTGGAGGCTAACACGGTGCCTTCAGGCATGCCACCGTCTCTCTGCTTCCTCTTCCCCAATATGGAGCCATCTCAATAAATATGGTGGGACTTTTTAATAATATGAACATTTATCTCAGCCTCAAAGCATGTGGCAAATACTGTGCTTCTCACTCTACTTTGGTCTAAATCAATTTTCTTAATCCATTTTGGATTTGAGGAAATACAGGCACAGAGAGGTTAAGTGCCTATCTGAGGGCGTCAGAGTCAGTCAGGTGTTTTGATGGGATCACAGCCTGGAGTTCTTCCATTTCCATCGGGAAATCATCAGGCCATCTCTTTTCTCATAACAGCATTATTTATTTTAATGCTGAACCCACTACAGGCACAATAAAACACACCGTGAAAATTCATTTCTCCCCAGTGACACAACAATCAGTCAATAAACTGAACTATTTCATGCTTCACAAAAAACAAGATAATGTCAGTAGTTAAGATGGTTTATAAAGCATCTACATTTCAACTAGTTCTAGGTCACCAAATGAGATATACATGCGAATTTTTAAAAACTATTTGTAGTAAAAAATATAAAAACCATGAGATAGTTCACATTAGGCTCTAAATAGTATATATACAAATTTTGACATAAATTATGTTTCAAAACCAAAACATAAACACAATTTAGAAAATATTTCTCTACCTTGAATAGAATAAAATCACAAAAATTGGCATTTACCAAAAATGTTGTCTTTACGAAGAAAAAATTTTAAATCCACTTACTTTGGAAAAATTATTTATTCTAAAGATTCCAGAGGCTGTTGTGCAACCATGAGACTACACGCGCCTTCTGGGTTACAAATTCCTTGCCTATTTCAGTGCAAGCGTTAAAAATAGATGAATCATCAGCGAGTTTAAGAATCAACAGGTGGCTACATCCGGTACTTAGTAAGGTCCCTTCCAACTGAGAGTTTCTCCAATTTGAAGAGACGGCGGAAAGGTTGCATCAGTGCCTGTCAGGCTATTAATTTCCCTGTTGAATCCTCTGAGGGTGGGGCTTCAGGGGCACCAGCGACACTAATTGTTTCATCCTCTCCAGCTCCAGTTTCTCTACTGAACTGTGAGTGCCGCTCCCCACGCCAAGTAGAGTTTTCTTGTATTTGATAGAGGCAGCAGGTGTTGGAACAGTCACCTCACTAACGTACTCTTCAACCCCACTCAGACCAAAAACAACGATGGAAAGCTGTGTTGCAATATGATTGGAGGAAAAGCTTTATTCTGGGTTGCAATTAATTTAAGCAAAGGAGCAGTGGTTAACACAATAAATATCTGAATATAGTGATGAAAAAAAGTGAGCCTCCTTTCCCTAATAAGAAAATCCCCTAAAGGAGTTTTGGTCAAGTTAAATATATAAACCTTACTACGTCCACAGATATATTTAAGATCACGTATGTAACAACGTTAATTTAAAAATACCACTTTATTTTTACATTGCAAAAACCAACTTCATTCAAACTTCCAACATGCATCTTCAATAGTGTCTTTGTGACAACTAGACAACTTTTTGAATGATACAATGCAGTTTTCTTTTCTTCTTGTTCTTGTTACAGAGATAATAATAATACATGTTCTTTGTGGAACAGTGAAAAACACACAAGAGCACAAAGAATACAAATCACTCTGGGCTTTGATCCTGTCATCTACAGATCCCTTCTGTATATACAGTGCTGGAGAGCTGTGTTTTAGTTTTATATTTATTAATACAATGCTATGTCCACATATTATATTTGTGTATGTATTATATATAACTATATATATTTTTTAGCAAGAAATAGAATTCTAGCCTCTTTTTATTTATTTATTTATTTTTTTACTTAACACACTGTGAACATCTTATCAAGCCATTAGTCTCTTTTTTTTAATTAATAAACTTGAGATTGTTAAGAGTAGTTTTAGGTTCACAGGAAAATTGAGTAGAATGTCCAGACAGTTCCCACATACCACACCCCTCCCCTGGGTTGCTCTCCCCATCCCCAGCCTCCCCTACAATCAGCATCCCCACCACAGTGGTATATATGTTAAAAATTAATGAAGCTGGCCAGGGTCAGTAGCTCAGGCCTGTAATCCCAGCACTTTGGGAGGCCGAGGTGGTCAGATTACCTGAGGCCAGGAGTTAGAGACCAGCCTGGCCAACGTGGTGAAACCACATCTCTACTAAAATTACAAAAATTAGCTGGGTGTGGTTGTGCGCGCCTGTAATCCCAGCTACTCGGGAGGCTGAGACAGGAGAAACACTTGAACCTGGGAGGCAGAGGTTGCAGTGAACCAAGATCACGCCACTACACTCCAGCCTGGGCAACAGAGTGAGATTCTGTCTCAAAAGAAATAAAAAATAAATAAAACTACATTGATATCTCTTTATTACCCAAAGTTCATAGTTTACATTAGGCTCCATTCTTTGTATTAGGCTGTTCTTGTATTGCTATAAACACTTGAGACTGGGTAAATTATAAAGAAAAGAGGTTTAATTGGCTCACAGTTGTGCAGGCTGTACAGGAAGCATGGTGCTGGCATCTGCTTGGTTTCTCGGGAGGCCTCAGGAAGCTTCCAGTCATGGTGGAAGGTGAAGGGACAACAGGCACATCGCAAGGCCAGAACAGGAGCAAGAGAGCGAGTGCGGAGGGAGAAGCCACACGGTTCTCAATGGCCAGATCTTGTGTGAAGTCGTTTATCACCAAGGGGATGACCCAAGCCATGCATGAGGGATCTTCGCCTGTGATTCAAACACCTCCCACCAGGTCCCATCTCCGACACTGAGGATTACATTTTAACATGAGATTTGGGCAGGGGCAAATATTCAAACCATATCGCTCTTGGTGTTGTACATTCAATGGGTTTGTACAAATGCATAACAACAAGTCTCCACCATGATGGTATCACACAAAGGAGTTTCACTGCCCGCAAACTCCTCTGAGTCCAGCTGTGGGGGCTCATGCTTGTAATCCCAGCGCTTTGGGAGGCCAAGGTGGGAGGCTCACTTGAGGCCAGGAGTTTGAGATCAGCTTGGGCAACATGGCGAAAGCCCATCTCTACAAAAATTTTAAAAATTAGCTGGGCATGGCATGTGCCTGTAACCCCAGCTGCTTGGGAAGCTGAGGTGGGAGAACTGGCACTCCAGCCTAGGTGACAGAGTGAGACCCTGTCTCAAAAAAGAAATAAAAAAGGTTTCTTCCATGTATTTTCATGGCTTGATGACTCATTTTAGTGCTGAATAATATTCCATTGTCTGGATGTACCACAGTTGATTTATTCATTCACCTACTAAAGGACATCTGGTTGCTTCCGAGTTTTGGCAATTATGAATGAAGCTGCTATAAGCATCCATGTGCAGGTATTCATGTGGCCGTAATTACGAATGAAGCTGCTGTAAGCATCCGTGTGCAGGTGTTCGTGTGGCTGTAATTACGAACGAAGCTGCTGTGAGCATCCGTGTGCAGGTGCTTGTGTGGCCGTAACTTTCAATTCCTTCGCATAAGTGAAAGGAGAGTGACTGCTGGGTCACGTGGTAAGAGAGTGCCGCACCGTCCTCACCAGCGGGGAAGGAGAGTTCCTGCTGCTCCACTTTCTTGTCAGCATTTGTTGTTGTCAGTGCTTTGGGTTTTATCCACTCTCATAGGTGTGTGGTGGCATCAGTCTTTTACAACATACTTGTAATGACGGCACAGCACTCCAGTCCACAGACAGACCAAGGTTTGTTGAACCATTTTTGTGTTAACAGACACTCAGGTTGTTTCCAGTTGTTGTTACAAACAACAGTGTGACTAACACCTTTGAAGTAAAATCTTTGTGTTTGTTCCCAATAACAGTATCTCCTCCAGAAACTGACCAAAGAGCTTGTACATTTTTTTTTAGCTTGTTGATAAGTACTGCTAAGATGCCCTCCAGGAAGGGAGTATGAATACCACCATTTTTTACTGCTATTAGCAATGTGTAAAAGTGTCAATGCCAGGAACTTACCACTTTTAGAAACTCTTTGGCAATTTCAATATCCAAGGTTCATTATTTCTTTTTTTTTTTTTTTTTTTTTTTTGAGACGGAGTCTTGCTCTGTCACCCAGGCTGGAGTGCAGTGGCCGGATCTCAGCTCACTGCAAGCTCCGCCTCCCGGGTTCCCGCCATTCTCCTGTCTCAGCCTCCCGAGTAGCTGGGACTACAGGCGCTGCCACCTCGCCCGGCTAGTTTTTTTTTTTTTTTTTGTATTATTTTTAGTAGAGACCGAGTTTCACCGTGTTAGCCAGGATGGTCTCGATCTCCTGACCTCGTGATCCGCCCGTCTCGGCCTCCCAAAGTGCTGCGGTTACAGGCTTGAGCCACCGCGCCCGGCCAAGGTTCATTATTTCTAATTTCTGCCTTCCATAAAGCACAGGCGCAGACACAATTCAGACAAGTTCCTTGCCATGTTATAGCAACGATGTCCTTTCCTCCAGATTCCAATACCTCATCCCTCATCTACGTCTGTGATCTCAACATAATTGGCTTTACCATCCATGTTTCTACCAACATTCTGTTCTTGTCTGCTTAGATAATCTCTAAGAAGATTTAGGCTCTCTCTACAGATCTCTTCTCTAAGCCCTCACCAGAATTATCATGAGTGCTCTGTTCACAGCAATCCAGGCTTTTCTAGCACACACCTCAGTCTTCCAGCCTCTACCCATTATCCAGTTCCAAAGCCACTTGCACATTTTCAGGTATTTGTTACAGCAACAGTCCCACAAAGATCAATTTCAGTCTTAGTCCAGTAGTGCTGCTATGACGAAGTACCTTAGACTGGATAATGTATAAACAGCATACATGTATTGCAGTTATGGAGGCTGGGAAGTCCCAGATCAGGGTACCAGCAGGCTTGGTGTCTGGTGAAGGCCTGGTCTCTGCTTCCAAGATGGGGCCTTGAATGCTGTGGCCTCCAGAGGGCATGAGCACTGTGTCCTAACATGGTGGAAGGGACGCCAGCTCATTCTCTCCAGCCCTTTTATAGCATTGCTCATCCTGTTCATGACGGATCTACCCTCTTGACTTAAGTGCCCCCTGAAGGCTCCACCTCTTAATACTATCTCATTGGGGGTTAAGCTCCAACATATGAATTTTGGAGGGGCTCATACATTCTGACCACAGCATAACAGAAACACGGCAATTAAGTTTTACTGAATAAAAGGGATAAATAAAAGCATTTAGGAAAAAATTACCCAAATGTACAAAGGGCTCCAAGCTGTCAGATATGACCCAGGGAAAGGATGACTATAAAGTACTCCAATCTAACTTCTTACTACCATCAGACTGGTTTGTCTACAGTACAATCTCATTCAATAAAAACAAGTATGAATTAAAATAAAATAAAATGCAAATCTCATCATTTAAAACCCTTCAGTAACCATCACTGCCATGGCTTGCTTCACAAGGCCCTCTGGCATCTGAAAAGGCCTATACTTTATCCAAATGATGTTTATCATGTGGTATCCATGATATTAAAAATTGTTAGCAACCTTTACCAATAGATGAATGGATATGTAATATGGAATATTCATTTAATGGAATATTATGTTTCTATTTATTAATATGGCTATTGCCATATAATTAAATATTAGGAAGCAATTACACTCCTATTAGAGCAGAATATTGGCATGGAAAATATTAATGATATTACTATGGGTGTCCCTCTGTATCCATGGTGGATTGGTTCCCAGACTTCTCATGGATACCAAAATCTTCAAATGCTTAACTTCCTTATATAAAATGGCACACTATTTGCATATAATCTATGCACATCCTTCTGTATACTTTATTGGTTTATTTTTTATTTTTTTGCCTAGGCTGGAGTGCAGTGGTGCTATAATAGCTCACTACAGCCTTACACTCTTGTGCAAAAGTGATCCTCCGGTCTCAGCTTCCCAAGTAGCTGGGACTATAGGCACTAAGCTCGGCTAATTTTTTAAAAATTTTTTGTAGAGACAGGGTCTCACAATGTTGCCCAGGCTGGTCCCGAACTCCTGGCCTCAAGCAATCCTCCAGCCTCAGCCTCTAGAGTAGCTGAAACTATTGGGGTGCACCACCATGCCCAGCCCACCTTAACCATTTTTAAGTGTACAGTACAGCAGTGATAACTACATGTACGTTGTTGTGTAACAGATCTCTAGAACGTTTTCATCTTACAAACCTGAAACTCTATACTCACTGAACAGCAGCTCCACTTTTCCCCCTCCACCATTCCCTGGCCACTACTGCTCTATTTTCTGTTTCTAGGAGTTGGGTTATTTTGGATACCTCCCAAGTGGAATCCTGCAGTATTTGTGCATTAATATTTATAACTACAGGTGACCCTCAAACATGGGTTTGAAATCCATGGGTCCACTTCTCCATGGATTTCCTTCTGTCTCTGCTACCCTGGGACAGCAAGACCAAACCCCTCATCTCCTCGTCCTCCTCAGCCTACTCAGTGTGAAGATAATGAGAACCAGACCTTTATGAAGATCCACTTCCACTTGTTGGGTAGTAAATATATTTTCTCTTCCTTATGATTTTCTTAATAGTATTTTCTTTACTCTGGCTTACTTTGTTGTAAGAATTCAGTAAATAACACATGTAACATACAAAATCTTTGTTAAGTGATCGTGTATGTTATTGATACGGCTTCCAGTCAATCGTAGTCTATTGGTTTAAGTTTCGGGGGAGGCAAAATTATACTTGGATTTTCAACTGCAGGGGGGTCAGTACCTTGAACCCCCATGTTGTTTAAGGGTCAACTATAGCTTGCTTTGCTTAGCATAATACCTTAGGTTTCATCCATGTTTTACTGTAACAGGATTTCTCTCTTAAAATGTTGGTTTCTAAAAACTAGATAACAGAAGGGAAAAATCATTTTGATTTAATACTGAGTGAAAAACGTAAAATATTCTGGTTGCGTCTGACTGACGTACAGAAGAGAGATCATTCCCTTCCTTTTTTTCCTTGTGCAATTTAATCAGCATGCATTTTTATAATGAAAACTTTGTAATAACATGGAAATATAATTTGTGATATAATTAGGTGGAAAAAAGCAAGATTCAGAATTTTACCTACTGAATTGTACTATAAGATTATAGTAGCTGGGCGCGGTGGCTCACGGCTGTAATCCCAGCACTTTGAGAGGCCGAGGCAGCTGGATCACGGGGTCAGGAGATCGAGACCATCCTGGCTAACACAGTGAAACCCAGTCTCTACTAAAAACACAAAAAATTAGCTGGGCATGGTGGCGGGCGCCTGTAGTCCCAGCTACTCGGGAGGCTGAGGCAGGAGAATGGCGGGAACCCAGGAGGTGGAGCTTGCAGTGAGCTGAGATCCGGCCACTGCACTCCAGCCTGGGCAACAAGAGCGAGACTCCATCTCAAAAAAAAAAAAAAAAAAAAAAAAAAAACAATGATTATAGTTCTGCCAGGCATGGTGGCTCACATGCTCATACCTGGTAATTCCTGCACTTTGGGAGGCTGAGGTGGGAGGATCACTTCAGGCCAGGAGTTCAAGACCAGCCTGGGCAACACTTCAAGGCCCTGTCTCTATGAAAAAAAAAAAAACTAGCTGGGAGTAGTGGCATATACCTGTAGTCCCAGCTATTTGGGAGGCTGAGATGGGAGGATCACTTGAGTCCAGGAGTTCAAGACTGCAGGGAGCTATGATCGTGCCAAACTACTCCAGTCTGGGTAACAAAGTGAGACCCAGTCCCTAAAAAAAAAAAGAATACAACAGCAACAAAAAATTACAGTCCAGTTAAAAACCTACACAGAAAAATAGTATGTAAGGAAGTATACCAAAATATTAACAATGATTATATTAAGGTGATGGCATTGTTGGAAAGGAAATTCCTATTTATTTAAATTTTTTTGTAATCTGGATATTACCTATACAATAAGAAATCTTGAATAAAACCGTATTTATTAGTCTATTGCCGTGATTGTTTCTGTTCTATATAAAAACACATTTTATTTCTCTAATAAAGAAAAAACCACTTTTGCAGATTTCCCTGAGTCCTGTTTTCCTGCTACTGATCATGGTTTTAGCATCGTTTAATGTCTTTCTACCAATTACAAATAAGCAATACTCTCAGTATACACTTTTTACAAAATATTCTCCTCACTCCCCCAAATTTACCTAATTCTACTCAGAAGTAATGGCTGGATGGCAGCCATTACTAACTAATCTGCAAAGTACCATCAGCTGTATAATTAAATTCCAGCCTCTAACATAAACAAAAATTAGAGCAGATTGATTCCATTCTCCCACATCTCCCAAAGGCAGGATGTGTAGGAAAAATAACAGATAAAACATTTCATATCACCAACTACGTCAAAATAAGAACATAATTACTCCCACCCTGTCTCATTCTCTGAGAAACCTGATACAGTCAAATTCCAAACGATGTATAAAGTCCCAGAGCTCTTCCAGAACCTCAATGATAGAGTCCAGGTACAGGCTGACAGAAATTCCCACTTCACCAGGGTGTAGATTCTGTGGATCTTGTTCTACTAACTCAAAAGCCAATTCTGAAGTTTCAAAGAAAACAAAATCCAAGGATACTTAACCAATTAAGAATATGACAGATGGAGATTTGGGACATCTGGGGCTTGTGGTGCGCCTGGGGTAGTAGGATACCTTCCATCCAAGATGCAAAGTGTAGGAAATGACTCAGCAGTGTCATTACATTATTTTAATGGTTACTAGGGAGTATCTGCCACACTTTGACATCACAGTCGTCTCAACAGCATAAATGTAACATTAAACCACTGATCACAGACATAAAAAAAACTCTAACATTTATTCATGGGTTTCCTCACTTAGCGAAATGAGTAGGGACTGAATACCATCTCAAATATTTAAAAATGCATGTATTGGGTCAGGCGTGGTCATGTTGGCGGGCGCCTGTAATCCCCGCTACTCGGGTGGCTGAGGCAAGAGAATCACTTGGACCCGGGAGGTGAAGGTTGCAGTGAGCGGAGATCATGCCACTGCACTCCAACCTGGGCGACAGAGTGAGATTCTGTTTGAAAAGTAAGTAAATAAATGCCACTGCAGTCATTCATGGAGAAATGACAAGGCTTGGACTAAGGTAATGGATGTGAAAATGATGAGAAAGACTTAGATTTATAATGTGAAGGTATAGATGGCAGAAATGTGTTGATGTACTATAATAGCGGATTTTTTCAGAAGTCCAATTTCAATTTCTTTTCACTGTGAGCTTAATCCAGTTGCATTTATCATGAATTTTTTTTTTTTTTTTTTGAGACAGTCTCGCTCTGTCATCCAGGCTGGAGTGTGGTGGCGCAATCTCGGCTCACCGCAAGCTCCACCACCCGAGTTCACATCATTCTCCTGCCTCAGCCTCCTGAGTAGCTGGGACTACAGGCACCCGCCACTGCGCCCGGCTACTTTTTTGTATTTTTAGTAGAGATAGGGTTTCACCGTGTTGGCCAGGATGGTCTCGATCTCCTGATCTCGTGATCCTCCCGCCTCGGCCTCCCAAAGTGCTGGGATGACAGGCGTGAGCCACCACGCCTGGCCTATTATAAGTACCATTATCTTGTGTTTTCTAGATACCCTGATTATTCTATTCTTCTTTTCTGTCTTTTTGGATTGACTGAATGCCCTCTAATTCTTTTTTTTTGAGGCGGAGTCTCGCTCTGTCGCCCAGGCTGGAGTGCAGTGGCCTGATCTCAGCTCACTGCAAGCTCCGCCTCCTGGGTTTACACCATTCTCCTGCCTCAGCCTCCCGAGTAGCTGGGACTACAGGCGTCCACCACCTCGCCCGGCTAGATTTTTGTATTTTTTAGTAGAGACAGGGTTTCACCGTGTTAGGCAGGATGGTCTCGATCTCCTGACCTCGTGATCCGCCCATCTCGGCCTCCCAAAGTTCTGGGATTACAGGCTTGAGCCATCATGCCCGGCCTTAATTCTTTGATCCTCTATATCAGTTTGGAAGTTATGCATTCAATTTCTACTCTTTTGAAGTCACCCTTAATATTTAAACATGCATACTTAATTCTCTCCAATGTTTGTATTACATCTTATATGCTATAATTATCAGTGTTTTAGTTCAACATTTAGTAGCACTCTCTTTCTAAAGATTATTACAATATTTCATTGAGATTTATATTATTAATGCTTTTCTCGGGAGTACTGTTGCTATTTTCTGATTAATCCAATGTCAATGAAATTTCTGGGTTAAGGAGGCAAACTGTATATCTGCATCTAACTTTACTCTCTCTCAAACCTTATTAAAATTGCAGTAAAGAAATATTTGTTAAAACAATCATACACCTACTTAGGAAGAATAGGAAAAGATATAATGGAAATAAAATTTTGCAAGCTGCGAAGCAGATGGATGAGTGGCAAGAATCTAGTAGATCTAGAAAACTGAACCCAAGACAGTAGTGAGTCAAGAATCCTCAAAAAGAACTGGCTACTTCTGGAAATGAGGGTGAGGGAGCAGGAACTAAAATTAGGGGAACTGGGGTAAAATACGTTTGAAAAGCTATAGATCTCTCAGTGTTCCCCATTGAGTGTCTGCCTCCCTCCGTCCCCGCAGGAGTTTAGAGACTTACCTTCTAAAGAGTGTAAACAGAAGGTGTCTGAACAGGCAGCTAGATGCTTTTGCCTCCCAAGTAGAAGATTGAAGACTCTATTCCTAAGAATCAAGCCTGTGCGAGAGAAAAATCCCCAAAACTCTGATGCTGGCAATTCCCGGATTACCCAGTGATCAAGTTTAAAGTTGACAAGTTTCATGCATATGTTTGTTATGAACTGACAGCCAAGGTGTATCAGACACGGAGAAAAGCTACTAACAAAAACAAAGACCAGAACAGACACAGATATCAACTTGGAGAAAACAGATGATGCAAAGAGAAGAAAACTTCAAATAAACTACCACTATTATCTTCAGAGATCTGAAACAAGAACAGGATGCTATTTAGAAAAGAATATTCAAAGAACAAAAACAAGCTATTGGAAATTTAAAACACAACAGAAATAAGAAACTCAATAAAAATATTGGAAGAGAAAGTTCAAGAAATCTACCAGAGAGAACAATGAGATAGAGATGGAAAGTAAGTTAAAAATAAGAATATTGGGCTCGGTGCAGTGGCTCACACTTGTAATCCCAGCACTTTGGGAGGCCAAGGCAGGCGGATCACTTGAGGTCAGGCATTCAAGACCAGCCTGGACAACAAGGTGAAACACCATCTCTACTGAAAATACAAAAATTAGCCAGGCATGCTGGCATGCACCTGTAATCCCAGCATTTGGGAGGCCAAGGTAGGCAGATCACTTGAGGTCAGGTGTTCAAGACCAGCCTGGCCAACATGGTAAAAACCCTGTCTCTACTAAAAATACACACACAAAAAAAAGAATATTAAAGACAAGTCCAGAAACACAAAAATGAAAAGGAGTTCCAAAAGAGAGAAAAAAAGAAAACAAAATAATTGCAAGAAATTTTCCTGAAACCAAAAGATACAAATCACTATTTTGAAAAGGCCCACCAGGTACCTAACACATTAGATATGTGCTCATACCAAGGTAAATCATTGTGAAATTTCAAACTCTGGGGGAAAAAACTGTCCAGGGTTTCAGGAAAACAAAATTTAATGGTTAGATACAAAGGATTGGGAACCGGAATGGATTTGCTTGATCTCAATAGCATTACCAGGAACATGAAGATTAGGAGTGCCTTCAGAACTCTTACTGAAGACCTGAAAAATCCAAATCCATTTAATGAAGAAAAATCCATTGAATGTAGAATTATATATCCAGCCAAAGATTAGCATAATCAATTTCAAACACACAAATCTCAAAAATTTTACCTTCAAGGCACTCTTTTCCAAGAAGCTATCAAAGAAGGTGTTAAAATGCTAGAGGAACTAGAAAGAGGAAAACTTGGGATAGAAAGAAGTCCAATCCAGAAGGAAAACAGTGACTCCCAGGATTATCACAAAGATCCCAGAATGATGGCTGTGCACAGATGTCGAGGCCCACCATCACATGTAAAGGGACAGTTTTGTTAAGGACTATCATTACCATGGTCTCCCTGCCATGGTATCCTCTTTTTATCCAAGAACAGAATTCCAGGATAAGCCTGGCCCAGTTCTTATCTATCACTCACCTATCTTTACCATGTGCTGGTCAAGTTTCTGCTCACTCTTCCCCCACTCCTTGGATGTGATGAGGACCTTCATTTCATTCCTAAGTAGTTTTATGCTTTGATCTAATCCTGAAAGCCAGGGGTAGGCACTAGTGAGTTTAGAAATAAAATATACAGAACAGCCAATTCCTTTTGGCCATATTCTACTGGACACTGAACACCTGGTTCGCATTACAGCTCTTCCAGATGCCAACCATGGCAGCCATGAAAATTCCATTTTCGGCCGGGCGCGGTGGCTCAAGCCTGTAATCCCAGCACTTTGGGAGGCCGAGGCGGGTGGATCACTTGAGGTCAGGAGTTCGAGACCAGCCTGGCCAACATAGTGGAATCCCACCTCTACTAAACATACAAAAATTAGCTGGGCATGGTGGTGGCGGGTGCCTATAATCCCAGCTACTCGGGGAGGCTGAGGCAGGGGAATCACTTGAAGCCAGGAGGTGGAGGTTGCAGTGAGCCAAGATCGTGCCACTGAACTCCAGCCTAGCAACAGAGCAAGACTCCATCTCCAAAAAAAAAGAGTTGAGATCTGGCTTTGTCACACAGGCTGGAGAGCAGTGAGCCACGATTGTGCCTCATTCCTGCACTCAAGCAATCCTCTCGCCTCAGCCTCCCAATGAAATGCACCTCTTAAATCTACAGTTGCAGGAAATGTAGTTGAATGATGATCCCAGCCATCACATCTGAGCCAAGGCCATCCTACCGATGGGCTGCTCCAGACAATAATGAAGTGTTACATCCCAGCATAATCTGGCTGAGGGAGAGGTGGGCCTAATAAGGAAAGAAAAAGACTATACACTAAAATAGCAAAAGGAATTAGGTAGGAAGTGGCTCCTGAACTAGGAGCTAGGGCAGTTCCCCTGGGATTGGATGAGAGTGCTTGACCAAGAGGCCTGGAATATAAAACTGGATAAGCAAGAATTCATCAACTTCAGGCACTTTCTCAGGACACAGACTTAACCCTCTGGCAAGGACCCTAGGAGATGGGGCTAACTTGCTGCTATGGTGAGACCTGGAACAGGTGACACCAAACCCTGAGTGAAGTGGCAAAGCGCGCTGACAGAAGAGGGAGGGCAGAATGGGTACACAATGAGCCAGAAGACTCACAGGAGGATTCTGTTCCATGGGAGGCGCAGACGCACTGCTCACCAAGGGCACCAGGCTGGTGAGAAAGGCACTGGTGTCACTAAGTCTGTGATGGTGTCCTCTGCAGGCCAGGATTGACTAGATGAGGTCATGGTAGACCTGGGTTTGTTAAATCCATGGAATGATTTGCTAGCCAGTTCTCCCATACCCAGGTAACGGAGGCCAAGCAGAGTTGTTTGAGCACAGAAGTTAAGAGGCCTCATATAATGAGCAGACAGATTGAAGAGGGGAACGGTGGAGATGGTTAATAGAACATGGCATGCTTAGGAGCAAAGCAGACGGGCAGCCAACAGAGGTGCTGCCTGACATCTACAACCAAAAAAGGGCAAGGATGGGGAAGTGGAGGCTGCAGATGGTCACCCCAATAAAAAGTCATAATCCAGGCTTAGTTCCTAAGCCTGAGTCAATAATCTGACCAACATAGGTCTTACTTTTAAATCATCTTTTAGTTCTTCTTTGTAATTAGTTTAAGTTCTCCATAATTCCACTTAGGTTGGAACTTCAAAAGACATAGACCTCTAAATAACCTTTCCATTTGTATGAAAATGCCATTATCTGGCCGGGTGCGGTGGCTCGAGCCTGTCATCCCAGCACTTTGGGAGGCCAAGATGGGCGGATCACGAGGTCAGGAGATCAAGACCATCCTGGCTAACACGGTGAAACCCCGTCTCTACTACAAAAAAAATACAAAAAACTAGCCAGGCGAGGTGGCGGGCGCCTGTAGTCCCAGCTACTCGGGAGGCTGAGGCAGGAGAATGGC
>NW_012117377.1:7047367-7066721 GCF_000951035.1 Colobus angolensis palliatus | reverse complement strand
AAATCACTCCAATATTGCCTCATGATTATAAAAGATGTTTTCTGGGGAAAGAAAATGGAGGCTAAGTGAACCAAAGAAATATGAAAGAAATGGCTTCATTCACTGGCAAATGCCTTGCCTGAGCCAATATAAAAAAGTTCTAGAAAGAAAAAGAAACGTTGGCCATGTACCAACTGACTTTAAGTGTTACTTAACTCTTTTGAGCCTCAGTTTCCACACCTGTAAAATGGGGATGATAAATGTCTACCGCAGAGTTTTGCGGTGAAGCTGACATTAGTATCAGAGTGTTAAAAGCATGGCCTCTAGCACCAAACCACTAAGGTTCAAATCCCAGCTCTGTGACTTACTGGATTGGAGAGGTCACCTACCTAATCAATGTGCACATAAGCCTCCCTGGTAGGTAAAACACAGTGACTTCCTTCAAACACTAGGAACCAGGATGGGGGACACACTAAGGGTTAAATAAGAAGAGCTATCATAAAACAAAGCACATCTCCTGGCAGAGCAGCTACTCAATAAATATTAGTTATTCGCCTCTCCCTGCCCCCATCATAATGTAGTCCAATTCCACAAATAACCTAAGAAAAGTATAAATGCTATTCAGGACTCTCTGAATATTAAGACAGGGGATGTGTAATTGATTACGAAATACTTCCATTCAAAATCATTAAAATTAAAGTTGTAATGTTTGAAAGTTAATTTAATTTCACAAATATTCACTTAACTAGAATAGTTAATTTCTTTACCATTCTGGATAATTTTAGCGGTATTATATTTACTCCCTGTTTTACAAAGAAAACATTTTAAATAAGAATTTTAAATTTCTTCACTGAAAGAGGTTGCAGAATGAGTATCACTTGAAAGTAAAATCTAAAATCAGTAACTATGGAATATAGGATTCTTTTCACTTACTGATTTTTCTTCCTAATAAATGAAGGGCCAACAAAACAAATACTATCCTCACGTCAAGCATATTTCCTTGTTTTCCCTGTTTTCTTGTTTTTTTTTCTTTCATATAGCAAAGGTATTATTATTATTATTATAAAAGGTCTCACTTTCGTTGCCCACGCTAGAGTGCAGCGATGCAATCTCGGCTCACTGCAGCCTTGACTTCCGACAACTCAGGTGATCCTCCCACCACAGCCTCCCAAGTAGCTGGGGCTACAGATGTGCGCCACTGCACCCAGCTAATCGCACACTCTCACACTTACTGCAGGCAAGAGTTTCGAAGCCGGGCAACACAAATCTCACATTCTCACACTGATTGGAGCTAACTAAGTTGGTCTCAGGGAGGTAGAGAGTAGAATGGTGGTTACCAGAGGCTGGGAAGGGAAGAGGAAAAGGAGGACAAAGAGAAATTTGATTAATAAGAACAAAAATATAGTTAGATAGAAGAAGTAAGTTCTAGTATTTGATAGTACAGTAGGAAAATTACAGTTAATAATTTATTCTATTTCCAAAACATCAAGAAGAGAAGAATTATAATGTTCCCAACACAAAGATAAACGTTTGAGGTGATGGATACCCCAATTACCCTGACTTGACCATTACACATTGTATGCAGGTATCAAAATAGCACACGGAACTCATACATATGTACAACCATGGTATCTTGACTTTTTAAATTACCAAAAAAAAAAAAAAAAAAAAAAGAACTTTAAAAAAAAAAAAATGCCATTATCTCCTTCTAGCTCCCATACCTGAAGACCCTAGAAGGCTCTAACTTAATATTAAAAGAAGGATTATTTGGTAGCCTATATGTCAGCAAGATTTTTCACTAATCCTTCTCACAGTTGCCCGTTTTTGTGATATTCCAAAAGGCAGAAAGTATTTGCAGGAAGTTGCTATTTATAGAATATGAACTGTATGGATCAAAGTTAAATGATTTTTTAAATGATCTATTTCAAGAGAAACACCAGATTTGAAATTGATCTTCAGGAAGCAAAGGGCTGAAAGTTAAAGAAATTGAAGAGAAAAGAATGTGTCTACACTAAAGTTCAAGTACATGACAACCAGAGAATTTCACACAAGTTTCAAGTTTTTATAGAACAACTTTTTTGTTTGTTTGTTTGTTTGAGACAGAGTCTTGCTCTGTCACCAGGCTGGAGTGTAGTGGTGCGATCTCGGCTAATTGCAACCTCTGCCTCCGGAGTTCAAGTGATCCTCCTCCCTCAGCCTCCCAAGTAGCTGGGATTACAAGTGTGCACCACCACACCCAGCTAATTTTTCTATTTTTAGTAGAGATAGGATTTCACCATGTTGGCCAGGCTGGTCTCAAACTCCTGACCTCAAGTAATCCACCTGCTTCAGCCTCCCAAAGTGCTGGGATTACAGGCGTGAGCCATTGCACCCAGCCTTATAGAACAATTTTAAAGCATATACACACATACATTTAAATAGTTTGATCTCTGAAACTATTACAGAACATTTAGCAATATGACATTTACCCCTAGATGTTGACTTTTATGGAGCTTTGATTTTCTAAATGTGTTTGTATGTATTCACTATTAAATGTATTTAAATATGTACAAATACATACTTGTATTCATCAAATTTGTGCTTTTTTTATGTGCTTTTTTCCCACTCATTTATTTAGAAAAGTTCTTTAAAAGGTAGTTATACCCAAAGCTGTTTATCAGTATAACTTAATTAGAGTAAATTGTGTTGGTATACAAATACAGAAAAATATTTACAGAGCTTAATAGCTCAGTGACCACTATTGGTAAATAAGTATTCTAAATATCTGTAATTCTCAAAGGTTGTGTCATGTCCCTAAAAAAGGGTAAAAATAAAATAAAACTTTAGGACCTAAGCACCCACTGTGGCTAATTGCCCAAACCAGTGGAGATATTATCCTAGAGAGCCACCTGCAGTGCAAGCAAACTCAAGAATGTACTACATGCCCACCAAGTAACAGTTGATTCCTCGGTTATTAAATTTAATCCTCATAAAATCACTTTCATATTATTATACTCCTTTTGCAGATGTGAAACCAAGCTTTGAAGGATTAAGTGGCTCATGGAGGGCCACATGGCTCTAAGTTGTAACTGTGGAGTTTGAACTCAGATCTTCTAGTATTAGATGTGGTATTTGGTCTACTTTGGCACAGAAGCCCATAGATCAGGAGTTGGCAAACTTTTTCTGCAAATGCCAGATGGTAAATATCTTGAGCTTTCCAAGCCGTAGGTTCTTTGTTGCAACTACTGAACTCTGCCCGTGTAGTCAGTAGTTCTATATCAACCATAGATAACATACAGATAAATGAGTTTAGCTGTGTTTCAGTGAAACTTTATTTACATGCACATGTGGTGGGCAGGATTTGGCCAGGGGCCATGATTTGCTAACTCCTGGTAGAGATTAAAACGTATACACAAACCATAAAGGGACTAGACTCTAGAGCTCCTCCTTTTCTGACCTTCAGAGGTATTTTTCATTATTGCTCCACTTACTATCCTGAGCATGTGATGATGATGATTTCGCTGTAAATTCATCCTCTAGTTCTTACCTCTTCCACAGTGCCAGCTCGCTTCTCCCTAACACTAGTTCCAGCTTTGTGCAGATACACTTTAAGGCAGTAATCAGTATCTTTTTTTTAATGTGAGCACCAATTCAGGAAAAACAAGCTTTTTCTCTTACTCTTGGTAAAAACAGCTTTACTGAACCCCAAAAGGTAGAAACAATGTGTTCTTACAACTTAGATTCCTTACCAAACATTTCCAAATGCTTAAAAACATTGCTACTGCTTTTTGGTCACCGAGGTGCTAATATCTGTGCAGCAGAATCATCTTTCTAATCTTCCATTCCTTAACTTTATATGATGCTTTAGGGTTCAAAACATGTATTCTTGTACCTTCTTTCATTTATCTTTGAAGCAAACTTTGAACTAGTTATTATTATGGAGAAACTGATACTCAACAGGGGTTAAGTGACTCACCACGGTCACAATTCCTTCTCTCCAACTTAATATTGAACAAGCAGGTACCGTGCTAGGTGCAAAATAAACAGATAAAATTCCACTTCCCTCCCTGTCTCTCTTACCCCCTTTGCCATCCCAGACTTCGCCAAAATCTTTGTGCCTAGATAAGCAATTCTGAAAAGACTCTTCTCCTGGCCAGGTAGCTTTTTCCCCCTTAAAGTCTCTGTTGTTGAACCAAATGCTGCATTTGAAACGAGATCAGAGATCTTTCTGGAAAGTCAAACGGAGCCGGAAGCGCTCTCATCTCGGGCTGCTCACTGCCTTATGGGATCCTTCTCTTCACAGACTCATCTCCACTATTACACATGACTCGTTTTTAAAATTCTCAGACTCTCTGGTCAACGTAAAGTTCATTCTTAATATTTTATTCTGTTTACCATTTGTTCTAAACGTTAGTGTTATTTCCCCAAATAAATAAAAATTCCTTACTGCCTCTGTCAATAGCCTTTCTGCATACGGTCAGCCCCTTGCATCTACTGGCCTGTCTTCAACTGATTTTACAGGGAGGATCATTTCCACAGTGGGTTCTTTATTTGATCAGTTGTGTTACTTGTTCATAGTCATTTCTTCAAGATCTGCTCTTAACTCTTTCAGATTTTGTTGGTTGGCTAATATGAATAGTTATCCTAGTATTTCCACTGAGTACATTCAGTAGTTCAGGGCATTTTTTTTTAGTTTCAGGTAAGGATTGTTTTTAATTACAAGGAGTAGCTGTCACACAGAGAGCCGGTTGAATGAAACTTTTTCACCCTACTCACCTCTGCAATCAGATCATGCAGCTCTCCTTCAGTAGGGCAGCATCCTAATGACCTGATAATTGTTCCGATCTCTCTGGGGGAAAAAAAAAAGTTTTCAATGGTTTTAGAATATAAACTCTGAAAAGGCTACGTTTCTCCAAATTATCTCAGAGCATATTGTGTAACGTAGGAAACGAAATCACTCCAATATTGCCTCATGATTATAAAAGATGTTTTCTGGGGAAAGAAAATGGAGGCTAAGTGAACCAAAGAAATATGAAAGAAATGGCTTCATTCACTGGCAAATGCCTTGCCTGAGCCAATATAAAAAAGTTCTAGAAAGAAAAAGAAACGTTGGCCATGTACCAACTGACTTTAAGTGTTACTTAACTCTTTTGAGCCTCAGTTTCCACACCTGTAAAATGGGGATGATAAATGTCTACCGCAGAGTTTTGCGGTGAAGCTGACATTAGTATCAGAGTGTTAAAAGCATGGCCTCTAGCACCAAACCACTAAGGTTCAAATCCCAGCTCTGTGACTTACTGGATTGGAGAGGTCACCTACCTAATCAATGTGCACATAAGCCTCCCTGGTAGGTAAAACACAGTGACTTCCTTCAAACACTAGGAACCAGGATGGGGGACACACTAAGGGTTAAATAAGAAGAGCTATCATAAAACAAAGCACATCTCCTGGCAGAGCAGCTACTCAATAAATACTAGTTATTCGCCTCTCCCTGCCCCCATCATAATGTAGTCCAATTCCACAAATAACCTAAGAAAAGTATAAATGCTATTCAGGACTCTCTGAATATTAAGACAGGGGATGTGTAATTGATTACGAAATACTTCCATTCAAAATCATTAAAATTAAAGTTGTAATGTTTGAAAGTTAATTTAATTTCACAAATATTCACTTAACTAGAATAGTTAATTTCTTTACCATTCTGGATAATTTTAGCGGTATTATATTTACTCCCTGTTTTACAAAGAAAACATTTTAAATAAGAATTTTAAATTTCTTCACTGAAAGAGGTTGCAGAATGAGTATCACTTGAAAGTAAAATCTAAAATCAGTAACTATGGAATATAGGATTCTTTTCACTTACTGATTTTTCTTCCTAATAAATGAAGGGCCAACAAAACAAATACTATCCTCACGTCAAGCATATTTCCTTGTTTTCCCTGTTTTCTTGTTTTTTTTTCTTTCATATAGCAAAGGTATTATTATTATTATTATAAAAGGTCTCACTTTCGTTGCCCACGCTAGAGTGCAGCGATGCAATCTCGGCTCACTGCAGCCTTGACTTCCGACAACTCAGGTGATCCTCCCACCACAGCCTCCCAAGTAGCTGGGGCTACAGATGTGCGCCACTGCACCCAGCTAATCGCACACTCTCACACTTACTGCAGGCAAGAGTTTCGAAGCCGGGCAACACAAATCTCACATTCTCACACTGATTGGAGCTAACTAAGTTGGTCTCAGGGAGGTAGAGAGTAGAATGGTGGTTACCAGAGGCTGGGAAGGGAAGAGGAAAAGGAGGACAAAGAGAAATTTGATTAATAAGAACAAAAATATAGTTAGATAGAAGAAGTAAGTTCTAGTATTTGATAGTACAGTAGGAAAATTACAGTTAATAATTTATTCTATTTCCAAAACATCAAGAAGAGAAGAATTATAATGTTCCCAACACAAAGATAAACGTTTGAGGTGATGGATACCCCAATTACCCTGACTTGACCATTACACATTGTATGCAGGTATCAAAATAGCACACGGAACTCATACATATGTACAACCATGGTATCTTGACTTTTTAAATTACCAAAAAAAAAAAAGATTTTTGAAGGAGACAAGATGGGGGAAAAGAGAAATTCTAGGCCCACGCTAGACCAAACAGCAGCCACCAACTACATCTAGCGATTACACATTTGAAATGTGATGACTACAAATGGACGTGTGTTGCCAGTGTACAATACACACTGACGTCAAAAGCTTAGTATGAAAAAGAAAATGCAAAACAGCTCATTAATAATTTTTAATATTGGTTACATGTTGAAATAACATTTTAGACACATTGGGTTAGATAAGATACGTTGTTAAAATTAATTTTACTTGTGTTAAATTATTAGGTTCGTGTGAAATTGCGGGTTTGCCATTAAAAGGGCAAAAACTGCAATTGCTTTTGCACCAACCTACAAGTTTAGCCTAAAGCTGCCTCCTTACATGTTTTAAGCTTGACCTAGAGGTTTCTGCATATAGAGTGAACTGTAGCCTAACTGGATGTTGTTACGGACATAACCTACTCATGCCCCAGTCCCAGCGTTTCGGCCAATCACAGCCAATGCTTCAAACCTTGTTCAAAGGAGGCCAACTTCGAGCTGTAACTAGGCCAGCTGCTTCTGCACCTCGCTTCCATTTCCTTTTCTTGGAGAGGTGAACTGATTCTCAGATGGTTCTTTGCTCAGTTAAATTCTGTTAAATTCCATTCATCTAAAGTTTTTCTTTCAACAACCTGTTTCTTTTTAACTTAAAAAAATGTGGCTAACAGAACATGGAAAATGATATACTACGCAAACTCTTTCTGCACAGGGCTTTTCTAGGGAAGAGCTTCCATCAGGAGTCAGACTGTGAGAAGAGAGCAGATAAGGAGAAAGTGAGAATTTCACTGTGCTGCGTCAGCTACAGAAGCCTCCTTGTTCCTCTCTGAGAGACTCCCAGCTACTCAGGAGGCTGAGGCAGGAGAATCACTTGAACCCAGGAGGCGGAGGTTGCCGTGAGCCGAGATGGCGCCACTGCACTCCAGCCTGGGCAACAGAGTGAGAGTCTTTCTAAAAAAAAAAAAAAAAGTATTAAGCAAATGTAAGGTGTGGAAATTTGTGTCACAGTCTCATATACGGTACTTGCGTAACCTGAGTATAAAATGTCTACCTTGGGTACAGTATTGACAGGATACACGAAGACCTGGTAACATTCACTGGAGGGTGGAGAATGCCTTGGAGAGAGCGGGTGGCAGGGGCAAAGGCTGGAGGAAGTCCTTTCACCATCTACCTTTTGAATCGTTGGTATTACAAACAAATGAACACATACATTTTAAATTAAGTACCTTAGTCCCAGCTACTAGGGAGGCTGGGGCAGGAGGACGGCTGGAGGCCACGGGTTCAAGGCTGCAGTGAGCTATTACACACCTGTAAATGGCTACTGCACTCTAGCCTGGGCAGCACAGCAAGACCCTGTCTCTAAAAACATTTTTAAATAAAACAACTTAGAACTTCACAAAATGAATATTCTGGCTGGATGATAAAAGGCTATAATTGTCCTAAACACGTAAGAGAAGCACACTCTGACCCAGGGATAGGCAGCGAGGGGCAAGAAGAGCAAATGAACCTAAGAGAGAGCTGGAAGGAGTCGTCAGACTTCATGAGGGAGAAGAAGGTCAGAAGAGTTAAGAATTTCTTATCAGTTGGTGATGAGTTACCAATATCAAGGACTGCATCAATCACTGAGTTTAGAAAACGGAAGGAGAAACAGGTCAGGCGCAGTGGCTCACATCTATAATCCCAGCACTCTGGGAGGCTGAGGGTGGGAGGATCACTTGAGGCCAGGATTTTGAGACCAGCCTGGGCAACACAGCAAGATCGCCATGCCTACAAAAAATTTTAAAAATTAGTTGAGTGTGGTGGCATGTGCCTGTAGTCCCAGCTCCTCAGGAGACAGAGACGGGAGGATCAGTTGAGCCGAGGAGTTCAAGGCTGCAGTGGACTATGATCCTGCAATTGTACTCCGGCCCGGGTGACAGAGTGAGATCTGTCTCTAAAAGAAATACCAATAAATGTGCAAAATAAATAAAAATAAAATTTTTAAAAGGAAGTAAAAAAGTTTGGGTGGAGAGAGATGAAGAGTTCTATCTGGGACATGCTGAATTTCCAACATGCTTGTTCTTGCTGGTTATGCCATGAAAACCCTGACCATCTCTCAGGGTTACTTCGCAGTGAGCAGCCTCGAGAGATGATGCAATGTCTCCCTCCAGGCCAAAGAGCAGGCTTGCTTCCTGTTTGCTATAAAAGCAGTAGATATCCCCTGTTATGTTCCCTGAAATTCTCTGTTCTGAAAGCTCTGTTACCTTTCTGTAATGCCAACCATTGCCTGTGCAGGCACCCAGCTGGGCCCATCACCAGGAAAAGGTGAGGGCAGGAGAAACTGTCACCCACAAGCTGATGCTCATGTTGCCTGCTGTGCCAAAAGGAATGAAGTCCTTTGTCACTGACCCAGGAGTCTCAAGTCTTGTGCCAACATCCACGGAACAGTAACAAGCTAACTTACCAGCTTACAAGTGGGGTAAAATCAAATCACAGACTTGATACTCATAAGAGTGTGAAGTGCGGGAGAAGGATCTGGCTGGAGATGTGGATCTGGTCATGAAGGCACAGGAGCAGAAGAATTCCTCTAAGTAGAATGTATTGGCTGGGAAAGACAAGGAAGAGGTCTGAGGAGTACCCACATTCAAGGAATGATCCAAGAAAGAGGAACCTGCATGAGAGACGGAGCAGAAGAGCCAGAGAGGGAAGTGAACATCCAAGAGAGGGCCATGGCATGGAGGCTAAGGAAAAAGAAAATGGAAAGTCATCCTTGGCTTTCCAATGCTGCTGAGAGGTCAAGGAAGGTAAATTCTGAGAAATATCCACTGGAGTTAGTAAAAAAGGAGACCAACTATGATTTGACAACAGCAGTCTCTGTTGAAGGTGGAGGAGAAATCAGATTGCAGTGGGTCAGGAAGTGAAGGGGAGAAGTCAGGCGTGGTGGCAGGTGCCTGCAGTCCCAGCTACTCAGGAGGCTGAGGTGGGAGGATTGCTCGAGCCCAGGGGAAGTGGGGGTGAAGGTTGCAGTGAGCAGAGATCACGATGTGAACAGCCAGTGCGCTCGGCACTCCAGCCTGGGTAACATACACAGACCCCCACTTCAAAAAACAAACAAACAAAAATCCCAAAAACAAACAGAAGTAAAGGGGAGGGAAGGGGTGTCTGGAGAGGAACATGGTGTTAAACAGGATATTTTTTCTTTTTTAATACTGAAAACCTGAAAGATGCAAGCATATTTCAATGCTACTGGGAATGAGCCCTTGCAAAGAAGGCTGATGAGGGCGTTGTTCACCGGGTGGGTGGGCTTCAGGCTGATGAGGGCGTAGTTCACCGGGTGGGTGGGCTTCAGGCTGATGAGGGCCTTGTTCACCGGGTGGGTGGGCTTCCGGAGAGGGTGAGAAGGCCTGGGCCACTCAGTGCTCAGTGTTCTCGCAGCCACCCCCATCCTAGGTCCTGCCACCTGCAAGCTGCTACATGTGAGAGAACGGCAAGTTCTTCCCTATCGCAGGAAATTTCCCTCTCCCGCTTTCCACATCCCCTTGAGGAACCCATCACCATCCTCTTCTTTGCTGAGCAAATCTGCTACGGTCTCACCTGCCCGGGTAGACCACAGAAAACAAAGCCCACATGATGGGACATCTTCCAGGCAGGAAGCAACTTCTTTCTCTCTAGTCTCGAATAACAAAGGCCTCATGATACAAGAAAAGAAGGCAGATTATTTTGCTGATGAGGCCAGAGTGGCCTAAAGAACAATAACCATGGCTTCCTCAAGAACTCACCCTGTACACCCACAAACTGCTCCACGAGCTCACCTACATCTCACCCACCTCCTCCTCCTCTGCTGCACTGACGAGCCTCCTTCCTCTTGTGGAAAGCCAATGTCCTCACTGAGCTCTTGGGCCCTGGAAGCTGTGCTAAGGCTCCCTGCGGCTGGGCCTCATGTAGATGACATGGATGCTGTCCCTGTCTCAGGCCTAGACAGCTCATGAACACAATGCTTTTCCTCTCTCTACTTTCTCCCAGAGACTGCACTAAGCCTTGCGGTCCCAGAACAGCAAGTCTTCTCTGAGTATCATTGATGGGTTCTTGGAAACTGCAACTGCAAGCAAAAGGACATATAACAAAACCATTTCTTTTCTCATTAACTTTGTAACAACATTATTCAAAGACTTGCTATATGTCATTTCATTTAAAGGTGCAGTTTACAACAACTGATTGAAAGGTTAAGAGAAAACTTACTGTACAATATAAGAGACTAAAAGAAGCCACAAAAACTACTAACTTTTTATTGGTCTTGACAAGTAGGGGTACAAGATTTAATCGGATTTAGAAAAGTAATGTGACTTATCTGTTCTCTCAAGTTGTAGCATACAATTCCTATCTGTAGCCCTAGTTTGTCTTTGGAAATGGGATGATGAAGAAACTCGCATATAAAGACTTCGCTGTCCTCTGGGTAGCACAGGGCAAGGTCCTCTGCTGAGAGCGACAGGGACGGAAGAAAAGAGACAGTCTGAGCTGTGTCTGGGCTCCCTCTACTACTTAACATCGCCACAACTTGCTGCCAGGCCCGTATATCTCAAGATGGCAAGCCTCCTCCTCACTCTCACATTCAAAAACCTGCCCTTCTCCTGATGTGCTGGATATTTCTGGGTGCCCCCTAGAGACCCCCTCTATTCTTCTCCACCTGCCCAGTTTCTCCATCTGACTGACCTCTGCTTTTGTGCCAGGCTCCCTTGCCTCAGGCCCCCTGCTGTGTGCAGTCAACATGAGGCATGGCGTGCATCCTCTACTGCTGCATAACAAGCTGTCTGCCACAGAGGGACGGAATCAACAAGGGCTTATTCTTTTCCACCATTCTGCGGGTTGGCTGCGTGGTTCCTCCACTAGTATGGCCTAGGCTCACTCGTGGAGCTGTGCTCGGCAGTTCATCTACACACGGCTGCTCAATCCTCCACACTCAGCCACTCAAAATGGCCACTGTCACCACCCTGAACTCTCTGGGCCCTTCACCCTCCATCCTGCCTCCTGTTAATCCATAACCCTGAACATCTCTAATTTTCACTTTCTTTGTTCCTGCAAAGCACTGCTGCAATAAATAAAGAATAAAATAAATAAAATAAAATAAGATAAAATAAAATACCATGGCCTACTACAGATTCACCCCATCCAACATCAAGTCTGTCCTGGCTGTGGCCCAACAATCCTCTCAGTCGTCTGCTGATCTCCCGGCAAACTCCCTCAAAACAGCTATTCTGGAGCATCTCTTGCCTCAAGCCCCAAAGTATTCACTCCCTTCATCTCAGAAAACGTCCTTATCACCCATTTCACTCAACAGACGTGAACTGCACAATCACTGGGTGCTATGATTAATCCTCATGTCACTTTTACAGTCGCTGGCTTTGTACCACTTTAGAGGAATGTCCTATAGCTCTTGCCTCGTGCTCTTAGCCTTGGAGAAATTAAAAGTGCTCCTCCTCAATGAGGCAAATCTACCGCTTAGTTTTTCGTTTCCACACTCAGCTCTTGCTCTTCACATGCTTACCTCTCCCTCTCAGTATCTTCATTCTTTTCTTTATTAGCTGTTTCCTCTTTTGCCTTGAAATATTCAGGTATCTTCCTTATCTTGAACAAAATTGATAGGTGCTTTGCCACTCTCAACCATTCTATTTCCAGACTTCCTTTCACTAATCACAGTATTTCTTCTAAATGGCTTATCTTGTAACTGTCAGCTTCATGTCGCACTCATCCACCCCACGCCTCACCACTGCAGAATCCTGCCATCACTAGCCTTCCACTGCTCAGCCAATCAGCCAGTGTCTCCCTCCCACTCCCTCCTTTCCCTCCTCATCTCCACTTCCCTTTCTCCAGTAACCTCCTTACTGTCCCCTACCCCCATGCTTCTGGCTGCAAAATAATCTCCACAGTTTTGTCTTCCTTTTTGGTGGGGCGGGGGGGGTTGGGTTGGGTTGGGGGGATAGGGTCTTGCTCTGTTATCCAGGCTGGAGAAGTGGCACGATCACACTCACTACAGACTCAAACTCCTGGGCTCAAGTGATTATCCTGCTTCGGCCTTCCAAGCAGCTGAGACTACAAGTACACATCATCACGCCCAGCTGATTTTTTTTTTAATAGAGATGGGGTCTCACTATGTTGCCCAGGCTGGTCTTGAACTCCTGGGCTCAAGTGATCCTCCCACCTCAGCCTCCCAAAGTACTGGGATTAAAGGTGCGAGCCTGGCCAGGTTGCTACAGGTTAAAATATTACAGAAGGTGGCCTGGCCAACATGGCAAGAACCCATCTCTACAAAAAATTTTTAAAAAATTATTGGGAGGCCAAGCACGGTGGCTCACGCCTGTAATCCCAGCACTTTGGGAGGCCAAGGCAGGCGGATCACTAGGTCAGGAGTTCAAGACCAGCCTGGCCAATATGGCAAAACCCTGTCTCTACTAAAAATACAAAAATTAGTTGGGTGTGGTGGCACATGCCTGTAATCCCAGCTACTTGGGAGGCTGAGGCAGCAGAATCACTTGAACCCAGGAGGCAGAGGCTGCAGTGAGCTGAGATTGTGCCCCTGCACTCTCTAGCCTGGGTGACAGAGTGAGATTCAGTCTCAAAAAAAAAAAAAAAAAAATTACTGGGGTGTGGGTGTGGTGGTACATGCCTGTAGTCCCAGCTACTTGTGGGAGGATTACTTGAGCCCAGGAGGTTGAGGCTGCAGTGAGCCGTGAAACTCTGTCTCAAAATAAATAAATAAAATATTACAGAAGGCTGAGAGAATAAGCAGAGTCTTAGATCTGGACAAAAAGAAGCCCCTGACCTTAATAAGAGCACTGGCAGAGGAGAAAAAGAGGAAGAAGAAACTCCAGAAGCCAGCCAGCAAAAAGAAAATGTAGATCATAAGCATAGAGTACACCACGGAGAAATGTGGCTACGAAAGAGAATGCGCATCCTAACCAATAGCAGAGAGTTCCACAGCACTCACCGTGTGCCAGGGACTCTCTGACACGGTGACCCACAGATTAACTCACTGAACCCTCACAACAACTAGGAGGGAGGTACTATTATTGTCTCCACTTTACAGATAGAAAACTCAAACTCAAAGACATTAAATAACTCGTCAGGGATCATGTATAGTTAATATTCAGGCAGTGACCCCCTTGGCACTAGGAAAATACAGGTAAGAGCTGGGGGAGAAGACTGACAAGAACAATGAATACAAAACGGGGATGAGGGCCGGGCGCGGTGGCTCACACCTGTAATCCCAGGACTCTGCGAGGCCAAGGCGGGCGGATCACCTGAGGTCAGGAGTTTGGGACCAGCCTGGCCAACATGGTGAAACCCCATCTCTACTAACAAGAGCGAAACTCCGTCTCAAAAAAAAAAAAAAAGAAAGAAAGAAAAAAAAAAACAAAACGGGGGTAAGAACAATAGAAAGCCACTCACAATGGGAGAAAAGTAGATTAAGCAGCTTTCTGGCTCAAGAATGAACATCTCCTCTAGGTCTTCTAGGAGGAACAGTCCTCACATCCCTCTCCCCTTATTCCAGGATCATGATCTGCATGGGTGTGAGAAGAAATAGCCTCTAGCCATCAGGTTCCTGTTAGCAGAATCCAGTTCAACAGTGTCTTATGGCGTGTGCCAGACCCTGGTGTCAGGTGCTTTACATATTCTTCCCCACTTCTTCCTCCTGACAGCTGTGTGCGACAGGTACTAGTTTACAGATGAGGAAAAATGAATCACAGAAAGGTTAAGAAATTTTCCCAAGATCACACTGGGAGCAAATGGTAGAAACGGGATTCACACACCCAGGCTAGCACCCATGCCACCCGCCACTGCAACTGCTGCCTCTCATAAATCTCAGTCACGCATTCAGACTTAACGGAGAACTTTCTAACGATAACACAGTGCTTCCAAAGACAGCTGTGGATATCCCACGCCACGGGAGCTCTCGCCATAGATCCAGGGCCGCAAACTGTTGACCCAAGTGACAAACTTGGCCATCAGATATTTTTTGTTGTTGTTGTTTCTGTTTTTTATTTCTTCTTATTTCCGTTTTCTTTAGTCTAGGATTGGCGTTATTTGTTTAGGTGGGGCATGCACACATGTCCTGAGCACTGTACGAACTCTGATTCTCACTTTTATATCACAGGCTGGCCCCCATAAGAATTTGCGTTTATCAGTCCCAGAAAATATCAGTTTTGTACTGTTTAGAAATTTACCTGCAAGAAGCAGAGGAATGAGCCAAATGACATCTTAACCCAAGTGCTCTGACTCTAAGATTATTTCTAAGAAACACACAGACACTGTGGCTTATGTAAGAGAATGTTCTTGTCTTAGAAGACCCACACTGAGGCCGGGCACAGTGGCTCACGTCTGTAATCCCAACACTTTGGGAGGCCAAGGTGGGCGGATCACTTGAGGCCAGGAGTTCGAGACCAGCCTGGCCCACATGGCAAAACCTTGTCTCTACCAAAAATACAAAAATTAGCCAGGCATGATGTTGCACACCTGTAATTCCAGCTACTTGAGAGGCTGAGGCATGAGAAGCCCTTGAACCCAGGAGGTAGAGGTTGCAGTGAGTCGAGATTGAGCCACTGCACTCCCATCTGGGTGACAGAGTGGGACTCTGTCTCAAAAAAAAAAGAAAGGAAGGAAGACCCCAATGGTGCACACCTGTAGTCCAAGCTACTTGGGAAGCTGGGGTAGAAGGACCACTTAAGCCCAGGAGTTCACGTCCATTTCCCACCTGGACAATATAGCCAGACACCTTTCTCTAAAAAAAGAAAGAAAGAAAGAAAGAAAGAAAGAGAGAGAGAGAGAGAGAGAGAAAGAAAGAAAGAAAGAAAGAAAGAAAGAAAGAAAGAAAGAAAGAAAGAAAGAAAGAAAGAAAGAAAGATCCACAGTGAACCTTTTCCAGGAGAGGTTACAATATTTACAATTTACTCTCAAATAGTCTAGCAAAATGGTGATGATGAAAATAACAATAATAATAAAATGTATAAATACGTATGTGTGTTTGTGCATATATAGAGAGAAACGGGGAGAGAGGGAGAAGGAGAAAGAGGAGGTGAAAACAAATGTGGCAGATCATGAGGGATTCGTGAATCTGAGTAAAAGTGCGCAGGAGTTCAGGGCACCACTCTTACAGTTTAGAAGTTTGAATTTTTTTAAATAAAAAGACTTTATTTAAAAAAAAAAGATATGCACATTTCACTCTCATTCATCAAAACCACAGTAATAGCAAACAATAACAGAAATCCTGCCTCATATAAATAAACTACTTATAAAACAATTTATTTTGTGTTACACTATCTGTATCACTTTGACTTGAAAAGCTTGTTAGGAAGGATGTCTTAATCCTCAGTTTCATAACAAAATATATTAGTTACAACATTTTCACTCAGTACTTCAGAAACTTGGCAACCCTGGATAGATCTAAAATATGGTTTCCTGAAGTGAAAGTTGAGAGAGGCTGTGTGTCAGTCCACCATTCCCTGCAGGTAAAAGACAGGCACAGTGGACCCTCAAACAACATGGTGTGAACAGCACAAGTCCACTGAGATGTGGATTTTCTGTCTCTGCCACTTGAAACAAGACCAACCCCTCTTCCTCGTCCTCCTCCTCCTCAGCCTATTCCATGTGAAGATGAGAATGAAGACCTTTGTGATGATCTACCTCCTCTTAATGAGTAGTAAATATATTTTCTCTTCTTTTTTTTTTTTTTTTTTTGAGACGGAGTCTCGCTCCGTCCCCCAGACCGGAGTGCAGTGGCCGGATCTCAGCTCACTGCAAGCTCCGCCTCCCAGATTTACGCCATTCTCCTGCCTCAGCCTCCCGAGTAGCTGGGACTACAGGCGCCCGCCACCTCGCCCGGCTAGGTTTTTGTATTTTTTAGTAGAGACGGGGTTTCACCGTGTTGGCCAGGATGGTCTCGATCTCCTGACCTCGTGATCTGCCCGTCTCGGCCTCCCAAAGTGCTGGGATTACAGGCTTGAGCCACCGCGCCCGGCCTTTTTTTCTTTTTTTTTAGACAGAGTGCCTCTCTGTCACCCAGACTGGAGTGCAGTGGCACCATCTCGGCTCACTGCAACCTCTGCCTCCAAGGTTCAAGTGATTCCCCTGCCACAGCCTCTCAAGTAACAGAGATCACAGGTATGTGTCACCACGTTCAGCTAAGTTTACTTTTTATTTTTAGCAGAGACGAGGTTTCACCATGTTGGCCAGGCTGGTCTCAAACTCCTGACCTCAAGTGATCCACCTGCCTTGGCCTCCCAAAGTGCTGGTGCTGGGATTACAGGTGTGAGCCACTGCACCAGCCCCTTAGGATTTTCTTAATAATACACATATACATATATTTTGAGATAGAGTCTAGCTCTCTCGACCAGGCTGGAGTGCCATGGCACCATCTCTGCTTGCTGCAACCTCCGCCTCCCAGGTTCATGCAATTCTCCTGCCTCAGCCTCCTAAGTAGCAGGGATTACAGGTGCCTGCCACCACACCTGGCTAATTTTTGTATTTTTAGTAGAGACAGGGTTTTACCATGTTGGCCAGGCTGGTCTTGAACTCTTGGCCTCAAGTGATCCGCCTGCCTCAGCCTCCCAAACTGCTGGGATTACAGGTGTGAGCCACCACGCCTGGCCTAATATTTTCTCTTATTAAAGTAACATTGGTTTACTTTAGTGTAAGAATACAGTCGATAATACATGTAACATATAAAATATGTGTTAATTGATGTTTATGTCATCAGTAAGGTTTTCAGTCCACAGCAGGCTGTTAGTTGTGTTTTCGGAGAGTCAAAAGTTATATGTGGATTTTCAACTGTAGGGGAGATCAGTGCTCCGAACCCCCACACTGCTCAAGAGTCAAGTGTGTATGGAAAAGACGAAGCCCTTTTCATCCTTCATGAACGCTGATGAAAGCAGTGCTGTGAGGGGCTCCCTGCTGCTGGAAGACATGGGTTTTGAGATGGACTCGCTGCACTCCAGGCTCGGCTCATCAGCGGAAGCAATGGCTCGCCCTCTAAAAAGGAGCAATGGCTCCCAGCTGAAGGATCACACTGACCTCACCCCAAGGCAGCTCACCGGTCAGGTGCCTTTCAGTGGCAATTCACTGACGTAGTTGCCCAGTAAAGGCAATATAAGAGAGTAAGTGAGAAGAAAAAACTATAAGGGCAAATGAGGTAGGGGAAGGGAGGTGGTGTTTAATCGCCCTTTCTTCTCAAATGTTTCTTTCCTCAAATGATAATGGAATGAGATGCATTTATTTCAAAAGGCCTTCCAAATTCCTTGAGATGAGAATAAAAAGAAATTATAGCAGAAGCAAAAACGACTCAGAGCTTCCCTTGTCCTCCCATGTCCTGAAACACAGGGCTAGAGGCACAAATGACCGAATGATCCTATGCACTATTCTCACATCGTAATTCCGGTGCCAAGGACATGGGAAAACAGCAGGAGGGGCCAGGTGGGCCTGTATATGTCCAGATGGTATCAGGACGGAGCTGGGATCCTGGCCACAGTGGAGGAAACCGTATTGCTAACAGTTCGGCCTCAGGAGTAGTGAGGATCCTAAAGGTGAGCTGAGAGTAAAAGAGAAGACGAGAAGCAGCACAGGTCGGGACAAGATCAGGCCATTAATTCTGAGAAAGAGGATCAAGGTCTGCAAAGGAAGACAGCTGAAGAGAAAAATGTGAAACACTGAAATTGATGAAAAGAAAGTTACAGGAGATAGGAAAAAAAACTTCATAGCTTAATGACGAAAATCAAAGAAAGAAGTTTAGAAATAAGAAAACAAGACATTAGACAGGAACTAGAAAATGAAACAAAAAGATAAAATAACTGGTAAAATTATATACAATATTAAGGTTGGTTAACCTTTTTCTACTAAATGAGACTTTGAATGAAGTGAATTGATTAAAGATTAAAGTAAAGCTTTTAGGCCAGGCTGAGGCAGGGGAATAGGGTCTGGGGCAGGGAACCTAAGGCTGTTTCACACTGACTTCCTAGAACTCAATTGAAAGGAAAACCCTAACTTTCCAGCCTAAGTAACAAAAGGACCAGAGGCTGCTCCCTTTGCAAACTCGCTACCTTCTCTGGGAGGCAGATGGGAAATCGGCTGTCTGCAAAAAAACAGACTGACTGCAGGTTGTCTTCCTTTGCATCTGTTCACTCCAGCCTCTGAATGGTTGCTGTCCACAACCAACCAGACTGATTGCCTGCCAAGTCTTTGCGTAGAGGTATAACTTTGTAACTTCACCCTAGCCTCTGATTGGCTGTGAGAACCAACTCCTGTTTGCACAGGAGTGTGACCTTTGTAACTTCACTTCAGCCTCTGGTTGACTGCCTTCTGCAACCATTCAGACTGACTGTGGGCTACCGCTTCATTTACATAGGTGAACATGAAGTGGCCGATGGGAAACTTCTAGCGGGTATTTGGACCCAAGATGATTCTGCATGTGGACCCCGGAGCTGCTGCTCTGGCCACTCCCACACTGCGGAGTGTACTTTGATTTTCAGTGAACCCCTGCGTTTGTTCTTTTGTTGCTTCACACTTTCTTTGCTTTGCTGGGCATTTTGTCCAATTCTTTGTTCAAAATGCCAAGAACCTGGACAACTTGCAGTCACGACCCTCGACCAGGGACAAGGCAAGGTGGCTCGCACCTGTGATCCCAGCACTGTGGAAGGCTGAGGCGGGAGGACCACCTGTGTCCAGGAGTTCAAGACCACCCTGGGCAATACACTGAGACCCCGTTTCTACACAAAAAATTTTTTTTTTTTTTTGAGACG
>NW_012117377.1:7023357-7046317 GCF_000951035.1 Colobus angolensis palliatus | reverse complement strand
TGGTGCCACTGCACTCCAGCCTGGGTGACAGAGCAAGACTCCATCTCAAAAAAAGAAAATAAAAATAAATAAATAAATAATAAAATAAAAAAACGGAAACCAATGTAGTAAAATAAAATTAAAATAGCTTTTTAAAGTTTAATAATTCCTTCTTTTAAGTTTTTGGAGTAGAGAAAAAAGATACAAACTCATTTTGCATACAGTAATGGGCTGGTTATCACTGGCTCGTCATTGGCAAAAAGCCCTGATTTGGAGCCTTTTTTATTTCCATTGTGGTTTTATTTCCATTGTGCCAAGATGGATTTCAAGCTGCCAATTACAAACATGAAATCCCTAAAGGTGGAGTCTGAAAGAAATGCACAATAGCATACCATTATTATATGGTACATCCACCATACATACACTAGACACAAATAACCTCAAAGCATAAATATGAGTAAAATATAGTAAAGTAATTAGGAAGTGGTAAATTGTGAGTATTTATTACCTTTCTTTTTGTCATTGTTAATAAAAGCATTTATTGTGCATGTTATATAGAATAACCTGAAAAAATATGGGATGCTTCCCATATTGTGTGTCAGCCTGTGCAGGTGCCATGCTCATCTTCTCAATGTTGTTCTGATCTTAGATAAGTGCTGCTGAAGAAAGCACCTTTATTTTTTAATATAATTGAATTAAGTCTATATAATTTATTTTTAATATAAAGTAGCTTTAAACATTAGTTTGCAGAATTCCTGAAATTTAGCCATTAGCTCTTGTGAGCTGGGATAAGTCGGCACAATCTGGCTCTAGCACACCACTGATGGTGAGAGTCAAAATCACTCCATTCAGACAGCTAAAGAGGCCTTCCTGGGGCCGTCCCTGTACAGGTTCATCTCCTCAACAGCGAGAGTGGCTAGGAGCAACTCACTCAGTATTCTACCATGTACACAAAATAGAAATCAAATACTACTCTTGAAAAAAAAAATTTTGTCTCTTTGAAAAATAATTTTCTTCCTTTTAAATTGATTTCATGGGATTAAAAAAATGCTAACTCCTCAATTTTGGCAGGCTTTTGAAAGAAAATGAAAATCAACTGTTCCATATAAAGTATTTAAAATATGCTGACACATTTGATTTCTTTTTCTTTCTTTCTTTCTTTTTTTTTTTTTTTCTTCTTCGAGACAGAGTCTCGCTCTGTCGCCCAGGCTGGAGTGCAGTTGAGCGATCTCGGCTCACTGCAACCTCCGCTTCCCAGGTTCAAGCAATTCTCCTGCCTCAGCCTCCCAAGTAGCTGGGATTACAAGTGCCTACCACCACGCACAGCTAATTTTTTGTGTTTTTAGTAGTGACAGGGTTTCACCATGCTGGCCAGGTTGATCTCAAACTCCTGACCTCAAGTGATCTGCCCGCCTTGGCCTCCCAAAGTGCTGGTATTGCAGGCGTGAGCCACCATACTCGGTCAACATTCGATTTCTTTTGTCAAAGTAGATGTCTTACATTGATAAGAAGTACAAACTAACTCCAAAAGCCTTTATGGTTACAAGTATAAAAAATATTTTTCTGTACCTGTACTATATATACAGTAGGGGCTAGGAGTAAGACTATTTCAGAACAAATGATCCCCAATAAGGTGGCCCAATCACGGTGTCATCATTTAATTATGTATAGCATTTGGACCACTTAAAATGTTTGACCCGGGGAAGCTTGGTTCTTGGCAGGCTGGCATTTAGTGGGTGTAGTATCACATTCCTGACACAAGGGGGAGCCAGTGCCATTGAGCTAGGCTGTGACTTCCGTTTAAGGGCAGCCTAAGGTCAAAAACACCAAAGTGAAGACCAGATTCAGAACATTTCACACAATTATAAGAGACCAAAAAAATAGGCAAAACATTTTACCTGCTCTATTAAATAGCTAATATTATGCTAAGGATAAGAGAACATTTAAAGCAATCCAAAAATGTCTAAGGACAAAGCAGGATTTGAAAATGGTTTTCATTCATTTAACAAATATTTGAAGCCTGTGATGTGCTGGTATCACTTACAGAACAGCAGAGAAGAAAATAAAGACCTCGTCCTTACGGAGGGCATTTTTCACACATGAACCTTATTTTGGAAAAGCCATGAAATGAAGGTAAAATAGTGACTAAATCTCTTTATTCAGCAGAGCTATTCTGTTCAAAAAAGGCCTCTTTTATCCAAGGTCCCTCTAATCAAGAGATCACTTCTCCACTGAACACCTGGTTCTAACTTGCTGCAGTATTATTTCTTATATAGTCCTATGTGCTAGAGTTTGTAGCCGCCTAATAAACTCTGGATCTTCTATACATCATTAAAAACAAAAGCTCTATAAAATACTAGATATGACACAGAGTGACTGAGAAATAATTTAACCACACAGTCACTTTTCATCTGCCATGGCGCAGGCACTCCCCTCGGTGCTGTGATCACTATGAATTAGACAAAATCCCTGCTGTAATGGAACTTACAATCAAGGGAGTGAAAGAATAAACATAAAGAAATGTAAGCGAATTTTAGGTAGTGATAAATACAATGAAAAAATCACCACCATAACCACCATTTTCATAGTTCTATCAGTTTGCTAGGGCTGCTATAACAAATTACCATAGAGTGTGTGACTTAAACCACAGAAATTGATTTTCTTGGTTCCGGAGGCCAGAGGTCCCAGATCAAGGGGTCAGCCTGTTGGCTGCTTCTGAGGCCTTCCTTCATTTATAGGGGCCACTTTTTCTCCCTGTGCCCTCACCTGGTCACCCCTCTGTGCGTGAGCATCCCAGTGTCTCTCTGGGTGTCCAAACTTCCTCTTCTTGTAAGGACACAAGTCAGATTGGATTAGGGCCCACCCTAATGGCCTCATTTTAACTTAATCACCTCCCTTTGGTTTGGGCTTTTTAATTTAATCATCTCTTTAAAGAGCTTATCTCCAACTAAGGTTACATTCTGAGGTGTACCGGAGGTTAAGACGCTAAGACATGAATTTGGAGGGGACATAATTTAGCCCACAACAATAACATCTTACAACTCACTGCCACCAAGCTGGCCTGGCCACCATTCCCTCTTGCCTGGACCACTGCAGTAGACCACAGGCTGTCATTCTGCTTCTGCTCTCACCAGCCATCTCCATCCATTCTCACAGCAGCCAGAACAATCTTTTTAAAATGAAAATCAGAACATGTAATGCCCTGCTTAAAACCCTTCAACGGCTTCCTGGTCAACTTCTTCCTGACAAACTGCACCGAGAAACTTCTTTTTCACGGCATGTAAGGCTCTACATCATTTGACCCTGCCAAGCTTTTTGGCTTGATCTTACACCACTCTCTAGCGACCTCACAGGTACACCATCCTCTTTGCTTTACTCCAGCGTCCTAACCCTCTCCCCTTCAAAGGGCCTTTATATTTGCTTTCCCCTAGTTCACACAGCCGACTCCTTCTAATCTTAAAGTTCTTACCTCAAAAATTACTTCCAGAGACACTTTCCCTGACCAGAACATCTGAACTATTCCATCCCACCTAACCACACCCCAACTCTCTAATGTATTATCCTCCTTTATTTTCTTTACAGTACATTTTGTTACATCATCCCATTTTATTTACAGTATAGCATTTATTACTATTTGAAATCATATTTACTGCTTGCTTACTTGTCCATGATCCATCTTTCTCCTCAAGTATAAGTTCCTTGAGGGCGGAGGCCTTGTCTTTCATTGTTATATTCTAACACCTCGAGAAAGCTCACACTTAATAGGAAATCGGGTATTTGTTGAATAATTCATGTTTGTGTGTTTGTTTTTTATACACAGGGCCTCGCTATGTTGGCCAGGCTGGTCTTGAACTCCTGGGCTCAATCGATCCTCCTGCCCCAGCCTCCCAAAGTGCTGGGATTACAGGTGTGAGCCACTGTGCCCAGCCAATAATTAATGAATTTGTAGAACACTTTATAGCTGAAAAATGCCTTTCAATTAAACAGTACTTTCATATATATCCACTCGTTTAATTCTTATATCAATCTATATTATATTCCTCATTTTAAAAATAAGGAGACTAGAACTTTGAGATGCTATCTGACTCGCTCTGCTAGTAACATAGCTAGTCTGGGGCAAAACTGGAAATTGGTCCCATCCTCTGACTCCTGGGCTTGTCTCTCAGCACTTTTTGCAGTAACATCTAACAAATCTTGATGGCGAGTGTGATTCAAGGTGAAAAGCAGTGGCAGAGAAAAAGACTCAGGTGCAGACCAGACCCCGTGCTGTCTGCGTATTTCTCCAAGAGGCCTTGGTCATAACAAGGGTTTCATAAACATTTACTGAATTAATAGACTACAGCATTTTTCTGTGTTGGGAAAGGCCTAAGTAATTCTAAATTCCACATTGCCCAATGGCTGCCAACTGCCCAAACAAAACAAGAACAAGCCCACTGTCCTGGAATTTCCTTGTTAAAAATGACACCGAAACTCCGCTTGGCAAAAACCGCAGTAAAAACAGTCACAGGCGAGATCGACCGACGGATGCTACTTGTGGACCAGAGTCTGGGGGGAAGCAATATTTGCACAGTCTCAAAGTATCTCTTCCAAGATATTTACCAGATACAAAAGGAAAATTCATAACTTTGCTGTGGGGAAACCTGGCAGACACTATCTTAAGCAAGCAATTAAGGTGAACATCATCAGTACTAAAGCATAGCAACATCATGGATTCCCTGACATGATGCTCGGAGAAGGGCACAAACTCACTTGTGTGTAGTATTCTCGCCAAAAATACACTGCCTCAATCTAATCACAGGAAAATATCTGGCAAACCCAAACCGAGGGACATTCTAAAAAAGAATTCAGCAGGATTTTTCAAAAGTATCAAGGTCTTGAAAGAGGAACTGTCACAGATTGGAGGGCTAAAGAGACAAGACGACAGTGCAGGACAGGGTTCTGCATGGATCCTGGGAGAGAGGAGGGAATTCGTGGAAAAACTGGTGAAACTCTAGTACGTCTCTAGTTCAGTTGATGGTACTGAACCAAGGTTAATTTCTTGGTTTTGATCACTGTAGTGTAGTTATGTAAGATGTGAATGGGGTGAGGGATACACAGAAACTCTCTTGCACAATTTTTTTTTTTTAGAGGCAGGGTCTCACTCCGTTGCTCAGGCTGGAGTGCAGTGATGCCATCATAGCTCACTGCAGCCTCGAACTCCTGGGTTCAAGCAATCCAACCACCTCAACCTCCTGAGTAGCTGGAACCACAGGCATAAGCTACCACGCTTGGCTTTTTTTTTTTTGTAGAGACAAGGTTTCATTATGTTGCCCATCCTGGGTACTATCTTTTTGTATTTATATAACTCTAAAATTATTTCAAAATAAAACGTTTTTAAAATACTGGATAACATTTCACTGTGTATACATATCACATTTTCCTTATCCCTTCATTTGTTTGAACACTTATGTTAATTCCCTATATTGGCTATTGTGAATAATGCAGTAAATAAGGGGGTACACTGAAAAGATTAAATTTCAAAATAATGGCATACTAGATTCCTTTTTTCTCTGTGGTCAAGGAATGGAAATTTCTGGTTAATCAAATTTTTTTAAAGAGTTACCACTTTTACACAATGTCAGGGTTATTAGCCATTTACAATGTAAGATTTTTCTCAAGATGTTATAAAATCTCTTGATTTTATAATTCTTTTTTTGGCATAAAAGTTTATTATGTAAAATTTTATTAAATTTTAAAATCTTTTTACATCTGGCTTTTGTTTTGAGTTATTTTTCCTACTCCAAGTTTATAATGGAATTCATTCGTATTTTTAAATACTTAACAAGGTTTTGTTTTAAACCTAGATACTTGTTGCACACAAACTTTATCTTATTATACAGCATGAAGTATAGATCCAATTTTATATTTTTCCAAATAGCTATCCAGTTAAGTCTATGTTTTTCCCACACATCAGAGATGCCATTTATATCCTATATTAACTTTCCATATGCACTTGGAACAATTTCTGGATTTTCTATTCTATCTCATTGATCCATTATGCCATACTGTTTTAACAATAGAGGATTTGTAATATGTTTTAATATCAAAAAAAGGTAAACTCACCACCTTACTCTTTATCAGAGTTTTCTTGCCTATTCTTGCTAACTTTTCATATGAAAATCAAAATTCACTTATCTAGCTCCAGAGAAGATCTGATGATATTTTAATTGAGATTGTGTTAATAAGTTAATTTAGGATTATTTGGCATCTTTATAATTTCAAGTCTTCTTATCCAAAAACATAGTATGTGTATTTGTTCATCTATTTTTATATATTTCAGGTTATCTGAATGTAGCTTTTTTTTATATTTTTGTCTATAAATTTTAGCTTTTTTTTGCTACTGTAAATGAGTCTTATTTTCCATTATATCATCCAACTGGGCATTGTTTATATAGTTGAACACTCTTTATTTCTATGTATTAATTTTATTCCCTACTACACTTTAGCAAATATTATTTTTCTTTGTAATTTTTCCATTCCACACATATTTAATCGTATATCTGTGAAAAAAGATAGCTCTTTCTTCTATCTTTATACCATTTAATGTCAAATACTTATGTGTCTGTTATCACCTAATTATATTGGTTAATACTTCTAGTCAATACTAAATAATAACAGCAAATGCGGATATCATTATCTTATTCCTGACGTTAATGAAAATGCTGTTTGTGCCTTCTTTATTAAGTAAGAAACTAGATTTTGGGCTGAAACACACATATTTTATGCTAAGAAAGCATGTCCTTAATTTCTACTTTATTGAGTCTTTAAAATTATGAATATGTGAATTCCGTCAAATGCCTCTATAGACTATGATTTTTCTTCACAGATCTGTTTCTATGATAAATTACATTAATAAACTTCCCAATACAGAACTATTTTTACATTTCTGGAATAAACCTCCATTTGCTTGCGTGCGCCACTGAATTTTGTTGCTAATATTTTATTTACAATTTGTGTACACATATTCAGAAGATTGTTTTGTAAGTTTTTTTAATGCAATATTTGTTAGGTTTTTGATATCAACATTATACTTACTTTGGAAAAAGAATTTGGAAGTTTTCCTTCTTTTCCTATTCTCTGAAAGAGATGAAGTAGCACTAGAGCTAAAGTGTTCTTCTTTGATAAGAATTATCCTATGAAACTATCTGGATTGAAGCCTTTTGGTGAGAGAACTCTGAAAACTTGCCTAATGATTCTATGTAAATTAGTGTGTTTAGATTTTCTATCTTTATGAGATCAGTTTGTTTGTTTTGCTTTTTTCATCAATTGATTTTTAAGTGTATAATCCAGTGGTTTTTAGTATATTCACAAGGTTGAGCTACCATCACCACCATCTAATCCTAGAACATTTTAATCACCCCATAAAGAATCCCCATACCTGGTAGCAGTTATGTCCATCCCTCCCTCCCCTTACCTCCTCACAGCCACTGATCTGTGTGTCTACAGATTTGCCTGCTCTAGACATTTCATATAAATGTCATACACATGTGGCCCTCTGTGTCCAGCTTCTTTCACTCAGCATAATGTTTTCTAGATTCACCCGCGTTGTAACACGTATCAGTACTTCATTCCTTTTTATAGCTGAATAATAGTCTCTTTTATGAATATATCATGTTTCGTTTATCCACTCATCACCTGACGGACGTGTGAGTTGTTGGCTGTTATAAATAATGCTACTATGATCATTCATCCACAGGTTTTTGGGTGGACATATTTTTTCATTTCTCTTCAGTATATGCCTAGGAAAGAATTTGCTGGGTCATACGGTAACTCTACATTTAACTTTCTCAGGAACTACTAAACTGTTTTCTAAAGTGGCTGCACCATTTTATATTTCCACCAACAATTGCTATCTTTCATTTTTAAAATTACAGCCATTCTAGTAGATCTAAAGTAGTATTTAATTATGATTTTGATTTGCATTTCCCTGATGACTAATGATGCTTAGCATATTTTCATGTGTCTTTTTGGCCATTAAATAATCTTCCTTAGAGAAATATCTATTCAAATACTTTGTCCACATTTTAATTGGGTTATTTGTCTTTTTATTGTTGTCAATTTTTTATATATTACAGGTACTAGACCCCTTATCAGATACATGATTTGCAAATGTTTTCTCCCACTCTGTGGCTTGTCTCTTTATCTTCTTGACAGTGTCCTTTGAAGCACAGAAGTTTTTAATTTTGGTGAAATTCAATTTATCTATTTTTGTCTTGGGTTGCTTGTTTGAGGTATCATAGCTAAGAAACCACTGCCTAATCCAAGGTCACAAACATTCACACCAATGTTTTCTTCTAAGGGTCTTAAATTTTAGCTCTTTATTGAGATCTTCTTCTTTTTTTTTTTTTCTTTTTTACTTTTTTTGAGACAGTCTCACTCTGTTGCCCAGACTGGAGTGCAGTGGTGCAATCTCGGCTCACTGCAACCCCCGCCTCCGAGGTTCCAGCGATTCTCCTGCCTCAGCCTCCCAAGTAGCTGGGATTACAGGTGTGAGCCACCAGGCCCGGCTAATTTTTGTATGTTTAGTAGAGATGGGGTTTCGCCATATTGGCCAGGCCAGTCTTGAACTCCTGACCTCAGGTGATCCGCCCACCTTGGCCTCCCAAAGTGCTGGAATTACAGGCGTGAGCCACTGCGCCCAGCCCTTTTATTCATTTTGAGTTAATTTTCATATATGGTGTGTGGTAGGGTCCAACTTCATTCATTTGCATGTGGATATTCAGTCATCCTAGCACCATTTGTTGTAAAGACTATTTTTGTTTTCTATTGAATTGTCTTGCCATCTTTATTGAAGATCAACTGACCATAGTGTAAGGGTTTATTTCCAGACTCTCAATTCTATTCCATTGATGTATGTGTCTAAACTTACATCATTATACCAGTATCACAGTCTTAATTACTGTAGCTTTTCAGTAAATTTTGAGATTGGGAAATGGGAGTCCAACTTTGTTATCCTTTTTCAAGATTGTTTTGGCTATTCTAGGTCCCTTGCCTTTCTATATGAATTTTAGAATTAACTGTCAATTTCTTAAAAAAAAAAAAAAAAAGGCAACCAGGATTTTGATAGAGATTGCAATGAATCTGTTAATCAATTTGGGGAGTATTGCCGTCATAACAATAGTAAGTCTTCCAATCTATATACATATGACTAGGACTGCTTCTGGCAAATTGTATTTTACTAGAAAGTTGACTGTTTCAGCCAGGTGTTCAAATTCGCTTGTATAGAGTTGTACAAACGACTCTCATTAGATGTGAAATTTTCCTATGTTTTAATGATTCTGTCTCCCAAGTTATCTTCTATTTTTACTTTCCCAAATAAGACACTGCTAGTGATTTATCTTTCTATTAACCTTTTGCAAAAAAACAAACTTTCATTTATTGGTTCCTATTGTTGCACTGTTTTCCAACCCCATTAATTCTGTTTTTATCTTCATGAATTTCTCCTTTCTGCTTTCTTTCAGTTTACCTTTTTTCCCTAGCGTTTTTGAATTGGATGTTCTGTTCATGTTTTTATGCTTTCATTTTTCTTTATACAGGCACTTAATGAGTCTTAATTTGGTTGTATCTCATAGTTCTAACATCATTTCCATTTTCTTTTTTTTTTTTTTTTTTTTTTTTGAGACGGAGACTCACTCAATTGCGCAGGCTGGAGTGGAACGGCGCAATCTTGGCTCACTGCAACCTCTGCTTCCTAGGTTCAAGCAATTCTCCTGCCTCAGCCTCCCAAGTAGCTGGGATTACAGGCGCATGCCGCCATGCCTGGCTAATTTTGATATTTTTAGTAGAGACGGGGTTTTGCCATGTTGGCCAGGCTGGTCTCAAACTCCTAACCTCAAATGATTTGCCTGCCTCAGCCTCCCAAAGTGCTGGGATTACAGGCATGAGCCACTGTGCCCAGCCTGTCATTTTCATTTTCAAATCTAGTTTCCATTACTGTTATTTTCTTATATGTTTTCAATTTAATTTTCCTAAAATTTTACCTTTGAACTAAGAAACACTTTTTTTATAGAGACTTTAAAAATGTTTTCCAGGTTGAGATACAGATTTAGGTGTGGGAGAGATTTCCCAGAAAGGGTGTAAATGAAAAGAAGGACGGAGATGAAACTCTAGTGGACATTAATAGTCCAGATAGAAAGATAATTGTCTCAAAACAGAGGCTGAGAAAAAAGAGTCAGAGATGTTGGATGAAAACAAAAGACGCTGGGCGCGGTGGCTCATGCCTGTAATCCCAGCACTTTGGGAGGCTGAGGCAGGTGGATCATTTGAGGTCAGGAGTTCAAGACCAGCCTGGCCAACATGCTGAAACCCCATCTCTACTAAAAATACAAAAATTAGCCGGGCATGGTGGTGCGTGCCTGTAATTCCAGCTACCTGGGAGGCTGAGGCAGGAGAATCACTTGAACCCAGGAAGCAGAGGCTACAGTGAGCTGAGATTGCGCCACTGCACTCCAGCCTGGGCAACAGTGAGACTCTGTCTCAGAAAAGAAAGAAAAGAAAAGAAAAGAGAAAAGAAAAGAAGATGGTATGAAAAATCAAAGAAGAGAAAACAACCTCAGGAAAAATAGTTTGAGCAGGATGGGATGGAGAGATAGAAGTCAAATTACAAATTGCATGTTGAAGAAGGAACGGAGTGCTCAATAAAGGGCAAACTCTTTTTTAAGATTCTTAGCTATAAAGAGAAAGACAATCATAGGGCATTAGCCAGGGGTTTTAGTGGGTGGAAATTTTTTGGTTTTGCCTTTTTATATAAAAGGCGTTTGTGGGAGAAGGTATTTGGAAATAATAATGGAGGCCTTTTCATCCATAATCCTTTATATCCTTCTCCCAACGTAGACAAGGGCATTCCACGCTCACTGCCTCCGGGAGAGGAGAACTCAGCAGTTGGCAGGGCGAGTGCCCAGGAAAGCTTTGTTACGAAAAGGGATAGTTACTTGCCAGGGTGTGGCTAAGGCACATAAGCTACCCACACCTGCACCTGTGGAGACATCCTTGATTCTGCCTGGCTTTGGGCTGCGGGTTCATAAAGAGCACCAGGTCTGGGTGGGTTGGAGAGCCCCACCATGTGCCAGCTCTGTGCTGCTCTTTTGCGTGCAGTCCCAGACTAGCCGCACTGTGAGGCCACTCTGAAGCTCACCCAGAATTAAGAACCACTGCTCTGTTCCACATGTCAATGGATCTACCATCCTAAAGCTAGAGTTTGCTTTCTTTTTTGGGCTCTTTTAAAAAAATGTTGCTCAGGCTGGTCTCGAACTCCCAAGCTCAAGCAATCTTCCATCTCAGCCTCCTGGGTAGCTGGGACTCCAGGTGCCGCCACCACACCTGGCTAGGGTTTTCTTTCTAAAAGCCCAAATCTCGTCTTATCCCTTTTCCGCACTTATGGATGTGTATTGCTTACACAGTGAAATCCAGGATCCTAGAGCATCAAGCAAGATCATTCACTGAATGGCCCTGGCCCACCCTTTACAGATTCATTTCCTAACAACACCACACAGCTAGTCACGTACCCTCAGCTATTATTATCAGCACTGCATATAGAAAAAAGACAATGTTGTATGCATTACAGAACTCAAATAATAAATACATTTTGTCATCAGTAAGTTTATAACTTAGGAGAAATAGAAATATAAGCTTTCAGTAAAAAAAAAAAACAAAAAAGAAACAGTACTCTAAGAAAAAATAAACATTTGAGTGTCACTTCTCAGTAATCAAAAAAATGAAACAAAAATGGCTATGGGTTAGGAGCTGGTGTAACACACATCCCTTTAAATTAACCAAAAGCTTACTTGAATTACAGCACTTACAACCTGGCTTCTGGCCTGGCTTCGTGAGTGCATGGCACCTGTAAACACTTGTTTCTAACTGCTTTAAAGATAAAAATACTGAATTCCCATGCTACCTGGACCCTGCTACTATAAGCCAATCTCCTCCCTTTGACAGCCACTTGAAGAGCACGAACGCCAGTCTTGCCTTTCTCACCTCGTCCTCTCAAACACCTCGCCTTACTATATATGAAGATGAAATGGATGAAGTTTGTGTTACTTCTTCTATCTGTGATATAGAAAACACTGAATTCTATTGCTACAGTTGACCATGGTAAAGATGGAGTTTACTTGCTCTGTGTATAAAGCAGTACCAGTAGTTACTAACCCCTATCTTCCTGCAAATAAATTCAGAGGCAATTTCAGAAAACCCCTGAACTCTCCCATGAATCTATACAAATGTATTAATATCCACAGCTTGGGATTCGGAGAGGAAGTCTTAAAGAGAGGCTTCTTTATGTCATGCTTACCAGGAGTAGCAAAGCGATGATCGTTCCCCCGTGCCCCATCAGCCCTCCCTGAAGGGGGCCATCCTATTACCCAACTTCCGCCGGGGATAGTGCTCACCAAGATACCTAAGGGACCCCAACCCTTCCTTGGGTCCCTGTGGAGCAAAATCAGTAATGCCACTATATGAGGATAATGGTCACTGCTGTAAGAAACTCCAGCCTCCAGTGGCTTAACACAATAGTCATGGAGGTGGCTCACATAAAATCCAAAATGGATTTTCCTGATCGGCAGACGGCTTTTCTCCAAAAACTCATTCAGGGACCCAGCTCCTTCCATCTTGTGGTTCCATAATTTTCAACATATGGCTTCCAATATCACTCTACTGGATGTATCAAGCTGTAAAGGGAAAAGTACCTTCCACGTGGGAGGCTTCCATGGACCGGGCCTAGAAGTGGTACCCATCACCTCCATCCACATTTCATTGGTAAAAACTAGGCCACATGGTCTAGCTAGACCATAATTCCCAGCTCCCCTCTATCTGCAAGAGAAACTGAGAATTACAGTATAGCTGTGTGCTCAGGAGGAGAGGAAACAGAATCAGACCACCCAATCCCCACCACAGACGACCACCATGACATGAATCACTAGCACTACCAGGGAGGGCGATGACAATAAACCGGTGAGTTGACCACAGAGTTCCAACTGCTGGCCTAGAAACTGGGATGGAATGGCTTAACATTAGGCTCAACCAACCTCATTAGATTTGGGGGTAACTGTATCAGGTGAGCAGTAAGGTCTCTGCCAAATCCACACTTCCCTCCCGAGAGTTTCTGAATGTATAGGTTGCTATGCTTTGTACCATTGGATCTGCCTCCCTAGGCAAAGATACTGGAACCAGAGCTGGCTACTTAACCAAACAGACAGGCACCCTCTATAGGTCTGCAGGGGAGGGGCTGATGCAGTTGAGCTCTGCTCAACAAAGGCACACACTACCGAATACTGACAAATGACCAAAGCAGACTTTCCTTCTTTCTTCCTTGGGAGTTTTAAAGCAAGACATACAGATGGAAGAGGAATGGCACAGAGGGAAGGCAGGTTGCAGAACCATAAAGCATCTGACCCCATGAGGAGGTAGATGCAAAGGAGTAGGAGACACACAGTGGAGATCAAATCAGTCAGGAGCAAAATAGGAAGAATCTGGAAAAGAAGAAATAAAAGCAGGCAAGTAGAGTCGCCGGCATGTTAGATTACCAGTCGACGTGGAATCGCCAGAGTGACTTGAAATATGAGAGCCCCTGTGTTCCCTTAATGGCAATAAATATCCTTCCAGTACCCTGAGGCTGGAATGCCACTGTGGGGACTTTCTGCTATTCCTTACATAAATAAATTCCTTGTATTAAATGGCATAGTATTTGCATATAACCTATGCACATCCTCCCATATACTTTAAATCCTCTCTGGATTACTTATAATGCCTTCTATCACTTATACTTATTTCCAAATATGTCCTTACAAGAAACTTGCTCGAACTGAGAAAACTTAAGAATATTTGGTCCCATCCAACCTGACAGAGCATGACCAACAGAATGATGCAAAGGAGCCCAGTTTCCAAGCAAGTCTGGGGCCATAGGAATACACAGTAATACTTTCTTGGTTTGTGTCCCTTCTGTATTTCAAAGCTAGTAAAGAAACTACCATGAGCTGTTCTTTGCAATGCACTTGCATTAAGTCTTCCACACTTTTTGAGTGAATCTAATATTAGATTTCCTCTGTTAAGGAGAACAGGTCGAGGCTGCAGGACGTACAAATCTGGAAGCCACAGAGGGTACACACCCAGAGGCCACAGGAATTTTATACCCAGAGGCCTCAGGAAGTACACTCCCTGAAACCACCAATCCTCAGAGCCTCTGGCTCCCTGCTTTTGAAGTCATACAGCAAAATTTGCACCTGATCAAGACAGTCCAATAAGAACAATAGGCCGGGCACGGTGGCTCATGCTTGTGACCCCAGCACTTTTGGAGGCTGAGGTGGGCAGACCACTTGAGGCTAGGAGTTCGAGACCAGCCTGGCCAACATGGTAAAACCCTCTCTCGACTAAAAATACAAAAATTGACCAGGCGTGGTGGTGCCTGCCTGTAATCCCAGCTATTCGGGAGGCTGAGGCAGGAGAAACACCTGAACCCAGGAGACGGAGGTTGCAGTGAGCTGAGATCACATCACTGCCCTCCAGTCCAGGCGACACAGCAAGATCCCATTTCCAAGAAAAAAAAAAGAACAAACAGACAGAGCTGGGCACAGTGGCTCACACTTGTAATCGCAAACACTTTGGGAGGGCTGAGGTGGGCAGATGACCTGAGGTCAGGAGTTCCAGACCAGCCTGGCCAACATAGTGAAACCCTTTTTCTACTAAAAATACAAAAATTAGCTGGGCATGGTGGCGGGTGCCTGTAATCCCAGCTACTTGGGAGGCTGAGGCAGGAGAATCGCTTGAACCTAGGAGGCGGAGGTTGCAGTGAGCTGAGATCGGGCCACTGCACTCCAGCCTGGGCGACAGAGTGAGGCTCTGTCTCAAAAACAAAAACGGACAGATACCTGTAATCCACAATCAACCAAAGCTGGCCTCCAAAGATACAGAAATGGTCTTCTTTATTAAAATAGCCAGCAATGGGCCCTGAAGAGAGAAGCCTGAATCCAAATGTTACTTTTCTTGTCACAATGCCATTCCTATTAACTTCCATCTGTAAAGCCTGGAACACAGCTTACTGGGATATCTAGGACTGACCTCATGCCCTTTGCAATGTCCTCCAATACATTAACCCTTGTGGCATTTATGCCAATTAGCCTAAGCTTGAACTAGAGAGCTACCTCCATTCCAGATCCCTGAACGCTACTGAAAAGCCATAAAAACGAGCTTCATCACAGATGTGACCCCAATCCATGGGAACCATACCATAGTATGAAAGAAAGTAATCATTTCAATAAAAACAGGGTATAAGAAAATAATATACATGCATTTCCTTGTATCTGGCTAGAATCTGGAGTGATGCCTCGACACTAGTATTCTGGTTGCCAGTATTTTAGAGGGGAACTGGGTGACTGGTGGAAAAGAGTTACAGGGACTTTTCTTTGAATTTTGTTCTCTTTGGATTTAAACATGTGAACATATTATCTATTCAAAAACTTTTAAGCTCTAATCCCCTTTCCTGATTGCTCCTTCATATTCTGTAACTGCTCAAGTTCCACTCCTCTCTCTCAAATCTTGCTTCCCCCATCTTTAACAAACTCCTCTTCCCATCTCTGTCAGAGCGGGTTTCTTCTTTATCCTGCCCACCATCCCACTCTCCGAACTTAACTATAAAGACTGACATAACTCTTCTCTCAACAAGAAAAAAAAAAATATTCCTCTTTAAGAAAAGGTAAAGTGTAGTGTAGTGTAGTTTTTGGCAGTGTAGGAAAGAAGTAAGATCTTTGAAAAGTTCCACATTAATAAATTTAGCCCTGTCACTATTATAGCAGCGTCATATTACAAACAACCTAAATTTCCAAAATTAGGAAATATGTTAAATTGTGGTATAGTTATACATTGGAACACCTCTTAGCTATGAGAAATGACTGTGTAAATTTACAAGATGTCATTAAAGTAACAAGTATTCAAGTACAAAAAAACATTTTAAAGATAAAAGAGGCTGAGCACGGTGGCTGACGCCTCTAATCCCAACACTCTGGGGGGCTGAGCAGGCAGATCACTTGAGCCCAGAAGTTCAAGTCCAGCCTGGGTAACATAGGGAGACCCTGTCTCTACAAAAACTAAAATTTAGCTGGGTGTGGTGGTGCGTACCTGTGGTCCCAGCTCGTCAGGAGGCTGAGGCAGGAGGATCCCATGAGCCCAGGAGGTCAAGGCTGCAGTTAGCCATGATGGCACCACTGCACTCCTGCCCGGGTGACAGACTGAGACCCAGTCTCAAAAACATCCGTGAGCACTTCCTGAAAAAATTTTAAAAAACTGACAAGAGAATCTGCACAGCAAAAATAAATCAAAGAATTCAAGGATGGAGAACAAAATGAGAAAATGTGGTTAGTGGCAACTTCATTCAAATATACAAAACTACTAAAAAATGTGTGAACAAAGTATGAACATTCTACCTTGTCAGTGTAAAAATAAAAATATACCTAAGATAAACTGGGGGTTGGGAGAGAAAATGTAGAGACAGAATTTGGAAATGCTAATGTCCTTACCTTTCACAGCAAGGAGTCAACTGACACTTTTTATATTTGAAATAGTTTACAAAAACACACAGGGATTACAGTCTCTTAATGTTTTCCTCAAAATCTTTTCTGAATTTAAAATAAACAATGTCTCTTATGGCTAACAAACATTTGAGATTCCACAATTTCTTCAATTTAATTTTTTTTCTTTTGTCACATTCAAGTAAAATTAAAGTAAGTCCTTCCCACATGAAGATTACATCCTAGATTTTTCCTTCCATACCTTTTTCCTTCCTTTCCTTTCCTCCTTCTTCCTTTCTTATTAATTCCCCACCTTTCTATCCATTTATTATATTACACATGGACAGAAAGAGCTCTAGAATAATACTAGTCTAACATTAACAATTATTATTTCAGGAAGTAGAATTTGGAATGACTTTAAAAAATTCTCTTTGACTCTTTAACCCCGGTTCATCAAAAGGACCATGATAAGCAAACCAATTTTTAACAAAGCAACTACAAAGTGAGATGGTAAAGAGATAAGATATAAATCACTCTTTTAAAAATATGTATTTATTTATTTATTTTTTTTTTTTTTTTTTTTTTTTTTTTTTTTTTGAGATGGAGTCTCACTCTGTCGCCCAGGCTGGAGTGCAGTGGCGCGATCTTGGCTCACTGCAAGCTCCGCCTCCCGGGTTCACGCCATTCTCCTGCCTCAGCCTCCCGAGTAGCTGGGACTACAGGCGCCCGCCACCTCGCCCGGCTAGTTTTTTGTATTTTTTAGTAGTGACAGGGTTTCACCGTGTTAGTCAGGATGGTCTCGATCTCCTGACCTAGTGATCCGCCCATCTCGGCCTCCCAAAGTGCTGGGATTACAAGCTTGAGCCACCGTGCCCGGCCAAAAATATTTATTTTTATGTGTAGCTATAAAGTATTTCAGAGAAAAGTACAGGAGAAAACATGACAGCCGATACTAAGATTTAACAGATGTTAACATCTTGCCACATTTTCTTCAGAATTTTTTTCCTAACAAGAAAACATTGCAGAAACAGCTAACATTCCACTCCTCCCTTCTCCTTTCATCTTCAGATGCAACCACACCACTATTCTGAGGATAATGCTCATCATTTCCATGCATATCTTTGTATTCATAAACAATATTTACTATTATTTTGTCTATTTAAAATGTATATATATGGTACCATGTTTCTGTCCTTTTGTAACTTTTTAAACTCAACGTTGTTTTTTGAGATTTATCCAAGTTACACATGTAGTCTTAGGTTCATCATTCACTTCATGCATACAGGTGAATAATCACTGCATGAATAAACCTGTTTTTACAATTCATTTCTTATTGAGGGGTGTGTGGACCCAACAATTCCCAATCCTCTTCCATGTTTTTCCATTGCACAAATGTAGACCCAATATCAATACAGTTTTTACAAAGCTCTCTGAGTAGCTTCCAGCCTTCTCAGATAATAACTGTCTTGGGGACACCATCCATGCAATCTCTCCACACTGCTCCCACTTTTTACTATCTGATAAACATGAATTGCAAAATGTTGTTTTAATATCTCTTCAAAAACAGCACTATATGTGAAGAAGTAAAAGTAGTATTTATGGTACCTCCAGTGCTCCTAGGAAAAGTTATTTCTAATCCATTACAAATCAGTTCTTGTTACTATTTCTTATTGAATTTTACACAGGACCTAGTACACTCAAGGTTCCCGCCAATTGCTAACGAAGCTTAAGTCTCCCTATCAGTAAAATAAGTGAATATTGGATATCATGAGCCTCAGAGACTCATATTGAGTTGAAGATGGAAGCAATGAAAAAAGAGACTCACTATATTAGCAAGTAGATACTTGGTCCTACTGGACTGCAAAATTTGTCTAAAGATTAAGAAAATATTAAGAAAAATCTCCTACAGATGGGGCAGGTATAAATTAAACACAGTGTACTAGTCCATTCTCATATGACTAATACTGCTATGAAGAAATACCCAAGACTCGATAATTTATAAAGAAAAAGAGGCTTGATGGATTCACAGTTCCACAGGGCTGGGGAGGCCTCACAACCACGGTGAAAGGTGAAGGAGGAGCAGAGGCACCTTTTACACGGCAGCAGGCAAGAAAGTGTCTACAGGGGAGCTGTCCTTTATAAAATCATCTTATTCACTATCACGAGAACAGCATGGGAAAAGCCTGCCTGTATAATTCAATTACCTCTTACTGGGTCCCTCCCACAACACGTGGGGATAATGGCAGATACAGTTCAAGATGAGGTCTGGGTGGGGACACAGAATAGTCTGGAATACTAAAAATAAGGTCACATTGTAAAGGCATTGAAGCATAGGAACAGGACAGATGGGTGTGGCTTGGGAAAGGGGAAAGATTGGTGCTTTTATTCCAGGATTAGCTCACCAAATTCATGAGTATCAGCCTGTTCTGAAATTGATCAGAATGGAGTGTTAAAAAAAAAAAAATGCAAGTTGATATTTTTAATTTGATATTCTTATACTTTTGTGGTTTAAGTGGTGCAGGTATTTTTATTTCAATTTTATAGATAAGGAAAATGAAATAAAAAGAGGGTGGCACACAGAAAATCCACGATAGAGCCAGCAACTGACTACTGATTTCTAGTGTACTTTTATTCTGTTAGATTACAAAAAATTGGATTTATTTGTGAATAAGATTATAGTCACTTTTAAATTAAATGTATCAGCTACATAGAAAAGTTCACTTATTTCTTAGAGGCACTCCTTGGGGGTGTATTTTTCCCCACCAAATTAGCTTTATTTAGGGGAACCTAAATTTATTCTACTAAAACTACTCTAAATGACATTTGTTTGTTTCCAAAAATTGAATCCATACTTCAAAGGTGTGTAATTTGACTAAATTAAAAAAAAATCTGCATGCCAGAAAGTAAAAGTAGAGTGAAAAGACACATGACATACATATCTTGACTAAGGCTGAGAGCTTTAATATATGAAAAGATAAAGAATTCAGTGGGAAAAAATGGGGAAAAATCATGAACCATCAGTTCAAACAAAATGAAATACAAATAGTTCTAAGAGATATGAAAGATGTTCATAATCTAGAAAATGAAAATTAGGCCAGGCACAGTGGCTCATGCCTGTAATCCCAGCACTTTGGGAGGCTAAAGCGGGTGGATCACCTGAGGTCAGGAGTTCGAGACCAGCCTGACCAATATGGTGAAACTCCATCTCTACTAAAAATACAAAAATTAGCCAGGCGGATGGAAGCCTGTGATCCCAGCTACTCAGGAGGCTGAGACAGGAGAACTGCTTGAACCCAGGAGGTGGAGGTTGCAGTGAGCTGAGATCATGCCACTGCACTCCAGCCTGGGTGACAGAGTAAGACTCTGTCTCAAAAAAAAAAAAAAAAGAAAGAAAAAACAAAAAAGAAAATTAACACTGAGTTTCCATCTTTCACATATCAGATTGAAAAAAAATCCCAATGCTTGATAATTAAAGTTTGTTTCAGAAGGATTGAAGAAACTAGTACTCTCACATGAGTTGAGAGACTCTATCATCAAGATAGCAACATCTACCAAAAATTGTCAAGCCCTTTGACATATTTCCAATAATTTACCCAAGAAAAAGTTTTCACTTTTGCGAGAGGATATGCATGCTAAGATATTCTCTGTGACATGAACTATTATAGCAAAAGCCTGGAAACAACTTCAACGTCCATTAGTGGGGAGATTAATTCAATATATTATGATTCATCCATACAATGAAATAAGGATAATTTTTTTTTTTTTTTTTTTTTTTTTGAGACAGAGTCTCGCTCAGCCGCCCAGGCTGGAGTGCAGTGGCGTGATCTCAGCTCACTGCAACGACTATCTCCCAGGTTCAAACGATTCTCCTGTCTCAAGTAGCTAGGATTATAGGCTCCCAAGTAGCTGGGATTATAGGCACCCACCATCATGCCTGGCTAATTTTTGTATTTTTAGTAGAGATGGAGTTTCCCCATGTTGGCCAGGGTGGTCTTGATGATCTTGAACTCCTGACCTCAGGTGATCTGCCCGCCTCGGCCTCCCAAAGTGCTGGGATTACAGGTGGGAGCCACTGCATCCAGCCAATTTTTATATACTAATAGTCAAGATACATTGATAAGTAAAAAAAAAGCAGAGTGCAGAACAGTTTATATAGTATCATACCATTCACGTTAAAAATAAACACATATCCTACAACTCAAAAACAAACAAAATAAAACAACCTGGTTTAAAAATGGGCAAAGACTAGAGACTTCTCCAAAGAAGATGTACAAATGTCCAATAGGTACATGAAAGGATGTTCAACACTACTAATCAGGAAAATGCAAATGAAAGCCCCAGTGAGATACCATTTCACACCCAGTAGGATGGTTACTACAGAAACAACAATAACAACAACACCCCCCTCCAAAAAACCAACAGAAATGACAAGTACTGGCAAAGATGTGGAGAAACCGGAACCTCGGGGCACTGCTGGTGGGAACGCAGCATGGTGCAGCCACTGTGGAAAACAGTACAGTGGTTCCTCAAATATCCAACACAGAACTACCACGTGATCCAGCAATTCCACTCCTGGATATGCACCCAAAAGAATGACAAGCAGAGACTTGAACAGATATCTATACAGCAATATTCATAGCAGCGTTATTCACAACAGTCAGAAGATGAAAACAACCCAAATGTCCATCAATAGACAGATGGATGAACAAAATGTGGGATATAAATACAATGGAATATTATTCAAAAAAGGAATACAATTCTGACACATGCAACAAGGTGGATGAACCTTGAGAACATTACACTACGTGAAATAAACAAGACACAGGACAAATATTATTTGTTTGTATTTTAAAAATGGAATGCTTCACAGATTTGCATGTCATCCTCATGCGGGGGCCATGCTAATCTTCTCTGTAGCGTTCCAATTTTAGTATATGTGCTGCCGAAGCAAGCACAGGAAGGACAAATACTGTACTCTTCCATTTATATATGAGGCACCTAGGATAATGAAACTCATAGACACAGAAAGCAGAACGGTGGTTGCCACGGGCTGCAAGAGGGAGGGGTGTGGAATTATTGCTAAGTGGGTACAGAGTTTCAGTTTGGGAAGATGAAAAAGCCTAAAATGGATAGCAGTGATGGCTGTACAGTAATGTTAATACCACTGCATTCTATACTTAAAATGATAAATTTTAGGTTATCTATATTTTACCACAGTAAAAAAATACACACATGCGTGCGCGCACACACACACACAGACACACACACATACTCATACATATTTGCATGGAGAATCTCTGGAAGAATTAGAGAAAACTGTTAACAAACCTTGCTTTTAAAAAGGGGAACTGGATAGGTAGAAAAGAGATTTATTTATCACTATATATTATTTCTACCTTTAGAATTTTATAGAAAATTATAGATAACCTAAAATTTATCATTTTAAGTATAGAATACCGTGGCATTAATATTACTGTACAGCCATGGACATATATCATCTATTCAAAAATTTAATTTTCAATCGGTCTTCTTAACTTCTAAATACAGAACAGGAAAATACATGTAAGTGAAAATGCGGCCGGGTGCAGTGGCTCACGCCTGCACTTCCAGTACTTTGGGAGGCTGAGGCGGGCGGGTCACTTGAGGCCAGGAGTTCGAGACCAGCCTGGCTATAATGGCAAAAACCCTGTCTCTACTAAAAGTACGGAAAAAAAAAAAAGAGAGATAATTAGTGGAGGGATGGTGGCACACACCTGTAATCTCACTATTCCTGGTACTTGGGAGGCTGAGGCAGGAGAATCGCTTGAACCCAGGAGGTGGAGGTTACAGTGAGCCGAGATCACTGCACTGCACTCCTGCCTGGGCGATAGAGCGAGACTGTCTTAAAAAAAAAAGAAAAAAGAAAAAAAAAAGTTTGTTTCATATAAGGCAAAATCAGAGTATCCCTAATTAGTGATATTGAAAACCTGCCCAATGTTTTTCAAGGAGCTAGCTTTCAAATACTATTTAACAAGGAAATGAAAAAGGAAAATAAAATGCTTTAGATCTTAAGAGATCCATATGGAACATATGGGAATAAGTAAAACGTCCTAGCCAGGTGTGGTACGTGCTTATAGTTCCGGCTACTCAGGAGGCTGAGACAGGAGGACCGCTTGAGCTCAGGATTTCAAGGCCAGCCTGGGCAACATAAACAGAGCTTGTCTCTAAAATAAAATATGTATTTTCAAGTTCTTATGAGAGTTTTGTTACATATAACATAACATTGCTCATCCAGATTAAACAGAGGCAAAACAAGTCTGAGTTATTTACTTTAAAAACATAAAATGGGGCTGGGCACCGTGGCTCATGTCTGTAATTCCAGCACTTTGGGAGGCTGAGGCAGGCAGATGACTTAAGGCCAGGAGTTCAAGACTAGCCTGGGCAACACAGCGAGACTCCATCTCTAC
>NW_012117377.1:7015837-7022242 GCF_000951035.1 Colobus angolensis palliatus | reverse complement strand
AAAAAGAAAAAGAAAAAGAAAATAAAAAAACAGTATATACTTGTGGAAAAAGTGAGAATGAAAAGAACAAATGCTCTCTTAAATTTATTATGAAAATAGTTCTGACTTCACAGACCCCTGAAAGGGTCTTGGGAGCACTCTGAGAACTACTTACTTGTACTATGAAACCTGAGGCAAATGTACATGGAGGCACAAAGAGAATAACGAAATGACTCGCAGTCACGGAGCTGGCATGGGAAGCCAGGAAGTCTGATTCCAGACCTCAGGACCGGCCTCCAGAGGCGGAAGGGCAGTAGTAGGGGCCCAGCTCAGAAAGGTTTTGACAGTGGGCTGGTGGCTGCCCAGCATTTGCAATACCAGACTTTCCCTTTATCTGATGCGATAAAATTTCAAATTAACTATTCCAATTTGTGCAAAGCAGAGATAAGGGAAAGGGAGAGTAGCCACCACAAAACTCTAAGACCTAGACCGCTCAAGGGGGCCTAGATCAGCCCTACACAGGAAGTAACACCAAAACCTCCAGCTGAGGGATAAAGCAGCTAGGGGAGGAACAGCCAGTGCCTGGGGGGCTCTCCAGGAACGGCTCTCTCTGTCCTGCCCCCACTGAGCCATTACATATCTCTCCCTCCATTCAAAGACACTTCTTTCTTTCTTTCTTTTTTTTTTTTTTAGACGGAGTCTCACTCTGTCACCCAGGCTGGAGTGCAATGGTGCGATCTTGGCTCACCGCAACCTCTGCCTTCTGGGTTCAAGTGATTCTCCTGCCTCAGCCTCCCTGGTAGCTGGAATTACAGGCACACGCCACCATGCCTGGCTAATCTGTGTATTTTTAGTAGAGATGGGGTTTCACCATGTTGGCCAGGCTGGTCTCGAACTCCTGACCTCCGGTGATCCACCTGCTTCAGTAGCAGGATGGGTGGCAGACAAAACTCCTCAGACATCGAGTTAAAGACGGAAGGGGTTTATTTGGCCAGGGGCATCGGCAAGACTCCTGTCTCAAGAGCTGAGCTCTCCGAGTGGGCAATTCCTATCCCTTTTAAGAGCTCACAACTCTAAGGGGGTGCATGTGAGAGGGTCGTGATTGATTGCGCAAGCAGGGGGTACGTGACTGGGGGCTGCATGCACTGGTAATTAGATCTTAGATCGGAATAAAACAAGATAGGGATTTTCACAGTGCATTTCTATACAATGTCTGTAACCTATAGATGACATAACCGATTAGGTCGGGGTCGATCTTTAACTACCAGGCCCAGGGTGCGGTGCCGGGCTGTCTGCCTGTAGATTTCACTTCTGCCTTTTAGTTTTTACTTCTTCTTTCTTTGGAGGCAGAAACTGGGCATAAGACAATATGAGGGGTGGTCTCCTCCCTTACTTTGGCCTCCCAAAGTGCTGGGATTATAGGCGTGAGGCACTGCACCTGGCCTGAAAAACACTTCTTTACACCACTCAATCCTTGTTTTTTCCCTTTCATTTTTAGTTGACAAATAATTGTACAGATTTCTGAGATATACAGAGTGATACGTCAATGCTTTATACAATGTGTAATGATCAAATCAGGGTAACTGGCATCTCCACCACCTAAAACATTGATCATTTCCTTGTGAACATTCAAAATCCTCTCTTCTATTTTTGGAAAATAAATGAGAGTTAACCAGACTCACCCTCTACAACAGAACTCCTTCCACCAATCCAGCTGTAATTCTGCATCCATTAACCAACCTCCCCCAGTCCCTCCTCCCCATCTTTCCTCTCCTCTGACACACAGCTCTACTTTCTACTTCCAGGAACTCAGTTTTTTTTGTTGGTTTGTTTGGTTGTTTTTAGCTCCCGCATAGGAGCGAGATCATGCGGTGTTTCTCTCTCCGTGCCTGACTTATTTTGGTTAACATAACGTCTCCAGGCTCACTCAGGTTGCCACAAATGACAGGATTTCATTCTTTTTTATGTACTTTCCTCAATTCTTACACAGAATACTGCCTTCGATCCTTAATTAAAATGTTTAAAAAGAAGGATATTAAACTATCAGACATTAAATCATTTTATAAACTGACAACAGTTAATAGAGCATTGAAGGTAAAGTGGTACAGCACATAAGATACGTGCCAAATTAGACCCCTTCTATAAAATGTTGCATATTATAAAGAAGGCCTAACAATTCCAGAAGTAAGTAGAATAAACTGGTGAGTAGTCTGAGAAAAAAAAAAAAAAGTCTATTTAGACCTTCACTTTTATCAGCCAAAATACATTCTCGATAGATCAACCGCTTTTACAAACAGAAAACGCGCTGGGAAAGGCAGGGCCAGACCTTACTCATCCTGCATTCTCAGAGCCGCCCCTGGGGGGTGCACAAACTGGAAAGCGCTGCCCCCAAAGAAGAAACGAATTTGAGTTCCAACTTTGTTGCTAACCTATTGTGTGATCTTGGGCAAGTCTTTTGGCTTCTCCATCCTTACATTTTCTTTTTTGTTTGTTTGCTTTGTTGAGATGGAGTCTCGCTCTGTTGCGCAGACTGGAGTGCAGCGACGCAATCTCAGCTCACTACAATCTCCACCCCCCAGGTTCAAGAGATTCTAAGGCCTCAGCCTCCCAAGCAGCTGGGACTACAGGCGCCCGCCACCACACCCAGCTAATTTTTTTTTTTTTTTTTTTTACTTTTTTTATTTTTAGGAGAGACGAGGTTTCACCATGTTGGGCAGGCTGGTCTCAATTCCTGACCTCAGGTGATCCACCTGCCTCAGCCTCCCAAAGCTTAGTTTCCAATTTATAAAGAGTGGCCGAGTGCAGTGGCTCACACCTGTAATACTAACACTTTGGTAGGCTGAGGAGGGTCTATCACTTGAGGCCAGGAGTTCAAGACCAGCCTGGGCAACGTAGCAACACCCCTGTCACTACAAGAAATAATAATTAGCTGGGCATGGTAGCGAGTGCCTATAGTCCTAGCTGCTTGGGAGGCTGAGGCAGGAGGATCACTTCAGGAGTTCAAGGTCACACACACTGAATTATGATCAAGCCACTATAATCCAGCCTGGAGGACAGAGTAAGACCCTAACTTTAAACGAATTTGTAAAAAAGATTGGATGGTAATGATACCAGCGGCATGAGAACATTCATTATAAACTTTAAAGTGCTATACAAATTAACACAGGAATAATGATTAGGAAGCTACATTCATCCATGATGTCCCTCCTCAAATACACTCAGCATCAATATTTTAATGCTAAAAACAATAACAATGTTCGTAGTAACCATCTTTAACCATAAAGCAGACCCTTTAAGTTGTAAGAACATCCACTTTCCCTCAGGACCTCGGTAAAGTTATTTTAACTTTCAGTGGAAAAAAGATTCAGCCCATAAACATGTTTCCTTTTACTGAATTGGCCCTTTTACCATAAAAGGCCTGGCCTCATTGTTCTCAGGGATCCAGAGGTGTTCTTTTCACTGCTACTGTCAGGAAGCCTGAATGCAGAAGAGGAGCCCTGATGTCTTTAAAGGGTAGGTAGGGGTGGGAGTGTGGGTCATGTAGCATAGCAAGAGACTCGGAGTTAGAAAAACCCTGGTGTGACACGGAGCAAACTGTTTACCTTCTCCTTGTCCCAAAACCGGAGATGCCAACCCTTAACCCACAAATAAAAAGATTAAAAGGAGGTAGTCCACATGAAGCCTCTAGTACCCAACTACAGGTAGTGTGTTAGATGGCAAGCCTTAAGCAAATGCTGGTTTCTTTTCTCTCTTTCCCCTCTCTCATAAAGCCATACTTTCCCCGACTTCTCTAACAAGACCTCTGTCCCCTGTCCCCAGGAGAACCCTTCAAGGAGAGGTCTGAGGTCAAGGCACTTGTCATTCATGTACTTAATTATTCAAATTGCAGGCCAGGGCTGCCTGCTGCACCCCCTCCCCAACCCTACCACCACCACTAGCCCCCCGCCCACTCATTTCCTATTGGGGTACCCACAGGAAGGCCTGGTGTTCCACAGTGTCATTCCCACAGAATGCAGTGTGACCAGAGCCACCAGAGCTGTGTGGTGCTGCACCTCTGATGGCACTGGTTTATAAGCCTCAAACAGTTCCTTTCCAGAACCATTTTCAAACCACTTCCCACTGCTGTGCTGGCCTCTTTACTAGGTTCTGGTCTTGAGATTGCAATCTCATGAAATAACTCTCTCTTTTTTTTTTGGAGACAGTCTCGCTCTATCGCCCAGGCTGGAGTGCAGTGGCGTGATCTCGGCTCACTGCAACCTCTGCCTCCCGGGTACAAGTCATTCTTCTGCCTCGGCCTCCAAAGTAGCTGGGATTACAGGCGCCCGCCACCATGCCTGGCTAATTTTTGTATTTTTAGTAGAGATGGAGTTTCACCATGTTGTTTAGGCTGGTCTTGAACTCCTGACCTCAGGCGATCTGCCCACCTTGACCTCCCAAAGTACTGGGATTACAGGTCTGAGCCACCACACCCAGCTTCATTGCCTTTCTTTGATGTGTGTGGCACAAACCCTACAATTCTTATTAGCATCTAATCTCTTGTGTCTTTTAAGGGGTTTTTTGTTTGTTTAGTTTCAGACTCAAGCTGTGTCCTCCATTTCAGACCCACCAGTATTCATGTCTTCTCTTGTCGTTTTATGTTCTTCTGTTTGGGTTCTTTTTGCTATTTTACAGGGGGAGTGTGCCATCGCATAGGCACTATTAATGTTTCCTTGCAATATCCTATTCGTGGCCTTATAATACATCTTTATGTGTTTTACAAAGCAAATGCCGTTCCCTCATTTGACTACTTCCTGAGTGCCAACTATGCGCCAAGCACTAAAACTGAAATACAGTTCGTCTCACTCACAGAGTTTACAATTTATAGGTTGGAACAGGCAATGAGAATACAGTATATTCTTTCTACCAGAGTATGAAGAATAAGAAACAGTACTTATCAAAGCAATAGCTAGCAAAGACCTTTTACAGAGCATGGAAAATAAATACTTAAAATCCAAAGTACAGTGTAAAAAGAAGAGAAAATAGCTCTCTTGTAGCTTATGACTTGTATCAGTAATTTAGAAGTGTAACAAAAAAAAAAATTTCCAAACCTCACATCCACTGTATTATTTGACTCATGGTCAAACACTTCAAATGCTTCCTTGATTTTTTTGTGAAATTCTGCTACTATTATCTCTGCAAAAGACAAAGTAAATAAAAATTATTTTACTTTAGCTTTGAATTGAAAACAAAAATTCTAATAACCAGACTAGCAATCTTAATAAGCAAGCATATGAAGAACTCTTTCCTTATCTTTATGTATCATTTAGCATGTTTAACTTCCTCTGGAGATGTCAAAGGATATATTGTGTTTGTAAACACTTTTTCTGAGGCATAATACACATATGGTAAAGGTGCACTGATCTTAAGTACACAGCTTAATTAAGTGTTTGCATACGCACATACTCATGGAACCACCCCAATCACAGTGATAGAATATTTCCAGCAGCGGCCTCCCTCTCAAGTCCTCTGGGTAGAGTCCTCGCCTGAGAGGCACAGTGAATCCAACACAACAGATACTGTTTGCTTATCCCTAGTGTTCCCTGCCTACCTTGCCTTATTCTATGCTTGCGGAGCTGCAGGAAGAAAGGCATAAAAACCAACATGACATTTTCTCAGAGCTTTCAAACTACTTTTGGACTATGACTTACATATATGAAACACTCATATATATATTCAATAAATAGTTACCTAGTACTTACTATGTGGTAAGGTTATGGCAAGGAACAAAATAGAAAAAAAATCCCTGCCTCTATAGAGCTGCTTTTATTGGGAAAGATATATAAGCTCGTAATATTTGATAAAATACATAGTAAGGCAAATGGTGTGAAAAATGGAGGAAGGAATAAACAGGGTAGGGACATGAGGGATGCTGGGTGGGGCGTGGGTGGGGCAGAATGGGTTGATACGGTGGTCTGAGAGAGGCCTACCTCTGCGGTAAGGTGACACTTGGGCAGATACCTGAAGGAGGGAAGGAGCCAGCCTTATGAACAACTGCAGAGTTTTCAGGCAGAGAGAACAGTAAGTGCCGAAGAGTAAGAAATAAGATCAGAAAGGTATGAGTCTGAAGGTGAGGAATAGATTGTCAAGAGGCCTTGGCCAGGCGCGGTGGCTCACACCCGTATTCCCAGCACTTTGGGAGGCCAAGGCGGGTGGATCACCTGAGGTCAGGGGTTCGAGACCAGCCTGGCCAACAGGGTGAAACCCTGTCTCTACTAAAAATACAAAAGTAGCCGGGCATGGTGGCGCATCTGTTATCCCAGCTACTCTGGAGGCTGAGGCAGGAGAATTGCTTGGATCTGGGAGGCGGAGGTTGCGGTGAGCCGCGATTGCGCCATTGCTCTCCAGCCTGGGCAACAAGAGCAAAACTCCATCTCCAAAAAAAAAAAA
>NW_012117377.1:7002826-7014926 GCF_000951035.1 Colobus angolensis palliatus | reverse complement strand
TCTTGAACTCCTGACCTCGTGATCCACTTCCCTCGGCCTCCCAAAGTGCCGGGATTACAGGCGTGAGCCGCCGCGCCTGGCCGATTCTGTATATATTCTAAAGAGCAGAGCCAGCAAGATTTGCTGATATAGAAAGAAAAGGGTCAAGGCCAACTCCAAGGTGTTTGGCTGAGTGAAAGAATAAAGGAAAATAATGTAATTAAGTCTTAAAATTGTGCTAAGCATGGGAGCTCATGCCTGCAGTCCTAACACTTTGATGAGCCCAGGCGGGAGGACTGCGCGAGCTCAGGAGGTCGAGGCTGCAGTGAGCCAGGATCACACTACTGCACGCCAGCCTGGCGACAGAGCTAGACCTTGTCTCAAAGAAAAGAAAAAGGTCTCACGATGTAACAAACAGTAAATACAGTAGGATGCCCAGAAAGAAAGACATTAGGCAAGAGTTTAGGTAATTATTTCAATTAGAAATATAATACCACCAAACAGAAAATAGGAAATTTTAAAATCACTCGCATTCTCTTCCCTCAATATAACCACTCATCATTTTGCTGTATTTTCTTCCCAATCTTTCTTCATACATATGCTTTTATATATAGCACTGAATACCATTAATTCATTCAACAAATATGTACTGAAAAAACACTATACACCAGGTTCTACGTCAGGTACTGTATATACTTTTACAACCATAGAGAAAAAAATAAACCAAAGCTCAGAGAGGCTAAGCACCTTTTGCCCAAGATCACAGACTTATTGAGTGGCAGAGCTGGACTGAACTCAGATCTTCCTCACTTGAACAATCCTGCTCTTCTCCCCCAACACCCCACCCCACCTCACCTCACTCCACCCCATCCCACTCACTCCACCCCACCCCACCTCACTCCACCCCACCCCACCTCACCTCACTCCACCCCACCCCACCTCACTCCACCCCACCCCACCTCACCTTACTCCAACCCATCCCACCTGTTAGTACTTACAGTATAAAATCTTAACTCCTTAATTACTTCACCTAAATGTTATATTTTTCCAGGTTGCAACATAATTTACACAACCTTCCATTTTTAACAGTACCAAAAGAATATACCACAACTTATTGATATTATTTTTTCTTTATTATAAATAACACAGCAATGAACTTTTGCTAATTTAACAACAAAGAATGTTACCTCATTATTTAAATTCACACTGCTTTGATTACAAGTGAATCTCAACAATGATCCATATATTTGTTTACCATCTCTGTTTTCTATGTTATGAACTGTCTATTCATGTTCTCTGCTCAACCCTACGGGGGTCTTCAACTATTTCTTAACAACTAGCATGAGCTGTTTGAATAATAAAGACTTAACCCTATGTTTAAGTCACTGCAAACAATTTTCCAGGTCAGTTGTTTGCACTTGTTTTTCTAAAATGAAAACAGCTCCATTTCCTTTCTGATGATCAAAATCATACACAATTACTGGAGGGAAAAAAAAAAGACACCCATGAAAGTTTAAGTTAAAATCACTTCAAATTCTACCCAGAGTTAACTACTCTTTTCTTTTTTTCTTTTTTCTTTTTGAGATGGAGTCTTGCCATGTTGCCCAGGCTGGAGTGCAGTGGCATGATCTCAACTCACCACAACCTCCACCTCCCAGGCTCAAGCAATTCTCCTGCCTCAGCCTCTGGAGTAGCTGGGACTACAGGTGCGCACCACTACCACTGAGCTAACTTTTGTATTTTTAGTAGAGATGGGGTTTCACCATACTGGCCAGGCTGGTCTCAAACTCCTGACCTCAAATGATCCACCTGCCTCAGCCTCCCAAAGTGCTGGGATTACAGGTATGAGCCTCCACGCCCAGTCCAGAGTTAACTACTTTTAATGTTGTTCTCTAATCTAATTTCTCACTCAGCAATAAATTGGATCTTTCATTCTCAATAAATATTCATTACCTTATTATTTTTAGAGACTGCTTGATATTCCATTATAGAGCTTTATCAAAATGTATTTAATCAACCCCCAATTGTGGATGTTTAGGTTGTTTCTGATTTTTCATTATTATAATCAAGAATCAATTCTTTATTGAAGAATCCTGCCCAATTCATCTTTGTGTATTTGTCTTATCTCGTTGAAATTCAACGAGGTGAACACAGTTGAGCTAGCAAGGTTCTTATTAGCCCTAACAGGATCTTGGGAAAACCTCTCTGGTTACGACGCTGTCACTGCACAAAGCTGATGTTTGGTTTTTAAATTTAAGGTCATTTTAAAAGTACATTATCCTTTATTTTTAGGTAGTCACATCTGTTGAGATTTCTTCTCATACTTTAAAGTTTAGAAACTTATCCTGTGAAAGGCCCAAAAGGGAGAGAGAGAAAAATCGTCCTTTTTCTAGAGGTCTAGCAAATACTTAATTCTATTTTCTCCAACAATTTACAGATAGATTTACTGTGGTTTTTTTGATTTTTGTTTTTATTTTTGACACTGGACAACACACTGAATAATTCATCTGGTTTATTTTGATGTGATTCAAAGTGAAAGGTTAGCTTTTCCTATTTACCAAGTGCTTGATTCCGTTCCTTGCACTTCATCATGTATTATCATCTTTTATGTGATTGAGATTAATTCTATCAATTCTCCATTCTACTGATTCTATTCTGATTTGCATTTCTAGTCTTGTGCCATTACTACAGTGTATTATTTAATGCCACTCTATTAGCCTCTTTTTTTTTTTTTTTTTTTTTTTGGCTCTGTCGCCCTGGCTGGAGTGCAGTGGCCGGATCTCAGCTCACTGCAAGCTCCGCCTCCCGGGTTCACGCCATTCTCCTGCCTCAGCCTCCCGAGTAGCTGGGACTACAGGCGCCCGCCTCGCCCGGCTAGTTTTTTTGTATTTTTTAGTAGAGACGGGGTTTCACCGTGTTAGCCAGGATGGTCTCGAGCTCCTGACCTCGGGATCCGCCCGTCTCAGCCTCCCAAAGTGCTGGGATTACAGGCTTGAGCCACCGCGCCCGGCCTAGCCTCTTTTTAGGAATGTTCATCAATACCAATTTATTATTCCAAAGGAAATACAGAAATCCATATACAATTTAGAAATTCCAAATGAAATACCATTGAAAGTTTTATTGCTATTGCAATCAGCTATACATTGAGAATTAACATTTTAGAATATTTAGTTTTCACATCTAAGAGATGTATATTTAGATACATATATCCCTTTATAGATCTCTAAATTAAATATTACATATCTTGAGGCTTGTCATGTAAGTTACACACAATCCTCCAAGAAGATGATGCCTGAGTATTTTTTTTTGCAGATATTATGATGAAATATTTTTTAGAAGCCTGTAATTTCAAGTGTTTGAGGTAAAACTTGAATTTTTGCTATTGACTACACATTTCCTGAAAAAATGTATTAATTAAAATCTTTCCGTTGATTATTTTATATTTTCTAATAATACTTTTTGTATCATCTTCTTATGGTATCTTATTTCTCTGTCATGACTTATGGCACTGGCCAGCACACCAAAGCAACATAAATGCATAAAGTGATAATAATCCATTTCATAAAAACATTATTATTATTTCATATATCTGGAACACTAGTCTTTTACCAATAAGTATAATGCTGACTTTTGTTTTGAAATAGGTAAAACTTATCATTTATAATTTTATCCTTCCATCTCTAAAGAACAGGCACTAACTTTATTTTTTAGTTTTCAAACTTTTTATTTGCATATTTTTAAAAGTGTGCATTCCAATAATTAAAAACATGTGAACAAAACACTCTGGCATTCTGATTAAAGTGCACTTACAACCTTCAAGGCACGAATTTTTAATAACCTCTTATCAATATATTTTCTAAACTGTGTTCTGTTTAATACTCATTCCTCAAGGTGCTTCTCTTGAACTCCTGACCTCGTGATCCACTTCCCTCAGTCTCCCAAAGTGCTGGGATTATAGGCATGAGCCACTGCGTCTGGCCAGAGCTTCTCAATAAAGGGCTTCAGTGATCAAAAAAGTCTGCAAAACTCTGAATATTATGTTTTATATATAATATTAATATGTGGTTTTATATGGTCATTTATAGTGTGTATTAGTATATTAAAGTCTTTGGAATATTCTACAATCATGAAACTTAACTTTGTTCAACACAGCATGTTCCAAAGTCACTTGATCATCGAGCCTCTTTTTTCGAATTATCATCTATCAGGAATGATTAATGCCTTAACGGAAATCTAGGACTACCCTAATTCAGGAATCCTCACCCACTGGGCATCGCAATACAAGTTAACCATCCCTAATCTGAAAATCTTAAATCCAAAATGCTCCAAAACCCAAAACATGTTAGGGTTCCAGGCATTTCAGATAAGGATCACTCAACCTGTACAGTATACAGTAACCTTCTAGTCAAAACACAGCATGCAGGCAGAGACTGAAAGTCCGTTGTTTGCTGTTGCTAACAGCTGATACAGGTATTATGGTGATGCTACTGTGCTGCTTAATTATTTTGAACACATTATTTTTTCACTTCGTGAATGGTACTTCATATTTTTTACTGCTAAGTACTTTTGTGTGAATAAGTGTAAGAAGATGATTGCTTATCAACATCAATTCCTATCAATTTAGGGTCAGGAATGATGCTGATGCCAAACCACCAGCTTGTCCTCAGGGGTGGCTGACATAGTGATATTTTTGCTTTCTGATGGTTCTATGTATGGAAACTTTGTTTCACCTACAAATTAATTAAAATACTGCATAAAATTACCTTCAGGCTATGTCCATAGGGTTTACATGAAACAGAAATGAGTTTTGTGTTTAGACTTGAATCCCTTTCCCAAGATATCTCATTATGTATATGCAAAGATTTCAAAATCCAAAAAAAATTAGAAACCCAAAATACTTCTGGTACCAAGCATTTTGAAAAAGGGATACTCAGCCTGTAAAGTGGATGGATTAAAGGAGCACCCCAAAATACTGAACCTCTTATCTCTCATCTCTCAGTGTGGCCAGATGAAGTCGGGCCCCAGAAAGCAGTCTATTCCAGAACTTCCCACAGGGGGACCAGGGCAGGACAGGATCCGATGGCAGGCTTCCTGGTCTGCAGAGCAGCAAGCACAACAAATGCCATCAGGCACCCACTGCTCCACACTGCCAAGGGTGTGACATATCACGTGGTCCTCTCCTTCAGAGGCCAGATGCAGAATGCACCATCACCCATCAGAGAGCTCCTGGAGACACTGATGTTCCAGGTGCCCAAAGAGCACAATGTCCATTCCAGTGTGCACTGCAACTTCTTCAAACTGACAGGGCTCACGCTCTAGGAAGCAGTCCCAGATCCTTATCTCCACGTCCTATGGGCTACCTCCCTGCCTCCGCAACTGATATGTCCTTTCAGTAGCAGCCAAGCTTGATGTGTGGCCCTAAAAACATGCATGAGAGGCTGGGCACAGTGGCTCATGCTTGTAATCCCAGCACTTTGGGAGGCCGAGGTGGCCGAGGTGGCCGGATCACTTGAGGTCAGAAGTGTGAGAGCAGCCTGGCCAACATGGTGAAACCCCGTCTCTATTAAAAATACCAAAATTAGCTGGAGGTGGTGGCGCACGCCTGTAGTTCCAGCTACTTAGGAGGCTGAGGCAGGAGAATCACTTGAACCTAGGAGGCAGAGGTTGCAGTGAGCCAAGATTGTGCCACTGCACTCCAGCCTGGGCAACAGAGAGAGACTCTCTGTCAAACAAATAAAAAACACACGCAACATATATAAATTAAATCTTCATTACTTTGAAATAATCGATATGAGATAGTTTAACTGGATTAAAAAATCATTTGGATTATTAGAAAATTTTCTAAGTTACACTGATTAATTAAAGGAAAAGTTTTTAGATGATATAATTTCAACTGGTTTGAAATATTCCAGGCAGGAGTGTCAGTCACAAAGGCACTGTGAAAAAAGCATAATCCGGCCGGGCACAGTGGCTCACGCCTGTAATCCCAGCACTTTGGGAGGCCGAGGCAGGCGGATCACGAGGTCAGGAGTTCAAGACCAGCCTGGTCAACATGGTGAAACCCCGTCTCTATTAAAAATACCAAAATTAGCTGGAGGTGGTGGCGCACGCCTGTAGTTCCAGCTACTTAGGAGGCTGAGGCAGGAGAATCACTTGAACCTAGGAGGCAGAGGTTGCAGTGAGCCAAGATTGTGCCACTGCACTCCAGCCTGGGCAACAGAGAGAGACTCTCTGTCAAAAAAAAAAAAAAAAAAAAAAAAGTGAGAACGTATTAAGCAATCACATTTTTGAGATAGGTAGGGGCCTAGTTCATATTTCAATTTTGATTTTTTTAACGGTTGGGAAAAATGCTTTTACATTTCTGCATGAACAGTCTCTCATTGGTAGTAAATGATCAAAAATTGAGGAGCTCATATTAAAGATTTTTTAAAATCAGGAATTGAGTACAACTATTTCAAGCAAAAAGTTTGATATTAAAAAGTAACATTTTGGGAAGCAAGCTCAAGTTCCACCTTTAACATTTTAAATACATTTGAAACTTTTAAAATAGAGTCATCATTTTAAAATTTCCTAATACTCTGTTTTATTTTCTTAAATATTTTGTAACGTAATGATTTTTTTAATAATCAAGCCTCATATAGAGTCCCAAAGCTCATCTAGTTTTACCCCAGTGTGCCACAAATATTATTTTCCATGCTCAGGGTTTTTGTTTGTTTTTGAGACAGAGTTGTGCTCTGTCCCCCAGGCTGAAGCGCTGTGGTGAGACCATGGCTCACTGCAGCATCAAACTCCCAGGCTCAAGCAATCCTCCCGCCTCAGCCACCTGAGTAGCTGGAACTACAGGCACAGACCACTGTGCCTGGCTAATTTTGTTTAATTTTTGTTTTTATTTGTAGAGACAAGGTCACTCTGTGTTGACCAGGCTGGTTTAGAACTCATGGCCTCAAGCGATCCTCCCACGTTGGCCTCTCAAAGTCCTGGGATTACACACATGAGCCACTGAGTCTGGCCAATGTTTAGGTTTTAAAGTGATAAAAGCTGAGAAGCACTACCCTAAAGTCATTACGCATCTGGAAGTCCCTTTGAGAACTGGCTGCTCATTCTCCCATGGCTTCCCTATCTCAGGGACTTGAGGAAGATTAGCAATATAGAGCTCCCCACTGCTGCTCAGAGCCCCATACTCCTAATCTGCCGTATTTTTTGCCAGCTTCTCTAACGAAGGAAATTTTTAAACATACAGAAAAGTTGAAAGCTTAGTATTACAAACAACTATATACTCACCACTAAACTATTGTTAATATTTTGCCATTTTTTGATTCCTCCTTCCAAGTCTGTCTGTCTGTAAGTCAATTGCAGACATCAGAATAATTCATCCCTAAATACTTCAGCATATCTCCTAAAAATAAAGACATTCTCCTGCATAATCCCAATGCTATTATGATATCTTTAAAAATTAACAAAAATTCACCAAGATCATCTAATATCTATTCTATTTTCAAATGTCTCCATCTGTCCCTATATGTCTCATAGGTATTTTTTTCATACTAAAACCCAATCAAAGATGATGTACTGTGTTTGGCTGTTACGTATTATTTTGTTCTCTTTGAAACTAAAACAGTCCTCCATCCTTCCCCACCCCTCCCCACACACATGAAATTCGCTTGTTGAAGAGACCAGGCTATATAGTATCATACATACAGAATGGTCCACATCATGGACTTACCTGAGAGCATCCTTGTTTCAACTTCATATTAAAAACTACTACTCTATTAAGGTTCATCCCTTGAGGACACGTAATCTACCATTCCTTCTCCCTGCTATCCTCTCCTGATTCCCTGATCACAGTCCTCCAAATTTCTCATTCTAACAAATTCATCTTCCTAATCTTACTTGATCAACACCTTTCAACCCTTCTAGGTTTTTTTGTTGTTTGTTTTTGAGACGTGAGCCAGTGCACTCAGCCATTTACTTATAAACCCTTCTGAACTCTGTTCTTTCCCTTCCATTTCCATTGTCATTGCTTACGATTAGACACTCACACGCCTGTAATCCCAGCACTTTGGGAGGCCTAGGTGGGTGGATCACTTGAGGTCAGGAGTTCGAAACCAGCCTGGCCAACATGATAAAACCCCACCTCTACTAAAAATACAAAAAAATTAGCCAGGCGTGGTGGCGTGCGCCTGTAATCCCAGCTACTTGGGAGGCTGAGGCAGGAGAATCGCTTGAACATGGGAGGCGGATGTCGCAGTAAGCGGAGATCACACCATTGCACTCCAGGCTGGGAGACAGAGCGAGACTGTTTCATACATACATACATAGACACTTATCACTTCCAGCTAAATTAATGTAGTCACTTCCTGCCTTTTTGCCTTTAGTCTCCTTTCTCTCACTTCCCATTCCACCATCAAACCATAATCCACATTTTGCTAGGATGATCTTTCTAAAAGGCAGATTCAGTAATTTGACCCTCTGGTTTAAAATCCTCCAACGGTTCGCAAGGCCTTTCAAACTAACATTCAGACTCCTCAACCAGGCGCACAAAGCCCTTTATGAACGAGGCTCCTACCTATCTCAAAAATGTGATCTCTTAACACTTTTCCACACAAATGCCCTAGGCAGGAAATCTCTGTAGTGTCCCAGTGATAATGCTTTTTCCCTCTGCCTTTGTGACGGACACTCCTGCCTGGAATATTGTTCTCCTCCTTCCCGGCTATCTCCCATTCGTTACTCACGTTTAAGAGTAACTGACCTTCTGAAGGCTTCCCTTCTACTCTTTTTTTGTTAAGTACCCTCCTATGTAATCATGTAGCGTATATGCTATCTCTATCATAATAGTCTATCAAACCATATTATAATTAGCAGTTTACTTATTTGTCTCCCTTTCCATATTGCAAACACCTTGAGAATAACTCTGATAGGCCCTGTAACCTACTAAAAGCTCAATAAGGCCGGGCGCCAGTGGCTCATCCCCGCACTTTGGGAGGCCAAGGCAGGCAGATCACTTGAGGCCAGGAGCCATCCCATCTCTATCAAAAATTAGCCAAGTGTGGTGGCATGTGCCTGTAATCCCAGCTACTCAGGAGGCTGAGGCATGAGAATAACTTGAACTCAGGAGGCAGAGGTTACAGTGAGCCGAGATCACACCACTGCACTCCAGCCTGGGCGACAGAGTGAGGCGCTAAGAAAAAAAACAAAATTAATACCAATCTACCAGTCCTTCACAAAATCTTCCCAAAAATTGAAGAGATGAAAACACTGCCCAACTCATTCTATAAGGCCAGTATTAACATGATAAAAACAAAACAAAACTGAGACATAAGAAGAAAACTACAAACCAACATCCATTATAAATATAAATGCAAAATCCTCAACAAAACACTTGCAAAACATATCCAGCCACCTCATGGGGGATTATACACCATGACCAAATGGGATTTCTCCCAAGAATGCAACATATGAAAACCAATCAACATAATACACCACATTAATAGAATGAAGAGGGGGAAAAAACCACGTGTCATCTCAATAGACACAGAAAAAGTATTTGACAATACATAACATCTTTTCATTATAAAAACACTCAGAAAACTAGGAATAGTGATTTGATCATAGCACATTATGTGCACGTATCAAAATGTCACACTGTGCTCCATAAATATGTAAAATTATTATGTGTCAATTAAAAACTACTTAAGAATATTGTTTAAAAGAAAACTAGGAATAGAAGAGAACTTCCTCATTACGATAAAAGGTACTCATGAAAAACTCACAACTAACATTATACTTAATGAATGGCAAAAGCTATTCTGCATGCCTTTAGAATCAGCATGTTTTAGAAAGGAAATGTCTATTTTATATTAATCTGGCACACACATTAAGGGGAGCCTCTACTGTATTTCTAAGGCTACTTTGGTCTAAGTTTATAGCATAGATGCCAAAAGCATGCAGTTTTGGGAATGTTAGAGAAATGGCCAATATACAAAATATCCTTTTAAAATGTATAATTCGCTGAGTGTGGTGGTGCATGCCCACAGTCCCTGCTACTCAGGAGGCTGAGGTGGGAAGATCACTTGAGCCCAAGAGTTTGAGACTGGGTAACACAGCATTTTTTTTAAAAAAAAAAAAAAAAAAAAAAAAAAAGGGTATAATTCTAAGTTTTGTAATGAGAGTACTTTGAGTCAGGCTATTTGTTACTGATACGCTGTGTCAGTGTACTTTTGCTGTTCATTATTTTTTTTATAGAAAATAAATTCCTAGAGTTTCCTGTATATTTATCTAGAACTATTCTAAAAAATATTTAAGATTAAGAATTATAACAATTTTGTCATGTAAAAAAAAAATAAAAATCAATCCAAAGCTGGGCACCATGGCACACACCTATAGTCCTGGCTACTCAGGAAGCTAATAGCTTGGGCCCAGGAGTTCAAGTCTAGCCTGACAACACAGGGAGATCCTGCCTCTAAAAACAACACAAAAGAGGCGGTAGCTCACACCTGTAATCCCAGCACTCTGGGAGGCTGAGGGGGGAGGACTGCTTGAGGTCAGGAGTTCAAGACCAGCCTGGGCAACATAGTGAGATCCTGTCTCTACAAAAAAGTTAAAATTCTAAAATTTAAATTTAGCTGGGCATGGTGGCACATGCCTGTAGTCCCAGCCACTCGGGAGGCTGAGGTAGAAGGATATTTGAGCCTAGGAGGTAAAGGCTGCAGTAAGCCAATAGTTCCACCACTGCACCCTAGCCTGCTCCACAGAGCAAAACCCTGTCTCAAAAAACAACAACAACAAAATCCTCCAAATGATGTCAATCTTCCCCAAATAAGAAAACATAATGTCCCATTGTTGATAAGACTGATTATAACAGGGATTACAAACGAAGCCAGTAAGTATGCATATATTGCTGGTTAAGAGCACTGACCTGGAAACAGCCACCATTGGCTTTTCCATGTACTAGCTGTGAGACCTTGGGCAAGTTACCTAACCTCTCTATGCCCAAGTCTCCCCACTTGCCACATGGTGATAATAATAGTATCTTCTTTGGAAACCAGTAGAGTAGTTCCTCATAAAGTTACACATCAAATTACCACACGATCTAGCAATTCCACTTCTGGGTAAATAACTAAAAGTATTGTAAGTGGGGACTTGAACAGATACTTACACACCAGTGTTCACAGTAGCATTATTTACAATAGACAGAAGGTGGAAACAGCCCGAATGTCCATCAACAGACAGATAAACAAAATACGGCATACATATACAATGGTATATTACTTAGCCTTGAAAAGGAAGTTCTACCACATTCTTAAAGGGTAGATGAACCTTGAAGACATTATACTGAGTGAAATAAGTCAGACACAAGACAAATTATTGTATGACTCCACTTATCTGAAGTACCTAGAATGCTCAAACTCATTGAGGCAGAAAGCAGAACAGTAGTCTCCAGGAGTTGGTAGGAGGGGGAGATGTGAAGTTATTGATCAGTGGGCACAGAGCTTTAGTTTGGGGTGACGAAAAGGTTCTGAAGTTAGATGGTGGTGGCGGCTACACAACAATTTGAGATACTAATTCTTAGGTGTGCTTTTTAAGTGATTACTCTTTATATTAACAAGGTTTTTTTTTTTTTTCTCTTACTTAAAAATAATTCAAAATACTAAAAAAAAAAAACTTTCAGAAAAGAAACTAAGGCCTGAGCAACATGGCAAAACCCCATCTCTACAAAAAATACAAAAATTAGCTGGGCGTGGTGGTGTGCACCTGTAGTCCCAGCCACTCAGGAAGCTGAGGCAGGAGGATGGCTTGAGCCTGGGAAGTCAAAGCTGCAGTGAGCCAAGATCACACCACTGTACTTCAGCTTGGGCAACAGAGCAAGAACGTGTTGGAAAGAAAGAAAAGAAACTAAAGAAACATGAGGAAAAGTTCTAATTCTTGCTCCTTAACTTCCCTATAATGAAACAGAATGAGAGAACACAAGGTGGGGATAGGCTCAAGTTTTTTTTAATAAGACACATTGAAGGAGTTTGGATTTTACCTTAAGGACCACAGCTATCAAATGAGGATTTATAGAGTAGGGAGTATCTGGCTAGATGTATAATCAATGAGGATAACTTAACTGGAAGGAAGCAAG
>NW_012117377.1:6993609-6999089 GCF_000951035.1 Colobus angolensis palliatus | reverse complement strand
GGACTAGTACTAGAGGAAAGAAGGCCTCTTGGCAGTTGAGATAGAGAAAAGCATCTGTCTCCTGCACGTCCCTGGGCAATGGAACATCTCGGTATAAAACCCGATTGTATGTTCTGTTTACTGAGAAAGGAGAAAACCGCCTTAGGGCGAAAAGACTTGCTAGTGCAATGCTGCTCTTTATGAACTAAAAAAGTTTATGGAGATGTTTACATATGCATATCAAGGCACAGCACTTTTCCTTAAACTTATGTCACAGAGATCTTTATTCATATGTCTTACTGCTGACCTTCTCCCTACGATGATTTTATTATCCTGTCACTTCCGTTTTTCTAAGATGGCAAAAATAATGATCCATAAATACTGAGGGAACCCAGTGACCGGTGCCGGCGCGGCTCCTCTGTAAGCTGAGCGCCGGTCTCCTGGGCCCACTTTTTCTTTCTCTATACTTTGTCTCTGTGTCTCATTTCTTTTCTCAAGTCTCTCGTTCCACCTAACGAGAAACGCCCACAGGTGTGGAGGAGCAGGCCACCCCTTCAATCGCGCCACTGTACTCCAGCCTGGGGAACAAAGCAAGACCTGGTCTCAAAAGAAAAAAGAAAAAGAAAATAAACATATATGTAAGGGAGCAGAGCACCACTGGAAACAGGAGATGATGGTCAGTCAACAGAATGAAGGAGTCAAGATTTCAGTGTCTTACAGTCTAATAGTCACGAGAGTCAGATGTTGGAAAGAAGCGGAAGTGAAGGTCACTGGAGTTGAAAAGAACAAGGCTGATGAAACCAGTATGTTGGATGGTAGAGTCCACCTGGCTACTGAAGCCACCCAGAGTGATAGTGGAATCTGAGACGGACAGAAAACTGAGCAAAGAGTGCCACAGTCTTTGATAAACAAGGGACAAGCTACCGACAGATTAATAAATGACAGTGACAAAGGACAGAAAGTGATTAAGATGACACGAATTTCAGGGCCAAGCACAGTGGCTCACACGTGTAATCCCAGCACTCTGGGAGGCCAAGGTGGGCGGATCACCTGAGGTCAGGAAGTCAAGACCAGCCTGGCCAACATGGTGAAACCGCGTCTCTACTAAAAACACAAAAAATTAGCTGGGCGTGGTGGCGGGGGCCTGTAATCCCAGCTACTCGGGAGGCTGAGGCAGGAGAATCATTTGAACCTGGGCAGCGGAGGTTGCAGTGAGCCGAGATCATACTGTTGCACTCCAGCCTGGGCAACAAGAGTGAAACTCCATCTCAAAAATAAAAAATAAAAGATGGGATGAATTTCAAAGGAAGAAGAATTTTTATATGAGGGTGAAAGAATAGTAATTTGGAATTGGAAGTTGACTGATTCAACTTACTGGCTTGAAGACAAAATGGCATGGAAGAACGAACAGCCTTCATTCAAGATGGCCCCCGAAGACTGGCATTCTAGCAGGAAAGCCAGGACTTAGTTAAGACAAAGAGATGAGAGGGGTAGTCTATAAAAACAGTATTTGTAAAGAAGTTTATTTACGTTAGAGTAAGTCTGATGATCCAAAGGACTCTATGAAAAGCGCTGGAAGGAAGGTCAGTAGAAGAACCAGATAGGATAGGTTAAAAAAATTAAAAAAGGTCAGAGCTACACAACCAGCCCTCTGTATACCCATGGATTCAACTGTATATTGAAAATACTTGGGGAAAAAACTGCGTCTGTACTGAACACGTGCAGTCTTTTTTTCTTATCATTATTCCCTAAACAATACAGCATAAAAACCATTTATACAGCATTTACATTGTATTAGGTATTATAACTAATCCAGAGATGATTTAAAATATACAAGAAGATGTGCATAGGTTATACGCAAATATTCTGCCATTTTATGCAAGAGACTTCAGCATCCGTGGACTCTGGTATCCACAGGAGGTCCTGGAGCCTATCCCCGCCATACACCAAGGGATGACTGCATGGAGAAGGGAATACAAGAAAAAACAGTTAAGCAGAGGTGTCCACATATAAAAGACATTAAACGGCTACTGCTAAACATAAGTATAATGAAGAAAATGCATATTTAAATACAAAGGCAATGATACTATTGAATATTTATCCACTCCTTTACCTAAGGCCTAGGCTCCCAAGCATTTATTCCCAGGCTAGATTCGAATCTGTCGCGAACAAGTTACTTCATCTCTCTAAACTTCAGCTGGGGGTAGCAGTTCCTTTCTGGATTGTAAATGCCAAATCAACAACATGTGACAGTCTAACACAATGCTTGGAACACGTAGGCACTCGTGCCCAGCAGGCTACGAAATTCTTCTAGACAGGGTTGTAGAAGACAACGTCCACGTCGCGTCCAGTGATTCCTGCCTCCCGGCCTTCACACATCCGTGTGGTCCCCTTTCACAATACACCAGGGTTGACCCATGGGACCAACAGAATATGGCAGAAGTAACTGCACATCACTTTCATACTAGAGCTTCACGTTGGCCCCCCACACCCCTCTCATCATGAGTCCTGCAGGAAGCCAGCTGCCACATAGTAACAGCACTCAAACAGCCTATGCATAACCCCAGGAAAGCAGACTCTCTGCCCAACCAATCCGTCAGATTCCGGCAGCCCCAGCCAACGTCTACAACCTCATGAGAGACTCTGAGCCAGAACCACCCAATTAAACAACTTCTAGATTCCTGATCCTAAGAAACTGTGTGAAAATAAAAACGTTTATTGTCTTAAGCCACTAAGTTTTGGGGGTAATTTGTTACCACAAAATAGATAACTAATAGGTAATAGCACTAGATAACATCCATAGGTTTGGTACGGGAAAACGGGGGCTGGCATAACACATGCCTAAAAATGTGACAGAGGCTTTGCAGCCAAGTACTACTGGCCCTTCCGTAGGCTGTAGGTTAGAGCTTAAAGGAAAGTGAGGAAAATCACATTGGAAACCACAAAGAGAGATCCTTTTTATGCAATAGCAGAAATTTTGCAATATTGTCACCTGTATCAACATGGAACGTAGAAAATAAACTGGGTAATCTAGATAAGGGAATTTCCAGGAAAAGCACTGAAGGTGCTTCCTGGTTTCTTCCAGTTGCGCATAATAAAATACCAGAGATGGGCAGGCTCAGTGACTCCTGCCTGTAATCACACCACTTTGGGAGACTGAGGTGGGAGGATCACAATCACTTAAGGCCAGCCTGAGCAACACAGAGAGACCTCGTCTCTACAAAAAAATCTAAAAATAGCGAGGCATGGTGGCACCCACCTGTACTTCTTGCTACTCAGGAAGGTGAGGCGGGAGGATCGCTTGAGCCCAAGGAGTTCACGGTTAATGAGCTATGATCGCACCACTGCAATCCAGCCTGGGGGATAGAGTGAGAACCTGTCTCTTTTTTTTTTTGAGATGGAGTCTCGCTCTGTCGCACAGGCTGGAGTGCAGTGGCACAATCTCTGGTCACAGCAAGCTCCGCCTCCTGGGTTCACGCCATTCTCCTGCCTCACCCTCCCGAGTAGCTTGGACTACAGGCACCCACAATCACGCCTGGCTAATTTTTTTTGTACTTTTAGTACAGACGGGGTTTCGCTGTGTTAGCTAGGATAGTCTCGATCTCCTGACCTCATGATCCGCCCGCCTCAACTTCCCAAAGTGCTGGGATTACAGGTTTGAGCCACTAAGCCAGGCCACTGAAGACACATTCTAATAGAAAATCACGTATCAAACAAATTACACAAATGCAGTAGTCTCCCCTCGTCCACAGTTTCACTTTCCACAGTTTCAGTTAGCACGGTCAACTGTGGTCCAAAAATATTACATGGAAAATTCCAGAAATAAACAATTCTTAAGTTTTAAGTCGCACGCAGTTGAGCAGTATGATGAAATCTCATGTCATTCCACTCCATCCCTTCTTCATCACAGGAAGGGTGAGTACAGTACAATAAGATATTTTGAGAGAGAGAGAGAGACCAGTCACCTAACTTTTATTATAGAATATTGTCATAACTTATCTGTTTTACCACTGGTTATTACTATTCAGCTCTTGCTGTGCCTAATTTATAAATTAAACTTTATTGGCTGGGCATGGTGGCTCACACCTGTAATCCCAGCACCCTGGGAGGCTGAGGCAGGTGGATCACCTGAGGTCAAGAGTTCAAGACCAGCCTGGCCAACATGGTGAAACCCCGTCTCTACTAAAAATACAAAAATTAGCTGAGTGTGGTGGCACATGCCTGTACTCCCAGCTATTCAGGAGGCTGAGGGAGGAGAATTGCTTGAACCCGGGAGGCGGAGGTTGCAGTGAGCCGAGATCCAAGATTGCACCACTGCACTCCAGCCTGCCTGAGTGACAGAGCAAGACACCGCCTCAAAAAACAAACGAACAAACAAACTTTATCATGGGTATGTATGTATAGGAAAACCATGGTATACATACGGTTCAGTCCTGTCCATAGCTTCAGGGATCTGCTGGGGGTCTCGGTATGGTATTCCCCACGGATAAAGGAAGGGACTACTATAATTATGATCATGATTAAATTATTACATGGCAATTATTTGTGTCTGTCTTTTCCCCACTAAATAATAAATTCTTCAAAGCTCTATCAAATTCATCTTTATATCTCCTGCATTCAGCAATGTCTGACAAAAAAAGGAATATTAATAAATAATCTTAACTAAGAAGGAAGGCTGAATGAATGATGAGGGTCCTGGAGAAGACAAGTGTGGAGGACATCACGAATATAAATGGAAAAACTAGCCTGGAACAAGAGAGGGAAGAGCTCTCCTACTAAGACAACTAAAGGGAGATAGGAAAAGACAGTGTTGATTAGGTATGTTTAAAGATAGAGGCAACAAGTTAAGGGATTCCAGGCCTAATGGTCCCATTTTTGAAATAAGAAGCAAGATCATCTACTGAGAATTTGGAAGTTAAAGGTGGATCAAGAGGCTTTTTTTTTTTTTTCAGGAGGCTTAAACCCCCTTCCCAAGCTAGTAGTGGGCTAAAATAGACGTTTGTCGGTATTGCCACCTCCTCCTCCACTTTCTCGTTTTTCCTTTTTCTCCTCCTTCTATGCTTCCCCTTCCCTTCCTCCTCTCCTTTTCTTCTTTTTTTTTTTTTTTTTTTTTGGACCCAGGATCCAAACATTTGTCTTTTGAGGGAATCTTGTGTATAATATTGGCAGGAAAGTGTCTATTTTCTCACTAAGTAAGCCAAAGAAGGCAGATCTTTCCTCTCCTAGCTCCCTGGTGGCAAAGGATTAGGCATGTGACCTACACTCAGCCAATCAGATGTTCTTGTGCAAGATTTTAAATCCTAAGGAGGTCACATAAAAATGTAGACACAGTGTTAAAATTACTTACGGGAATGGTAGGAGAAGTAACAGCAAGAATGTAGGAGCAGCGGCACATTAACCACTGTCCGAGTGCCATGGCATTAGCTGGGGTACATGCCGCTGGGCCTCTTTGCTTCCTGCGAGTGCCATGGCATTAGCTTGGGTACATGCCGCTGGGCCTC
>NW_012117377.1:6987629-6988904 GCF_000951035.1 Colobus angolensis palliatus | reverse complement strand
GTGATGAAAAAATAAAAGATCCCTGGTTTCATTTCAAAGCAAAATCTGAGAAAGGACCATGCTTTCAAATAGCATTCAACAAATATTTATTAATGAAAGATGACCTCAAAGAAGAATCAGTCAGTAAGGAATATTTCTTGAACTGACTGAAACCTGATATTGAGTGTAACTATTTCTTTCAAGAAATTAGCTAGGGAAAAGAGAATTGAAAGGTTGGCAGAATTAAGAGAAAAAAAAATTTTAGAAAACTTGAGAATGTCAGCAAAAAGGATGAAATCAGTCAAGACAGCAGTCTAAAGACGTAAGTTCTTATTGCCTGTAACCTGTGCCTTCAAATTCATCCTTCACACTGTTGCTGAAGTGGTGGGCATAACACGCGTATCTGATTACACTCCGCAGCTGTGCTGCGCCATTGTCTACAGGGTCAAGTCAAGGATCCGGAGCACGACAAAGGAAAACCTCCCTGGCTAGTCAGCTATTCCTGCCTTGTTCTTGACACCACCTGCAATAACTCCCCAGGGTGAGGGAACCGGCACCAGGCCAGTTACGTGTGAACCACCCCCAAAATACAGACCTATAAGCTCTGCCCCTGGGAACTCTGACTCAACAGGTCTGGGGTATGGCCAGGAATCTGTATTTTTACAAAGGTCCTCAGGGGACTCTGATGAGCCGCCAAGTTTGGGAACCACTCTATATTAGTATAACATGGCATTTATAAAGATCACCAGGTTTTGCATCCAGAAAGACCCCAAAACAAATCCCTCCTCGATCCTTTACAGGCTAAATGGCCTTGAGAAAGTTAACTATTTTCCCTAACTATTGCAGAGATTTTTCTTTTCTAAAGTGGGAATAATGCCTTAATAAAAGAATACTCTAAATATTAAATGAGAAAATATATATAAAGTACTTAACATATATACATAAACATATACTATGTATGTATGTAAACTCAATAGATGCTAACTGTTAACAACTCTATTTAACACCTAACTGTTCAAACCATCTCCACCTCCTCACCATTCTCACCTTTTGTTCATGCCTCTCTCTGCCTGGTACTCTCCCCTCATTTTCTCCCCCTGCAGGCTGCTGCACTCTCCTCCGCCAAGCCTCCGCTGACATAATCCCAGTCTTCCTTCCCTCCCGGGGGGGGCCAAGCACCTGTCCTCTGTGATTTCACAGTACCCTGTGCTAACCCCTCTTCATTCATTCAATCATATTGATTGAGCATCTATTAGGACCAGACACTGAAGACACATCCTTTTTTTTTTTTTTTTT
>NW_012117377.1:6984503-6985334 GCF_000951035.1 Colobus angolensis palliatus | reverse complement strand
GCTTCCTGCGAGTGCCATGGCATTAGCTGGGGTACATGCTGCTGGGCCTCTTTGCTTCCTGCCCATTTTCCGAACTGGTTCTCCAATTTCCCTGTTGGTTTTGTGAGCTACCTACTATCTTCTAATAAATTCCTTTTCTACTTCGTTAGCCAGAATCGTTTGATATTAGCCATTTGTTTGACTGATAAACTAGTTGGGGGAAGGGGGACAGCCTAGACATCTTGGTAAGATCCAACACTGGTATTATATATGTAAGGTGGCCGGGTGCAGTGGCTCATGCCTGGAATCCCAGCACTTCAGGACAAGGTGGAAGGATCGCTTGAGCTCAGGAGTTCAAGACCAGCCTGGGCAACATAGCAAGACCTCATCTCTACTAAAAATAAAAAATTTTTTTAAATTAGCCAAATGCAGTGGTGAACACCTATAGTCGCAGCTACTCAGGAGGCTGAGGTGGGATGACTGCTTGAACCCAGCAGTTCGAGGCTGCAGTCAGCTGTGATCGCGTGTGGGGAAAAGAAAGAGAGATCAGACTGTTACTGTGTCTATACAGAAAGAAGTAGACATAAGAGACTCCATTTTGTGCTGTACTTGAGATGCTGTTAATCTGTGACCCCACCCCCAACCTTGTCCTTGCAAGAGACAGGTGCTGTGGTGACTCAAGGTTTAAAAGATTTTGGGCTGTGCAGGGTGTGCTTTGTTAAACAAGTGCCTGAAGGCAGCTTGCTGGTTAAAAGTCATTACCATTCTCTTAATCTCAAGTACCCAGCGACAGGTACACTGCCAAAGGTCACAGGGACCTCTGCCTAGGAAAGCTAGGTATTGTCCAAGGTT
>NW_012117377.1:6959676-6980863 GCF_000951035.1 Colobus angolensis palliatus | reverse complement strand
GATTCAAGTGATTCTCCTGCCTTAGCCTCCCAAATAACTGGGGTTACAGGCGCCCGCCACCACGCCCGGCTAATTTTTGTATTTTTAGTAGAGGTGGGGTTTCGCCATGTTGGCCAGGTTGGTCTCGAACTCCTGACCTTGTGATCCGCCCACCTTCGCCTCCCAAAGTGCTGGGATTACAGGCGTGAGCCACTGCGCCCGGCCGAGAACCTGTCTCTTTTAAACGAACAAACAAAAAATAAAATACAAGAAAAGAGAGATAACCTAAAGGAAAGCCTGTTAAACAAAAAGGAGCCAGGAATTACTAGTCATGAAAATTCCCTAGATAGGCAAGAAAATGCTAAAATAAGAAGTGGCTTCTTAAAGATCCAATTTAGGGCACTGCCAGGAAAACTCGAGAGTATGTGGTTCTAGAGTCCTTTCTTAAGACTTCAGAATTATCAAATGTGGTGCATCAAGGTAACATGCAGACTAGCAAAGAATCTCTAGAAAGTTTAAGGGTTTATTTTACAGATCCTTTCAATCAAACAACAGGGCTTAAGAAGTTTAATGTCCCAGGCACAGGGGCTCACGCCTGTAATCCCAGCACTTTGGGAGGCTGAGGCTGGCAGATCACGAGGTCAGGAGTATGAGACCAGCCTGGCCAATATGGTGAACCCCTGTCTCTACTAAAAATACAAAAATTAGCCGGGCATGGTGGCGTACACCTGTAGACCCAGCTACTTGGGAGGCTACAGCAGGAGAATTGCTTGAGCCCAGGAGGTGGAGGTTACAGTGAGCCGCGATTGTGCCACTGCACTCCAGCCTGGGTAACAGAGCGAGACTCCGTCTTAAAAAAAAAAGAAAAAAAAAAAGAAGTTTAATGTCTCTTAGCTATCTTAGTAGGAGCCAAAGATAGAGAACAGCTTATCTCAAATAAATCTGTGTATATGGCTTTTGTTCAATGGACACTAAGATTCTTGGGAGACCTATGAAAAATTTTAAAAGAAAGCTATTTGCAGAAACACCTTCAGCCTGAACTGAAAAAGACAATGAGATTACAAAAGGAAAAACGTTCTTTGAACTCCCAAAACTTCTATTGACAGGAATCAGGCTTAGAAAACTGCTTAGCTGTAAACATGAACTACTTCTCATAAAAGTAAAGATCACAGAGGGTAGAACCAAGAGCTCAGGGGACAGAGCTAAAGGCCACCTAGAATCACTTCTGGACAGTAGGACTGAGTCCTAATCAGTAACTGTCCAATACTTGCCAGGCTCAGTTTTATGAACCAGCGACTCCTGTGTTCCTCCCATTTCCTTCTATGGAGGAATACCAAAAGTATACCAAAAAACAATGTATCCCCAGAGTTCGTGTGTTGGAAACTGAAGCCCCATGCAAGTGTTAGGAGGTGGAAGCTTAAGAGGTGATTAGGCCACAAGGGCTCTGCCCTCATGAATGGATTAATGCTGTTATCTCAGGAGCAGGTATGTTACAGCAGGAGTGGGTTCCTTATCAAGAATGAGTTCAGCCTCCTTCCCCATCCCCATATGATGCCTTCTACCACGTTATGATGCAGCAAGAAGGCCCTCACCAGATGCAGACCCTCAATCTTGGACTTTACAGCCTCCAGAAATGTGAGAAATACATTTATGTTCTTCATAAGCTACCTAGTCTGTAGTATCCTGTTACAGCAGCACAAAACCACGAAGACATCCTCTTTTTTGACAGAAGTGTCTGTGGATGTTACCTTTTGCCATTGTACACTGAGTGGTAAGGGGCAAGTAACACCTATCTAGTTCACAGGTCTCTAGATCAAGAGAAACTACTCAAGAAGTCACACATAAGTAGTTCCAGCCAAGGAACCTCATTTACACCTGGGCTTGATTTTGATATGATATTCTGGACTTGGAGCTGATGCTGTAATGGCTGTAATGGGATGGAAGGCCCATTCTGGTGGTCCTTTGGAGAGAGTGAGTGCATTCTACATGTGCGAGAAATGTGAATCACTGGAGGCCAGAAGGCAGACTGTGGTAACCAGCCTCCGAGATGGTTCCCAATGATCCTCACCTCTTGCTATTTACACATTGTGCAGTGACCACTAATACTATATAGGGTTAGTTTATGTCACCAATAGAATAGAGCAAAAGTAATGGTTTGTCACTTCTGGGATTATGTTATAAAAGATATTGTGGCTTCTGTCTTGTCTCTTTCAGTCTCTTGAATGACTCACTCTATGGGATACCAGATGCAATGTTGCACGTACAGTCAAGTGGCCCATGGAGAGTCTCATGTGTCAAGAAACTGAGGCCTCCAGCCAACAACCAATAAGGATCCAAGGCTTCCTGCCAAAAGCCATGTGAGTGAGCCCCAGATTATGAGAGGCCCTTAGGCATAATCACCCAGTAAAGCTATAGCCAGAAATTATGAGAGATAATAAATATTTGTGAGTTTTGGCTGCTAGATTTGGGATAATAAATATTTGTGAGTTTTGGCTGCTAGATTTGGTAGTAACTGGTTACAGAGCACTAGCTACTGATACAGGCACTATGTCAAATTCATTCTTTTTGGTTTTTGGGGCTTTTTTGAGACACAGTCTCACTCTGCTGCCCAGGCTGCGGTGCAGTGGCACAATCTCGGCTCACTGCAACCTTCGCCTCCCAGGTTCAAGCGATTCTCCAGCCTCGGCCTCCAGAGTAGCTAGGATTACAGATGTGCACCACCATGCCTGGCTAATTTTGGTATTTTTAGTAGAGAAGGGGTTTCGCCATGTTGGCCAAGCTGGTCTCAAACTCCCGGCCTCGTGTAATCCGCCCACCTGGGCCTCCCAAAATTCTGGGATTACAGGCATGAGCCACCACGCCCAGCCTTCAAATTCATTATTTTACTTCTGTAATCCTAGTTGTTTAAAAAATTTTGCTAAATTCAATTAATTTTATTTTCCCTTCCCTCTTTCACTGATTTGTCACTTTCTCAGTAAAGAATTTAAGGTTTGAAAAATTATTGTGGAGGCAGCATTCAAAAAACTTTCCTTCACTGAACACACACTTAACTGTGTTCCACTGCTGCTGCTGTCTATACTGTAAGGGAAATGTGGCCCAGTTTAGCTTTAGAATGAGCAGGATGGGTTTCTGTCTTCTCATACTTTGCCATTTTACTGTAAACAGCCTTTTCAAATTGAAGAAAAGCTTTTCCTTGTTGAAAAAATTATCAAGCCTAAAAACAGCGTGCAATCACAGATGCGTCTATAAAAAGACGTCTGTCAACTGCATTTGCTAGTTTAGAAGAAAGCTTACTGCAGTTTCCAGCTCCCTGTCGGCTCTTTCTATCTACGGGTTTTGGTTTAAAACACACACTCACAAAATGTTAAAGGCCTTCTATAAACCAACTGATTTTCTCTTGAAGAAATCAGTCCAGACAGTCAATTTTAACAGCTTTCTTTACTTTCTACACTATGAAAACCAGAAAAACCTTTAACAGGCTCGAACCACATGAAAATTACTTAAAACATACTGAATGTCAAGAAAAAAATTTCCTTGTGAATATTTGTTTACTGATTTTAAATAAATATCAAGATCTTTACATGACTTTCGAGAGATTCAGAGCCATTCATATAAAAGTTTAAAAAGGTGGTAATAGCAAAATGCTGACCAAACAGGCCCTGACTCCTACTGCTCTATTTCTTTACCTGCACAGTAAGAATACCTCATAGAGCTATCGCGAAGATTAAAAGTATTAATGTATATAAAGGGCATAAAGCTGGACCATAGTAAACAAGTTACAATAATGTAATCAGAATAATCCAGAAAACTAATACCAAAATAGAACTTATTTGCCCAAAATTCAGACTCATTCCCCCACCCTGACCCCACCCTCCCACCTCGAGAAAGGGAAGAAGCTGGGGATTGAGCGCATCTCGAATGGCCAGTGATTGAACCAACCACACCTATGTAATGGGACCACCATAAAAACCCTAAACAAAGGGGTTCAGAGAGCTTCTGGAATGGCAAACACATCCACACGCCGGGAGAACAGGGCACCCCAACTCCACAGAAGCTCCTCAACTGGGGTGCCTTGCAGATCTCTCCTCACCCTGTATGCCACTCCATCTGTTTCTTCAATTGCATCCTTTATAATAAACCAGTGAATGTGAAGCCAAGTCTTTCCTTGAGTTCTGTGAACCTTTACAGCAAATTATGGAACTAAGAAGGGGGTTGTGGAGACCCCCAATTTGTAGCCACATCTAACGGAAGTGTGAGGAACTTAAGCATCCACTACCTTTAATCAGCAGTTAGCCTACTTTCCTGGGGAACGGTCTTGTGGGACCAAATCCTTAACCTGTGGGATCTGTAGTAACTCTGGGTAGTGGGTCTTAAATTGAGTTGAATTGTAGGACTCCCAGTTGGTGTCCACAGGGAACTGGAGAATTGTTTGGTGTGGAAAACCCACACATTTGGTGCCAGAAGTACTGAGTAGAACTAGATCCTAGTAGTAGTAGTAGTAGTAGTAGTAGTAGTAGTAGTAGAAGTGCAAAAAAAAAAAAAAGACACCACCCACATTAGGCCAGGCGCAGTGGCTCATGCCTGTAGTCCCAGCTGCTAGGAAGGCTGAGGTGGGAAGATTGCTTGAGCCTGGGAGGCGGACGTTGCAGTAAATCGAGATTCCAGCCTGGGCAACAGAGCAAGACACTCTCTCAATAAAACCCCCAAAACCCCACACACTGATGGGCTATGTCAAAGTGACACAGGAGTCAATGGAAAGAGCTCCCAATGGCCAAAGCTGAAACAATTCGAGCAACAAAATGAATAAAGTGGTACTGGCTCATAACCCAAAGTATAAAATACATATCCAGCGTGTCCACACTGACGCCGTGTCCACGCTGACAGGGACGAGCGATCAAGCGCAGCAGTCCCCCTTATCCACGAGGGTAAGTTCCAAGACCTGCAGTGGGTGCCTAAAACCTCAGGTAACACCAAGCCCTATGTATACCATGTTTTCCCCTATTCATACACGCCTGTGATAAAGTAAGCACATTAAGAAATTAACAATAACCAATCATAAAATGGAATAGTCGTAACAACATACTGTAATAGAAGCTATGTGAATGGCCTCTCTCAGAGTATCTTATTGTGTTGTACTCATGCGCCTTGTCATATGTGAGATGATAAAACGCCGGCGTGGTAAGATGAAGGGAGGTGAATGACACAGAGCACCGTGATGTAGTGTCAGGCTACTACTGAGCTGATGAGACACCAGAAGGAAGAGCATCTGCCTTAGGAGATCCCGGGTCATCGAGCCATGATGATGTTCATGGTTAAATGTCAGGGCAGAAGATGTCAATGATTAAAGGCAGGTAGCATGTACAGTGTGGATAAGCTGGACAAAGGGGCGATTCACATCCTGGTAGGACAGAGAGCGATTTCGTCATGATACTCAAAATAGCCTGCAATTTAAAATGTATGAATTGTTTATTTCTGGAATTTTCCATTTAATATTTTCAGATCTTAGTTAACCTTAGTTAACTAAAACCATGGAAAGCCAAACCATGAATAGGGGGAACTGTAAATAAATACATAGGAGAAAAGATACAAACCTTCTGTTCAGAAGAATTTCAAATAATTCATGTAGATTCTCTGCCCTAAAGGAGGGAAGCATAACTCCATACTCCCTGAGTGTGGACTGCACATATGACTTCCTTCCAACTATAGAATGAGGAGACAGAGTCACCACAGTGGAGAAACCAGACAAACACTACCTCAGCCGGGTAATCGAGGCTGACATCAACAGTGATCAATTGTACTGATATTCATAGTACATACCCTTGATGTCATGTGATGAAAATGGTGCTTTACCTCTGTAGTCTTCCTCCTAAAAATCCCATTCCACCAGTCTAATCAGGACACAAACATCAAATTCTAATAGAGGCATTCTGACCCGTTCTTAATATTGTCAAGGAGGTCATTAAAGACAAGGAAAGCCTGAGAAACGATCACAGCCAAGAGGAGCCGAAGGAGTCATAGCAACTAAATGGTAACCTGGTGTCCTTGATGGGACTCCAGAGCAGAAAAGGACATTAGGTAAAAATTAAGAAAATCTGAATAAAGTATGGACTTTAGGTAATTTTTAAAATCATTTTATTGGCCTGGCATGGTGGCTCATGCCTGTAATCCCAACACTTTGGGAGACCAACGTGGGAGAATCGCTCGTGCCCAGGAGTTCAAGACCAGCCTGGAAACACAGCGAGTCCCTGTCTCTACAACAAATAAATAAATAATAACTACATAAATCAAAATTACTTTATTAACATTGTACTTTGAACAAATTTTGCCACCATTACTAAGTTGCAATACAGTATCATGGTTAAGATCACAGACTCTAGAACCAGACCACCTGGTTTAAAGATCATATTCATATATGTTCATACATACATAGCTCTGTAATCTTTAGGATAAATAACTGCTCAAATACTCAATTTTTCTCATCTGTGAAAAGGACAGTATCGAGTATCTAGCTCACAAGGTGTTTTTGAGAGTTACCACCTGAACTTCAGGAATATTCAATCAAAGTTACCCATTATCATTACTAATTTTTTCTAACTTAGGGAAGTTGCCTAGTATCTCAGGAAAGTAAGTTATACATACTGATTGAAAGAAAATGAGTTTTCTGTTAGTCATTCACAGGAAGCATCTATGGAAAGAGAGAAAACAGGCAAAGGTCTAATGTCACACTCAGTGTTATTAGCATTACTTTTCACGAAGATATAAGCCTTATAGGAATCTGCTGACATTTCACTAATAATATTTCGGAACTAGCAATTACTATAATTTTTGCAATGGGTTAGATATGCATATCATCTTTCCTAAATATTAAATAAATTTTTTTATTTAATGCTCCTTTAAAAATATATTATTTACCTTATTTTTAGTTGTTCCTACTCTAATAGGCCACAAAATATAAACGGCAGAGTTGCTTATTATAAAATATAAATTAGTACGTCAATATAATAATAAAATGCCACTTAATTGATAAAAATCCTAGTTGAGGCAAGTTCTAGCATTATATAATAATTCTCTAGCTCCCCAGGAGGCCAAGGTGGGAGGATCACTGGAGCCCAGGAGTTCAAGGCCAACCTAGGCAACATAGTGAGACCTGATCTCATTTTAAAAAATAATTAATAGTTCCCTTTTCATTTTAATTCCATATTGGGTATATCGAAGCCAACAGTTTCACACTGTATTTGTTTTTCACCAATGGAAATGCTAAGAAGACTAAAAAACTACATATTGCATGAAGTTAAAATCTAAACCATAGGAGAAAAACAACAAAGTTAAACTTAATTTCAAAAGAACAATTTAATTATAATAAATGCAAAAGGAGCAGTCATAACCAAAACACAAGTCAAATCATCTAAGGATACAAGAGAAGTTTTTTAAACAAATAGTGCAGCTGAGTTTTTTCTAACATGGAGATGTCTATATATATATTTAAATATCTAATGAGGTACTCAAAACGCCACCTACAGAAATTAAGATAAAATAATAAGCCCCTAGGCCGGGCGCGGTGGCTCATGCCTGTAATCCCAGCACTTTGGGAGGTCGAGGCAGGCGGATCACGAGGTCAGGAGATCAAGACCACGGTGAAACCCCGTCTCTACTAAAAATACAAAAAACTAGCCGGGCGCGGTGGCTCAAGCCTGTAATCCCAGCACTTTGGGAGGCCGAGATGGGCGGATCACGAGGTCAGGAGATCGAGATCTTCCTGGCTAACCCGGTGAAACCCCGTCTCTACTAAAAAAAAATACAAAAAACTAGCCGGGTGAGGTGGCGGCGCCTGCGGTCCCAGCTACTCTGGAGGCTGAGGCAGGAGAATGGGGTGAACCCGGGAGGCGGAGCTTGCAGTGAGCTGAGATCTGGCCACTGCACTCCAGCCTGGGTGACAGAGCGAGACTCCGTCTCAAAAAAATAATAATAATAATAATAATAATAAGCCCCAAGAGGAATACTTACCATGGGGACTGTTTAAAGCACACAAAAAAGAAGGTAAAGAAATGCCCTCAAGGTTAATTAACTGAAAGGTCAGATAATGTCATTGTTCCATTTGACCCAATTAATACCAGTACATATTCCAGACACATGCTGTTAAAAAAAAAAAACCAAGAATCCAATTCTTGGCCTTTGGCTGGGTGGAGGGGTCAGGGGAGGGAGATGGTAGGAATAGTTCTGAGTGAGTTCTTTCTTCATAAACAACTTGATCCAAAGACAATATACCACCAAAACACTAGGCTTAAATGAAATACTGTAGCTGGGCGCTGTGGCTCACGCCTGTAATCCTAGCACTTTGGCAGGCTGAGATGGGCGGATCACTTGAGGTCAGGAGTTCGAAACCAGCGTGGCCAACATGGTGAAACCCCGTGTCTACTAAAAAATAATTTAAAAAAATTAGCCAGATGTGGTGATGCATGCCTGTAATCCTAGCTACTCGGGAGGCGGAGGAATGAGAATTGCTTGAACTCGGGAGGTGGAGGTTGTAGTGAGCAGAGAAGGCGCCATTGCACTCTAGTCAGAGTGACAGAGCGACACTCCGTCTCAAAAAAAAATGAAATACTGTACTCAATCTTCATCTGGTTTTATTTATGTTAATCTGTGCTTTCATTTATCAAATGTTTATTGATCAGCTACCATCTACTATAAATACATTCTAATTTAAAAGGAAAACAGATCAACTATAGTAAATCTGGACAGCACTACAGAGGCACAAGAGTGGCACCCACCTCAGACTTGAGGATGGGCCTTAGGTAAAGATGAGAAGAAAGAGTCGGAAGTTGGACTAGAAAGGTGTTCATTCATCCCTGTCTCCTCCAATCCCCACATCTAGTCACAAAAACGTTTAGACTCTCTAGATTCTCAAACCTTCTCCGCCATTTCCGCCGCTGCCGTCTAATCCAAGACACCACCATCATTATCTGCTCTTGCCATGCTCCAACCTTCCACGGTGCAAGCAAGTCATCTTTTTTTTTTTTTTTTTTTTGAGACAGGGTCTCACTGCGTTGCCCAGGCTGGAGTGCAGTGGCTATTCACAGGTGTGATCATAGCTCACTGCATCCTCAAACTTCTGGCTCAAGCAATCCGCCCACCTCAGCCTCCCAAGTAGCTGGGACTCCAGGCTCGTGCCACCACATCTGGCCAAGTGACCTCTTAAAAACGTAATGAATTGTATAATTTCCCTGTTTAAAAAGCTTCGATGGCTCCCTCTTGGTCTTGGATAGAAGTCAGCCTCCCTGACCTGGTCACAAAGACCTGGTCTCTGCCTACTTTCAAACTTCATTTCACACCGTTCTTCCCACCCTCACGTCTCCATTCCAGCCACACTGGCCCTCATGCAACTCCTCTAATAAGCTATGCTCCTTTCTTACTTCAGGCTTGTAAATTCACAGTTCCATCTGCTACTATTAGTAGTTTTTGGTAGAGGAAATGTCACATTCAAAGCCACTGAAGTAAGAAAAATTTAAATCAGACTGGGCGTGGTGGCTCATACCTGTAATCCCAGCACTTTGGGAGGCCAAGGTAGGCGGATCACCTGAGGTCTGGAGTTTGAGACCAGCCTGACCAACATGGAGAAACCCCGTCTCTACTAAAAAATACAAAATTAGCTGGGTGTGATGGCGCACGCCTGTAATCCCAGCTACTCGGGAGGCTGAGGCATAAGAATCACTTGAACCCGGGAGGCAGAGGTTGTGGTGAGCTGAGATTGTGCCACTGCACACCAGCCTGGGCAACAAGAGTGAAACTCTTGTCTCAAAAAGAAAAAAAGAAAAAAGAAAAATTTAAATCAGATGTCCCTCTTGTGGAAGTGTGAACTTTTTTGAACTACTTATAATAATTATGTTATTTTTTTTTTTTTGAGACGGAGTCTCCCTCTGTCACCCAGGCTGGAATTCTCATGCCTCCGACTCCCAAGCAGCTGGGATTACAGGTGTGTGCTACCACACCTGGCTGATTTTTGTATTTTTGTAGAGACAGGGTTTCACCACATTAGCCAGACTGGTCTCGAACTCCTGGCCTTGAGAGATCTGCTCACCTTGGCCTCCCAAAGTGCTGGGTGCTCCCAAAGTGCTGCCCACCTCGGCCTCCCAAAGTGCAGGTGTGTGCCACCACGCCTGGCCCAATAATTATGTAACTTTTTAATGGTTCTCTTCTCTATGGTAACCTCTTTTTTAAAGAGGACAGGGCCCAAATCTGTTTTATTCCCCAACATCTAGCACCAGGCCTAACACGGTAAGTAAGGACTGATGACATTTCTAGAGCTCTTACTGCATGTGAAGTTCTCCATGACATCCTTTGCCACCACATGGGACAAGCTCTGCTATGCTCCTCATTTGACATGTGAAGAAATCAGAACACCTAAGTACCTTGCCTAAAGTTATACCGCTCTTAAGTGGCAAAGCCAGAATTGGAACCCATAAGGATTAACTACAGACTTCATGTTCTTAACCACTAAGCAATACTATTTACTAAATGAAGCCCGGGATAAGGCAGCAATATGAGTACAGCCTAGCACTTTCATTATGGGAACAACAAAGAAATTGTTCTCTACGATGAAGCGTGTAATAAAGTGTAGAGCGTGTGAATGGTGACACCAAACATGTAATCAGAAGAAAAAAAAACCTGGAGAAATAAGACATCCTTGTCTGTTTTGTCAGAATTCAGACTATCCTAAGGGTAACGGGAAGACATTTAGGTAGAGAATGCATTAACCAATAGCCAGATTTACAGCATAAGTGATAAATGAAAACAAGTAAACCAGGTAAGAGGTTTTTGCAATGAGCCAGGAAGTACAGAAAAACGTGTATGTGTCAGGAAACTGAGGGAGTTTTTTTGTAGGGGGAGTAGGGGGGGTGTTTTTCGACAGAGTCTTGCTCTGTCGCCCAGGCTGGAGTGCAGGAGGTCACTGCAACCTCTGCCTCCAGGTTCAAACGATTCTCCTGCCTCAGCCTCCCGAGTAGCTGGGATTACAGGCATGCGCCACCACACCCAGCTCATTTTTATACTTTTAGTACAGATAGGGTTTCTCTATGTTGGCCAGGCTGGTCTCGAACTCCTGACCTCAGGTGATCTGCCCACCTTGACCTCCCAAAGTGCTGGGATCACAGGCGTGAGCCACTGTGCCCAGTCAAGGAGTTTATATTTTATGGCTTGTATTTTCGCTGCCATATAATAAGTGAAGAAGTTTGCAGAGTGAATGAAGAAGGGAGAGGATTATCAGCATGAGGAGATCATGAATCTGTGCAGGAGATCAAAACCTTTTCTGAATCAATCCGTGTTCAATGTCACGACAGACAAAGAAAGACTGAGGTTCTGCTCTAGATTAAAGACGACTAGAGACACATGACAACTATTAATAAATGCAGTATGTGATGCTGGATTGAAACTTGTACTAGAGGCAGAAATGCTACACAAAGATATTGACAATTGAGACAACTGATAAAATCAGAATATGGACTATAGAATTAAAAATATCTGGCAGGGCGCAGTGGCTCACACTTGTAATCCCAGTACTTTGGGAGGCTGAGGCAGGCGGATTACTTGAGGTCAGAAGTTTGAGACTAGCCTGATCAACATGGCAAAACCCCATCTCTACTAAAAACACAAAAATTAGCCAGGCTTGGTAGTACATGCCTGTAATCCCAGCTACTCAGGAGGTTGAGGCAGGAGATTCACTTGGTCCACCCAGGAGGTGGAGGTTGCAATGAGCTGAGATAGCGCCACTGCACTCCAGCGTGGGGAACAAAGCAAGACTCCGTCTCAAACTAAAAAAAAAACTATGTTAAAGTTCATAGAGACTTTACATAAGAGACTATCTTCGTTTTTGGGAAATACACACCAAAATATTAAGGGATAAAGTGGCATGATTGTTTAACATAGTTCCTTCAAATAGTGGAAGGGAAAAAAAATTTTACATGTAGAAACAGAAAGAAAGAATGATTAAAAAAATGGCAAAATGTTAAGAAAAAATAATGTGGACAAAGGAAATGTGGGAATTCTCTGTGTATACTATTCTCACAATTGTTCTGTAAATTTGAAATTACTTCACAAAGTTTATTTCACAAAACTATTTTGAAACAGTTAGCGTTGAATAAGGTTATGTTCCGAGAATGGACTATCTGAATTCAGGATTTCAGAGGTGGCACAATCCTGAATATTGGCAACATCCATGGTTTGGCTATGGAAGTGGGTGGCTGAAGAGTAAGAGATAAAAAGTCGCTAAAATTGAGGTCAGACTTTAATTTTCCTTTCATTTCATAATACAGCATCGTTTCATATGAAATTTCATTGCATTTACTGATTTCACCTGAAGATTTTTAATCTCTAAACCCTTTTTCACTTTTGAGGCTTTTCATGCTTGTAACTATTGTGTAATTTAGCTACTAATGCAAATCAACTAACCATTTAAACAGGTACACAGCTCTTCTTCCTCATTGCTAATGAAGATCTTTATTTATTTTTTTTTTTTTTGAGACGGAGTCTCGCTCTGTCGCCCAGGCTGGAGTGCAGTGGCCGGATCTCAGCTCACTGCAAGCTCCGCCTCCCGGGTTTCCGCCATTCTCCTGCCTCAGCCTCCCGAGTAGCTGGGACTACAGGCGCCGCCACCTCGCCCGGCTAGTTTTTTGTATTTTTTAGTAGAGACGGGGTTTCACCATGTTAGCCAGGATGGTCTCGATCTCCTGACCTTGTGATCCGCCTGTCTCGGCCTCCCAGAGTGCTGGGATTACAGGCTTGAGCCACCGCGCCCGGCCGCTAATGAAGATCTTAAATAAGAGAATCTCAAATCCCCATCGCTCTGACATATATTAGACATATTACCATTTTTCAGGTTTATTATCTTGGGCCCTACTCAGAATATTTAACCTCTGTGATAATATTGAATTTCATATAATTTTAAACAATATTTCAGCTACTTTTATTGTTACCACAGATGGTAATAATAATAATGGCACATCATCTCTACCAGGTCTGGTAGGTACTATCATCCCTAAGTCCTGAGCATCTCTGATTTAAAATATTCAGAGTAAACCACCAGCCTTCTGCATGGCTGGAAGGGGACTACTGGCCACCTGGTTACTCCAGGGGATGGGAGATTTCATCATTTGCTTTTTGACTTTCATCCAAATCTCCTCTATTTAGCCTGACTCCACATACATGCTTTCTGAGATGGCTGCTGTGTCTCATCCCGAGCCTTTCAAGGCTTTTAAGCTCAAATTGGTTTGTTTCTTTCTGGCTCCCTCTTCTATAAGCTTATACGTATTTTCTTTGTTTATGCTAGGTAAATTGCGCCTGGTCCAACCGTTTAATAATGCATTATCTCCTCACTTTCTATCTTTTTACACACCACCATTATCTCCTTTCCTATTTTCTTCATCCCTGTATATTTGTGCCTTTTTTACTTCTTTACTGTCATTTTACTGTGGTTTCAGGAGTAAAAATAAGTATGTGGGCCAGGCATGGTGGCTCATGCCTGTAATCCCAGCACTTTGGGAGGCCAAGGCGGGCGGATCACCTGAGGTCCGGAGTTTGAGACCAGCCTGGCCAACATGGTGAAACCCCAACCCTACTAAAAATATAAAACTTAGCCAGGCGTGGTGGCGGGTGCCTATAACCCAGCTACTTAGGAGGCTGAGGCAGGAGAATCGCTTGAACCCTGGAGGTGGAGGTCGCAGTGAGCCAAGATGGCACCACTGCACTCCAGCCTGGGCAACAAGAGAGAAACTCCAACTCAAAAAACTGAACTAAACTAAAATAAATACAGGTGCCCAACCACTATGTTGAAGTGGAGGTGCTATTCCAGTCTTTTAAATGATGAGGCTGGATTAAATATGTGATTTGCAATCTGAGTGCCTCTGCAAATGTAATGGTAACTCTGAGCTATTTTCAGTATTTTCTTTTTTTTTTTTTTCTTTTTTTGAGACGGAGTCTCACTCTGTTGCCCAGGCTGGGGTGCAGTGGTGCGATCTCAGCTCACTGCAACTTCTGCCTCTTAGGTTTAAGCGATTCTCCCACCTCAGCCTCCCCAGTAGCTGGGACTACAGGCATGCACCACCACACCTGGCTAATTTTTTGCATTTTTAGTATAGACGGTGAGTACCTTGTGATCCTTTTGTACTAATTACATTATTTCTTTCCAATTTTAAAGAAATCAATCATAGACCTACATGTTGCCATTCATAGTTTATGATCAGAATAAAATACAGATTTGCTTATTGTCTCTTTATCCTGTTACAGTGGAAGTGACATGAAACCAGACATTTTGTTTCTTTTATTACTGAATCCCTGGATTTAGAAAATGTGTAGGATATAGTAATCACTTGTTTCTGTTTTTCTTATTTTTTTGTATTTTTTTTTAATTTTTTTGTATTTTTATTTTTAGTAGAGACAGAATTTGGAAAATGGGTTATCCTCTGTAACCAGTAAGAACCATCAGAGATGACATTCAACAAAATTATTTTTCCCAAAAAAAAAAAAACTAGCCAGATATGGCGGCACACACCTGTAGTTCCAGCTACTCAGGAGTCTGAGGTGGGAGGATCACTTGAGCACAGGAGTTTGAGGCTGCAGTGAGCAAAGCATGGGCCACTGTACTCCAGCCTGGATGACAGAGGAAGATGTCTCTCCAGAAAGAAAAGAAATTATTTTTCCAAAGTGGGTAGAGGATGAGGATCAAAGCTGGGTCAAAAAAAATCCTTATATAAGAACATTTACAACATAACATTTTTAAACAATTTAAATATCTAACAGTTAGGGAAACCTTAAATAAATTATAGTCCGTAAGTATTAATGTTAGGTCAAGTTGGTGCAAAAATAATTGCGGTATTTCTGATTACTTTTCTTTCCGATTTCTTTTGTCTTTTTTTTTTTTTAGATGGAGTCTTGCTCTGTTGCCCAGGCTGAAGTGCAGTGGCATGACCTTGGCTCACTGTAACCTCTGCCTCCTGGGTACAAGCGATTCTCCGGCCTCAGCCTCCTGAGTAGCTGGGATTACAAGCATGCGCCACCACGCCTGGCTAATTTTTGTATTTTTAGTAGAGACAGGGTTTTACCACGATGGCCAGGCTGGTCTCAAACTCCTGACCTCAAGTGATCCACCTGCCTCAGTCTCCCAAAGTGTGGGGATTACAGGTATCGGCCACCACGTCAGGCCCGATTACTTTTAATGGCAAAAACCACAATTTCTTTTGCACCAACCTAATATAATGAATGCAACTCTTTTATATGTTTTTAAGACATATTTGTGACGTAAAAAAATGTTTCTAATAGTAAGTGAAAACAGCTGGACATAAAACCATATTCAACATCATCTCAAGTTTATAAAACAAAACAAAATACAAATCTGCCTAGAAAAAGCCTGGAAGGAAATACACTAAAATGGCAAAATTCACTTTAAATTTTAGATCAATGTTTCTTAACAGCATGCTCATTCTATGGTAACTTGTTAGAAATGCAGATTTTCAGACCCCACCCCCCCTTCCCAAATTACTGAGGGTGGGACGCAACAATCTATTTCCAAAAGATTTTCTTCTTTTTCTTCCCCCCAGGAGACTGGAGTCTCACTCTGTTGCAATGGTATGATCTTGGCTCACTGCAACCTCTGCTTCCTGGATTCAAGCAATTCTCCTGCCTCAGGCTCCCCAGTAGATTACAGGTGCCCGCCACCACACCCAGCTAATTTTTGTATTTTTATTTTTAGTAGAGACACGGTTTCACCATGGTGGCCAGGCTGGTCTCGATCTCCTGACCTCAGGTGATCCACCCGCCTCAGCCTGCCAAAGTGCTAGGATTACAGGCGTGAGCCACTGCACCCAGCCCATTTTTTCAAATATTTCTTCCGCTCTATTCTTTCTTTTCCTTCTGGCATTCCAATTACATGTTATTTCACACTTTTTAAATTATCTTGGGTGTTTTTTTTTCATTCTTTTCTCTCTTTGCAATTCAGTTTGGAAAGTTTCTAGTGACATACCTTCAAGCTCAATGATTCTTTCCTCAGCCACATTGAGCCTATGGACTCCAGGGTTCGAGTGATTCTCCTGCCTCAGCCTCACAAGTAGCTGAGACTACAGGCACGTGCCACCATGCCTGACTAATTTTTGTCTTTTTGTAGAGATGGGGTTTTGCCATGTTGGCTAGGCTGGTCTCACACTCCTAACCTCAAGTGATCCACCCTCCTTGGCCTCCCAAAGTGCTGGGATTACAGGCATGAGTCACCAAGCCTGGCCTGAGTCTTTAACATATTAATCACAGTTCTTTAAATTCCTTGATAATTACAAAACACCCTTCATATATCTAAGTCCAGTTCTGATGCTTGTTTTGTCTCTTCAGACTGTTTTTCTTGCCTATTAGCATATCTTGTCAATTTTTGTTGGAAGCCAGACATGATAGTAATCAGCCATTAGTGTGAGGCTTTACCTCAATCTGGCTAGGAATAGAGCTGTGTTTAATGTTTGCTGTAGTTGTAGGTGCCAGATTCCTCTTCAGGCTTAAATAGAGTCTCCATCTTGTAGGTCTTCCAGCTGCAAGCCACTGTTAATTGTACTGAACTGTATTCCTGTTGATGTGGTGGTAAGGTATGGCTGAGGAGAATTCTACCATCTTATGATTAAATCTCAGTCTTTTAGTGGAACTGTGTCAATGGGTTGTGACCTTCACAAGAGTTTCAGCTTCTCCCCATTCCTTGAGATAAGACCAGACCAGAGGGCACTGAAGTTGGCCTTTTTATGAAGAATGCACTAGCATATTTCAAAAGGGTTGCCTTCCCCTTCCCCTGCTAAACCAACCTTGGTTGGCTCTTCACCAGAATAACCTGGTGGGGTTCCTAGGAATAAAACTGGAGAAAGTGTGAGGGACCTCCTAAGACTGCAGGCCTCCAGGAGTTTCTCACTCTCATAACAGTCCACGTGCAACCTCCAGCAATTTGTCAAAATTAACAAATATGTCTTCCAGTTTATGGCTCCTGGAGCAACTGGAGTGATGACTTCCTTTTGAGTGGAAACTAGAAGTCTGCTTTACCTATTTAAGCCTCCATTTCCTTATTTGTGGAAAGCAGGTAACAGAGGCACCTACCACATAGATTTACTGTAAGGATTAAAGGACATAATACATGTAAAACATTTAGCCCAGTGCCTACTTGAGGGTAAGAGCTCTATACATGTTAACCATTAGGGGGCTTTCCCAACATTTTTAAGTGCTTCCTTCATGAAATTCTTCCTACTTGGCTTTTGTGACACTATTTGCTCATTTTCCCATGATTTTGCAATTGTGCTTTCAATCTTATTCACAAGTTATTTTTCTCTGTTCAATTACTGATTTTCACCCAGAGTTCTGATCCTAGTAATTTCTCCTTTCAGTCAACATTCTCTTTTATGGGGGGTGGGGGGTGGTGGCGGGGGTTGACAGAGTCTCACTCTGTTGCCCAGGCTAGAGTGCAATAGCATGATCTCGGCTTACTGCAACCTCTGGCTCCCTGGGTTCAAGCGATTCTCCTGTCTCAGCCTTCCAAGTAGCTGGGATTACAGACACCCACCACCACACCTGGCTAATTTTTGTATTTTTGGCAGAGAGACGTTTTTGCCACGATGGTCAGGCTGGTCTCGAACTCCCTACCTCGGGTAATCCACCCGCCTGGGCCTCCCAAAGTGCTGGGATTACAGGCCTGAACCACTGTGCCCCGCCTCAGTCAACATTATTTTTTATTGTATCCTTTTTCTTTGGACATTCTCAACCATTCCCAAGACTGCAACCACCGACAGAGGGATACATTCAAGCGACCCAACACACATCATTCTCATTTCTCATTCAATAGATACTTAGGTACCAAGGACATAGCGCTGCCTATGTTCTGTCTCAACCTGGATGCCTCACAGGCACCTACACTCAACATGTGCAAGACTAGAACTAGTATTGACATAATTCTATTATTCCTCTTTATTCTGCTACCCAACCAGAAACCGTGTCCCTGACCTGACTCAATATTCATATCTGTCCTATTACAAAATCTACCCATTTCCTCTAGCCTATCTCCTTGTTTCATTCCTAACTTCCATCACTTTGGTTCAGGGTCTTATCTTTCTGGACAAACCTGGAGTCCCAAACCTGGAGTCCATCGAATCCACTGAACACACTTGCTCAAGTGATTTTTCTAGACAACAAATATGATTGTCTCTTGTTTTTTTTTAAAAAAAAAACTTTTATTTATTTTATTATTTTTTTTAGACAGTCTCATTCTGTCACCCAGGTTGGAGTTCTGTGGCACGATCCTGGCTCACTGTAACCTCCAACTCCCGGTTCAAGAGATTATCCTGCCTCAGCCTCCCGTCTTGTTAAAAACTTTTAATCACTCACCAATGCTTTAAGAATAAAAACTCCCACATCTCCTAACCTATCCTAAATTTCAGGCATACTGAATCTTCACGATTTCAAGTATGTTATTTCTTCTCTTTGTGAAATATCCATTCCCTACTTGTTCTCTGGGCTATTATACCTTCAAGATAAGCTTGGGGCTGGGAGCCGTGGCTCACACCTGTAATCCCAACACTTTAGGAAGCCGAGGCAGATGGATCACTTGAGGTCAGCAGTTCCAGACCAGCCTGGCCAACATGGTGAAACCCTGTCTCTACTAAAAATACAAAAAAAATGAGCCCAGCATGGTGGCACACGCCTGTAATCCCAGCTACTTGGGAGGCTGAGACATAAGAATCACTTGAACCCAGGAGGCAGAGGTTGCAGTGAGCCAAGATCATGCCATTGCATTCCAACCTGGGCGACAAGAGCAAGACTACGTCTCAAAAAAAAAAAAAAAAAAAAAAAAAAAAAAAAAGATAAGCTTCGGTTATCTCCTTCAGAAAGGCAACTTTTATTCAGCAAATACTGAGCTATATGCCATGCTCTGGGTATGGAACAGCAAATAACAGCATGAGCATGATCCCTATCCTTTTGGAAGTTAAGAGTCTAGAAGGAGAAGCAGACATCAAACGACACATCTACAGGTAACTACAAAATATAGCAAGAAAGAGAAAAAAAACAAACAGCTATGAGAGGGAATAAAAAGCGGCTATAATTTAAACAGTGTGTGTGTGAATCAGGTGGCTCTCCCCGGGCACCCAATCATCATATATGTGCAACTATCATAGCATTTATCACATTATTGTATCATTATCTCCTTAGCTGCCTATCTTCCTCATTAGATGGAAATTCTTCAAACCAAAGGTCAGATAAATTGACACTAACAAGCAAAATCTTAAAAAGAAAAAAAGAGGCAATGTCCAAATTCTAGCCCAGTTTTTTAAACTCCCAATTTTACTAGTGCATTTTTAAAAAATAAAATTATGGGCCAGATGTGGTGGCTCAAGCCTGTAATCCCAGCACTTTGGGAGGCCAAGGTGGGAGGAATGCCTAAGGCCAGGAGTTTGAGACCAGCCTGGGCAACAAAGCAAGATCTTATCTTTACCAAAAATAAAAATGTTAGCTGGGCAGAGCGGCACGCCCCTGTAGTCCCAGCTACTTGGGAGGCCAAAGTGGGACGATCACTTGAGCCCAGAAAGTGGAGGCTACGGTGATCGAGCCACTGCACCCTGGCCAGGGTGACAGAGTGTGAGACCTTGTCTCTTTTATTGTTTCTTTTTTGAGATGGAGTTTCGCTCGCCGCCCAGGCTGGAGTGCAGTGGCGCTCTCGGCTCATCATAACCTCCGCCTCCCAGGTTCAAGTGATTCTCCTACCTCAGCCTCCCGAGTAGCTGGGATAGCAGACATGTGGCACCACGCCCGGCTAATTTTGTATTTTTAATAGAGAGGCTGGGGTTTTTCCATGTTGGTCAGGCTGGTCTTGAATTCCCAACCTCAGGCGATCTGCCCGCCTCGGCCTCCCAAAGTGCTGGGATTACAGGCGTGAGCCACTGTGCCCGACCTAGACCTCATCTCTTAAAAAATAAAAATAAAAACTAAAATTACTTTTTTACACTCTTAATATCTATAAAATCCATACTAGAGGTTTACAAAGTATTGCCAAGTACAGGATCTGGTAAACACACTTTCACAAGTGGGTAAGAATAATTTTTAATTATCATATTTAAGTGGGTTTTTAAAGTTTTGTAGAACTGACATTAAAATGAGATTTTAAAAATAAGTGCCCCTAAAAGTCTAATCACCCTGCTACCATCATCTCCTGGGCTTCCCCATGTAGTCCTTACCCATTTACACATATAATTTTTATATATTTGGCTGCAACCCAACAAGTCGACATACAACAATTTATTTTGTATACCCCATTAGTTGGACATGCAAATTTTATCTATATTTTCAGATTTAAAGATAACTTTACATTGATCATTTTTGTGCTTATAGCTTTTTTTATTCTTTTCAGAATATATTTCTTTTTTTTCTTTTTTCTTTTTTTTTTTTTTTTGGTCCCCCTTTTCCCCCCAGGAAGGAATGCAGTGGTACGATCTCGGCTCACTGCAAGCTCCGCCTCCCGGGTTCATGCCATTCTCCTGCCTCAGCCTCCAGAGTAGCTGGGACTACAGGCACCCGCCACCACACCTGGCTAATTTTCTGTATTTTTAGTAGAGATAGGGTTTCACCGTGTTAGCCAGGATGGTCTCGATCTCTTGACCTCATGATCCGCCCGCCTCGGCCTCCCAAAGTTCTGGGATCAAACATGTGAGCCACCGCATCTGGCCCAGAATATATTTCTAAGAATAACTATCCAGAAGTATATTAAAGCTCAAAGCATGTGGACATCACTTTTTATTATTATTATTGTTATTTTAGTTTTAAGGAATGGAGAGTTTAATAGGCAAGAAGAGCAAGAAGGGAGAAGGAAGAAACTTCCCTGTAGAGGCAGAGGGAGGAGGCTCCAAAGCCGAGAGAGGAGACCCCCGACTTCTTTATTACTATTTATTTTTTTTTAGCAAAGACAAGGTCTCACTACGTTGCCGAGGCTGGTCTTGAACTCCCAGTCTCAAGTAATCCTCCTACCTCAGCCTCCCAAAGTGCTGCGCTTACAGATGTGAGCCACCTTGCCTAGCCATCATCATTTATTCTTTAATACAAATTTCCAAATTGCCTTCGAGAAACAATGTACCATTTTTTTCATTCTGAATGTACTCAACATTTTCTATTTATTAAAATGTGGTAAAATACACATAATGTAAAATTGACTGTATTAACC
>NW_012117377.1:6953981-6959376 GCF_000951035.1 Colobus angolensis palliatus | reverse complement strand
CCAGGATGGTCTCGATCTCCTGACCTCGTGATCCGCCCGTCTCAGCCTCCCAAAGTGCTGGGATTACAGGCTTGAGCCACTGCGCCCGGCTTGTATTAACCAGTTTTAACCGTATAGTTAGTTCAGTAGTGTTAAGTACATTCACACTGCTGTGTAACCAATCTCCAGAACTTTTCTCATCTTGCAAAACTGGAACTCTATACTCCTTAAACAACTTCCTACTTTCCCCTCCTCACAGCCCTGGCAACCAGCAATCTACTTTCTGTCTGCACAAATTGGACTTCTCCAGGTATCTCATGTAAGTGGGATCATAGAGTACTTGTCTTTTTGACTGGTTTATTTCACTTAGCATAATGTCTTTCAGGTCCATTAGAGTGGTGGCGTGTCAGGATTTCCCCTCTGAAGGCGGAGTCAGGTTTCATTGCGTGTATATACCGCACTTCGCCTGCTCATCCATCCGCCGAGGGACACTTCGGTTGCTTCCACCTTCTGCCTGGTGTGAATAATGTTGCTATGAACATGTTGTGCAAATATCGCTTCGAGACCTTGCTTTCAATTATTTTGGATATATACCCATAAGTGGAATTGCTGGGTCAAATGGTAATTCGATTTTTAACTTTTGAGGAACCGCCATACCACTTTCCATAGTAGCTGCACCGTTTCTCATTGCCACCTACAGTCCACAAGGGTTCCAATTTCTCCACCTCCTCACCAACACTTATTATTTGGGGGACTTTTGCTGATAACAGCCTTCCTAACAGGCATGAGGTAGCATCTCACTGTCCATTTGATCTTTAAAATTATGACTATTCTTGAGACATTTTTGTAAATTTTACCAATCAGTGTAAAAACAAATTTCAGTCCAGTTTTTCTTCAAATTTTGTTTTATTCTGAATAAGAGGAAACAAATTAGGCTTCAAAAAGCTAGTTTTCTTCTTTTTTTAGTCTTAACTGGATATTTATATTGGTCCAAGACAGGAAGAAAACCTATTAAATTACCCCAGAAATATGCAGGAATGCATTATGTATGATCTCAATTGGTAAGACTTAAGTTTTCTTAATTTTTATGTTTTATTTGTTTGTTTGTTTTGAGACGGAGTTTTGCTCTGTTGCCCAGGCTGGAGTGCAATGGTGCCACCTAAGCTCACTGCAACCTCCATCTCCCACGTTCAAGCGATTCTCCTGCCTCAGCCTCCAGAGTAGCTAGGATTACAGGCACCCACCACCACACCCATCTGATTTTTGTATTTTTAGTAGAGACAGGGTTTCACCATGCTGGCCAGGCTGGTTTCAAACTCCTGACCTCAAGTGATCCACCTGCCTCTGCCTCCCAAAGTGCTGGGATTACAGGTTTTCTTTGATGCTAAGCATCATTCCTCAGCATTCCTTTGATGCTAAGCACTGTGGTAGGTGCTGGGGATGTAAAAATGAATAACGAAACACTGTCCCCATTGCATTGTGAAACATTGGGGTATAATTATCCCCACTTCACATCTGAGGAACCTGAAGCTACTTAGGTTTAGCATCTCAGCTAAGATCAGATAATTAGACCTTGGGGAAGACAGAATTCAAATTCAAGGCTTACTTCAAAGCTCAACCTTCGTGCTGTCCCACAGACTACACTCTATACTATCAACAGCTACTCTGAGGCTAGGTGCGGTGGCTCATGCCTGTAATCCCAGCACTTTGGGAGGCCGAGGGAGGCAGGTCACTTGAGCTCAAGAGTTTGAGATCAGCCTAGCCAACACGGCGAAACCCTGTCTCTACAAATTTGAAAAATTAGTCGGGCATGGTGGCTTGCGCCTGTAATCCCAGCTACTTGAGAGGCTGAGGTGGGGGGATCGCTTGAGCCCAGGAGGTCAAGGCTGTAGTGAGCTGTGATGGCGCCACTACATTCCTGGGCAACAGAGCAAGACCTGTCTCAAAATAAAAGAAAAAAAAAAAAAAAAAACGTTATTTAAGGGAACCCTTTTTATAAAGTAATAGGCACCTGTAATTTCTGTTTTTTACTTTGTATTTCCAAATGTTGGGTTTTCAAAAGAGTGGCACAATGAAGGAAATCAAAAACCAAACAACAAATCTTGTAAAACCTTTTCCATCTAGGAGGTGATAATTGAATTAGAGGCACTTTATCAAGCAATGTTATCAAAGCATGCAAAGTAACAAAGAATATTTTAATACAGGCCGGGCGCGGTGGCTCAAGCCTGTAATCCCAGCACTTTGGGAGGCCGAGACGGGCGGATCACGAGGTCAGGAGATCGAGACCATCCTGGCGAACACGGTGAAACCTCGTCTCTACTAAAAATACAAAAACTAGCCGGGCGAGGTGGCGGGCACCTGTAGTCCCAGCTACTTGGGAGGCTGAGGCAGGAGAATGGCCTAAACCCGGAAGGCGTAACTTGCAGTGAGCTGAGATCCGGCCACTGCACCACAGGCCGGGATGACAGAGCGAGACTCCGCCTCAAAAAAAAAAAAAAAAAAAAATTTGGTACCCAAAAAAAAAAAAATTAAAAAAAAAAATAAAACTTCAAAAATATTCTTTCTTATCCCATTTCAAACATTATTCTTTCAGTTAAAAAAGTGGTTTTAAAAATAATTTGGTTCTAAAATTTTAACTTTTAGCTAATATAATTCTGTATAATTTTTAATCTATGAAAAAATGAACTATACTGTATGAAAGCAAAAAATGCCACAAATAACTATAACAACTTCAACGTACATAATCTTAGAGAAAAGTTTTATGAGCACAATAGCTCCTTCGAATTTAGGTAATTTTTCTTATCAATATTCTCAATACTTCTATCAAAGTTAATTTCTAAATGTTGAAGAAGAGTGGATAGGATGAGTATCCTGAAACTTAATCCCCTTTTAGAACTTTTAGAAATCTCAATGTTAAAGATGAACTATTTAAAACATATGTGTATTTCTACAATGAGGTTTTTTGTAGTTGTTTCTTAAAGACATGCTAGTGAATACCGTGGCATTGTGAAACAAAATGTTTTGTTGAGCCAGATGTACCTTACTGGTAAAGCAGAGGGAAAAAGAGACCTAAAACGAGTTTTGTGTACTTTCAGGTATAGAATAAGTTTGAGGGAAATAGCTAGGAATGCTTTGGTTAAAACATAAGCTGTCTTCGACTAATTCAAATGTTCTGAATTTAACAAATATTTATTGATTACCTACCATGTTCCAAGCACTCTGCACAACACTCAGTATTAACAGATCAGAAATGGTTCCAGACCTTTTGGAACTTACAGGGTAATGAACACATCCTTCAAAATTATCCTTTCTTTTGTGTGATTCCATGGTCATCAAATACAAATTCACACTACCCAAAGCTTAGTACCCATAAAACAGTATATTACATTACCAAAATCAGCCTGCGGGTCAATGTATATACCCCTATTTAAATTAATAAATCATTCAAGCTTGCATATCAGTCTTTTATGAGTTTAGTTGAGTGAATCCTCAAAACTTAAATCAATTCTGATTAATTGGTTAGATGTAATGTCTGAAAATTCAAAATACAGTAGCTGACAATCAAATATAGTAATGGACTATTTCCATAAAAAGATCTTATCACCAAAGTGAGTCTCTACTTAGCTTATCCTCTGACAAAATGCCTTTATTTCATAATACCCTTCAAACTGCAATTAGTTAATCCATAAAACTGTTAACAATTAATGAGATATAGCATATGAGTGCTTCTCGAACTTTTTTTTTTTTTTTTTTGAGACGGAGTCTTACTCTATCGCCAGGCTGGAGTGCAGTGGCGCGATCTTGGCTCACTGCAGCCTCCGCCTCCCCAGTTCTCCTGTCTCCTGAAGCGATTCTCCTGTCTCAGCCTCCCGAGTAGCTGGGACTACAGGGCGTGCCACCATGCCCGGCCTTCTCGAACTTTAATGTACATACAAATCACCTACAGACATGTTAAAATGAAGACGGATTCACTAGGTCGGGGACAGCCAGTGATGTCCAGGCTGCTGTCCACGGACTACAAGGATACACACCTAGCACCGTGGTTGGAACCGAGACTACTCAGCCAACTATTCCCTCCGATTTGTATATATCTCATCTCCCTCCGATTTGTATATATCTCATCTCCCTTACTGATCTCACCTTCCTTGGAAGCAAAGACAATGTCTTTTTCATCTTTGTATCTTTCAAAGTTCTAAGTAGAATGAATGCCTTATCTACATAATGGCATTAAATACATGTATTCTGAATGAATGGCATCCACCTTTTAACAGTGATCATTTCTTCTATGAGTTATCGACAGAATTGTTTCTCTGAATTTATTTTAAACAGAAAAATATTGTTCGAAAGCTGAAAAATCAGGAAAACTCTCAATTTTTAAAAACCGATAAATACTGTATTTGTACCATACTCCAGTGCGTTTTTTCTCATGCTGACCTAACTTTAAGAAAATAAATATCTATAATTACCTGCTAGTTTATCTCCTAATGGTTTTCCCTTTTTTTTTTTTTTTTTTGGTAAATAAAAATAAGCCATCAATTTTTCAGGGAAAGTTTTAAAACTACCCTTTTCTTTGTATGCAAGGGCATCTTTGTAAAGGTAATACCTATAAAATAATCCTGGCTTCTCAGATTAATATGATATGAAAATCACAGTATCCTTGTTATCAATAGGTAGACCATTGGCACAGTTGTGTGTCTTCGCCGATTTTCTGTGATCACCGGAACAAGTGACTAAATATCTCAGTGTTCGTTTCTTCCCTTGTAAATATTAGCTGTTAACCTGACCACACTTGGTTCTGTGCAGAGAAAAATGGTTTGAGAGGGTGTTTTGAGCACTCCAGAAAGAAAACAAAGAAGGAATATTTTCAATTCCTGCTTGTTTACCTTTACTGTTTTATGGCTTTTTGGATATTTTTGGGTGACTTTGCCAACTACCAAACACAATTATTTTTGAGTACCCAAGGGCATGGTAACCAAGGATCGGGTTTTAATCGTACCATTAATCACACCAAGAATTGAAAACAACATGAAAGGTCTTGCAAATAAACGTAACCACTTTTTGGTGTCTCCGCACAGGCAACACATCGATGCCTCTGATCTGGCGACCATAAGCCTCGAAGCGCAGTCCCGCCTCTGCAGGCGGCCACCGCGCGGGGCTGGGGGGTCCCCCGGGGACCGCGAGCGGTTCCAAAGTCTCCGCCAGATTTTGGTTTTCATCTTTATTAAAACGGCTGTTTGGGTGTGTGTCTTTTTTTCCTTTTTTTTAAGACAAGACACCATGCCAGTTGCGCGACGCAAGCCGGCCGCGGGCGGGCACTTCGGAGCACCGGGAAGCTCAGGGGCAGCGGCTGTGACCTCCAGACCGTCCTCCTGCGTCCTCATTAAGGAGGCAAAATGGTGGCCGCGAACGCCATCAG
>NW_012117377.1:6949912-6953461 GCF_000951035.1 Colobus angolensis palliatus | reverse complement strand
CCCTGCGGGTGGGGACTCCAGATGGACCAGGGCCCACCCCACCCGGCGCTTCCCCATGCGACCCGGTGTCGCGGCGGGCGGCGAGGGCAGCGGCTCCCAGTCGCCCCTACCTTACCTTCCCTGTCTTTCTCGTCCGCCATCTTGCTGTGGAGCCGGTCGCCTGGGAGATGCCTAACGATAACCTCGGCCGCGGTGTCCCGGCCTGCTCAGCGCCCCGCGGCGCGCCTGGCCTGGAGGAGGGGCCGCTCCGAATTCTAGGGGAGGAAGACCCTGGGGCGGGGCGGGGAGAAGGCTCCGAGCGCGCGCCCCGTCCCCGCTTCCCGCCACGACCCTCGCGCTGGGGGAAGACCAGAAGCCGCGTCTGCCACCCGGCCCCCAACCTTGTCCCTCCAGACCCGAGGCCGGAGCCCGACTAGTCCCGGGCCTAGCAGTGTTACTTCATCACACGGTCGCCAGCGCCTCCTTTCCCTTATTTCTCATCCATTTGGGGACAGCACGCGCGCGCACACACCCCTCGCCCCTCCTGTCCTGTTTGTGCGACGTGGCGTTGCTCGATTTTTGTTGTGAACTGCAGATTTTGAAAAGCGCCGGAGAGCTAGGTGAAGAGCTGGGCTCCCGAGGGGGTGACAGAACCAGCCCGCGGCCCAGCCTCCTCCTCCTCCCGCTTCCCATCGGCCCGGCTGCTGCAGAACGGCCGCGCCTGCCCTCCCGGTTTCTCCCGTCCAGTCCTCACCGGCCTTTCCCAGAGAAAGCGGCAGCACAGCCTATGACAACTAAGCTAAAACGGAAAAACTGGGCCGGGCGCAAGAGGAAACCAGAGCCATTCGACTATTATGACTAGAGGAGAGGAATAGCTGTAGAAAAACATGCGCAAAATAGGCACAAACATTGCGTCGTCAAGGCTGCAATGTCTCATACAAAATAGAAGGTTCTCATAGCAACAAAAACGTGCCCATGTTGTGCTCAGTGTTAACATGCGTTAAAATGTTCTTAGTTGTGAAATTTGACATGACCGCTGGTTAAAGTTACAATGGAAGTTTTAAATCCTGCTTTCCGGAAACTTTGCAGCCGTAGCATAAGGTTAAATTTTTCTTATTTTCAGGATAAGTTTGCTGGAATATAGTAAAGCTGTTTTTATAAAGAGCTTTGAATAAAATACCTAACGATGTGGTTCAAACGAACACCTATTTTCAAAACTAATCTTAAATTGTATTTCAGTGCATATGTTATGTAAAAGCAATTTATAAACTAAACTAAATTTTAAGAGCCTTCAAAATACAAGGTACTCGTATTTAATGACTTAACAGTTTTAATGCTTTTATTCTGTTTCTATAATCTCTCAGGAAATCCTGACTATATTTTTATTAAAATCACTTTGTCTGTAGAAGATACCCATGTGGTGCTGTGATCAGCATTCTACCTGAAATTGAATATAAACAACTGAATCATTACAAAAGGGCTCATGTTAGAAGATACTTAAAACGAATACAATCTCGTACAGTAAATTTTTAACACCCCAAAATAACGAAAAGTGATTATTAGCATTCATTTATATCTACATCTCAGTCAATATGATCTAAATATTTGTGTTTAAAGACTCCCCCTCTCCATATAGATAATGAAGGGCTTTGAAATAGGTGTAGAAAACCCTAAGTTTGGTCTCAGGCTTGCTGTTTCGTCTGCTGTTGACAGTTTCCTTTTTCTGGAATGTCTTTCCCTGCTCTCTCCCCCGCCATCATTTCAGCTTCCCACAGACACACATTTGTCCCCTCCTGGTCGTCATGCAGAATGACCATCTTTGTTTTTGTTTTTGTCTTTTGTTTTTCGAGACAGGATCTCGCTCTCTCCTCCGGGATGGAGTGCAGTGGTGCGATCTCTGCTCACTGCAGCTTCCGCCTCCCGGTCTCAAGTGACCCTCCCGGCTCAACCTCCCAAGTAGCTGGGAGGTGAGGCTCGCGCCACCATGTCTGGCTAGTTTTTGTATTTTTTGTACAGACAGGGTTTCCCCCTGTTGCCCAGGCTGCTCTCAAACTCCTGAGCTCGAGCGATCTGCCGCCTGCCTCGGCCTCCCAAAGTTCAGGGATTACAGGTGTGAGCCACCGTGCCTGGCCAGGATGACCTTCTCGAAGTCACCTACTAATTGAAGCTTTCCCTCTCAGCCTTTTTCTCTGTGGCCGCATACTCATAGAGCCTCCCACAGTGATTTGCAATGCCTTCGTTCGTTCACTTGTTTTCACCTACCAAACAGTAAGGTCTTGAAGACAGAAACGGCATTATTCATTCATATATCCCCAGTATCTAGTACAATTTTTCTGTTTGCAGTAATATATGTCTTAAAAATTAAGATAGGAATAAGGCTTCTCAATGACTTTTTTTCAAAAAACCCAGATTCAGCACGTACTGTGTGTAAGACAGACCTTCCTTTTACATGACGTTTTCTCATCAGTAAAAGTACTGGGCCAGGTGCGGTGGCTCACGCATAATCTCAGCACTTGGGGAGGCCAAAGCGGGTGGATCACTTCAGGTCGTGAGTTCAAGACCAGCCTGGCCAACATGGTAAGACCCCATCTCTACTAAAAATAGAAAAATTAGCCAGGTGTGGTGGCTCACGCCTGTAATCCCAGCTACTCGGGAGGCTGAGGCAGAAGAATCTCTTGAACCCGGGAGGCAGAGGTTGCAGTGAGCCGAGATTCACCACTGCACTCTGGCCCAGGTGACAGAGCAAGACTCCATCTCAAAAAAAAAAGTACCAGTATTTCATGTCAATAAAACGGAATTCTTATATAAACATATAAATTAAAAATTATTATTTTAAGACATGAACAGATTTCTCTGCAAACCCCCCTGTAGTTTTATATTTTTAAAACTAACTGTATTCAGCAAAGCGTTTTATTATGTAATTATTCCAAAACACATTAATCATTATTTCTCTGAACTCCTACAGCACATTTAAAACAGTACTGTTTCTCTAGGTGTGGGTGAGTAAAAAAATATTTAATATCTGTTAATTAACTCCCCTATCCCCTGACCCTACCAAGGTTTGGATAGGAGCCTCCACCTGGATAAACTGTTTTTCTATACCCACACTACCTAGCCTAATCGGGACACATGTTAGTTGCTTCATACATACTTTTCAACTGCCTAATTTGCTGATTAGACATAAAAGTATATAATTCTAGAAAAGTTTCCACAAGGTGAAAATGATTATCCGAATAATAAAGGCCCACAATGCCAGTGAGTACATTATCTGCATTATGCTGATATTTGACTCCTTTCAACTCTGGTTGGTTGTAGAAGCCTGACCGATGATTATATTACACTTTTAACTCTTTAAATATTATTAGCTTGCTTTGGACTGTGGAAAACCAACTACAATCATTTTTATTCCTTAGAACGTATTTTGCGGCCGGGCACCGTCACTCACGCCTGTATACCTAGCACTTTGGGAGGCCGAGGTGGACGGATCACGCGGTCAGGAGATTGAGACCATCCTGGCCAATATGGTGTAACCCCGTCTCTACTAAAATACAAAAAAAATTTAGCCAAGCG
>NW_012117377.1:6935899-6948399 GCF_000951035.1 Colobus angolensis palliatus | reverse complement strand
CATCACAGAGTTATAATAATAAAAATAGTTCTTCTTTATTAAGCTGCATGAGGTACTTTGTATTGTATTAGTATTCCCGTTAAAAATACTACATCTTCACACAAATGGCTTGGTTAAAGCTCACAGCCAGGAATTAAGAGAGCTGGTTAGGAATCTAGTTCTGATTTCAGAGTCACTGTTTTGTTTGTCTGTCTGTTTGTTTGTTTGTTTGTTTAAGACAAAGTCTCGCTCTGTTGCCCAAGCTGGAGTGCAGTGGTGGGCTCACTGCAGCCTCGACCTCCCAGACTCGAGTCATCCTCCCACTTCAGCCTCCCAAGTAGCTGGGACTACAGGTGTGCTAACCAGGATTAACCATGCCCAGCTAATTTTTTATTTTTTTGTAAATAAAAATATATTTTTTTGTTGTTGTTGTTGTCCTGACTGGTCTTGAACTCCTGACCTCAAGCAATCCTCCTACTTCAGCTTCCCAAAGTGCTGAGATTACAGGCATGAGCCACTGGGCCCAGCTGTCACTATGTTTTTCTGCTTCTTTATAAAATAAGATATTGTTAGATCCTTTAATAACCCAAATATTTAGAGAAGAATGTTAAGGGCAAACATTCTCCACAGAATTAGTCACCTCTCTCTCTCTGCTTTTCTTTCTTTCTTTTTTACTGCTTCAAAATATCAACCCAAGCATCTGGCGGAGACTCTTAGAGACTTTATTTTTATTTATTTATTTATTTATTTATTTTTTTGAGGCGGAGTCTCATTCTTTGGCCCAGGCTGGAGTGCAGTGGCCAGATCTTGGCTCACTGCAAGCTCCGCCTCCCGGGTTTACGCCATTCTCCTGCCTCAGCCTCCCGAGTAGCTGGGACTACAGGTGCCGCCACCACGCCCGGCTAGGTTTTTGTATTATTTTTTTTTAGTAGAGACGGGGTTTCACCGTGTTAGCCAGGATGGTCTCAATCTCCTGACCTTGTGATCCGCCCGTCTCGGCCTCCCAAAGTGCTGGGATTACAGGTTTGAGCCACCACGCCCGGCCGACTCTTAGAGACTTTAAAGAAACCAGATAATGGCATGCACTTTGTCCTCGTTTGGAAAGACAAAGAGTGAAACTAAACATCTGGCCAGATGTGGCTCTTGGAAGGCAGGAGTGGAGGTGAAATTTACTCCTCTACCATGAGCTAGTAGTGGGCTCTCGCCTTCATACTTCTCTTTCCTTCCCGCCTTTCTGCAGCTTTAGGTTTCAGGCCTCTCAGTCAAGGAGAGATTTAATTGTGTTAAATTCTTGGCCCTGGACAAGATCATTTTCAGTGCCAAAGCTCGTTCGGGCTTTCCAGGGAGACCGGGCGCAGGAAGCCCAGGCGGCAGCATTTGTGGGCAGCTTGCAAGTAACACTTACATGAAACCACAGCTCTTAAAGCATTTGGAAAAATCACACCCTGGACCTGTTTCTCTCAAAAGCACATGTTCCTTTCTGTTTCTCTTTAATACAGACCTTGACACAGCAAATCACGATTTAATTCATTCCTTAAACACTTCCTGTCCCTAGCAGCATTTTTCAGGCACACTTATTGCCAGGCTAAGTCTCTGTTCTTTATTCATTGAAAGTAAGACCTTAAAGGTGAAGGATGGTAGCTGATCCAAAGATTCAATATGTGTTTATGATTGCTCACACAACCTCTTCCTCCTTATATGTAAAAATAGAGGAAAAGTGTAAAAATATGCTGTTAATTGATTTTGGAATGTTTTGTTAGTTCCAGCTCCAAAAATAAATCTTCGAAATTAGGTTTCATTTATGTTAACATTTACATCAGGAGGTGACGCTGCATAGAAGAACAAGGATATGGTCTTAGAAGGTAAAGCGGTCCAGGATTGAATCTCAGCCCACTACTCATTAGCCAGAGACTTTGGAAATGTTACTTCCTCTCTGTAACCTCAGTTTCCCCATCTGTAAAATGGAGATAAGAAGATGATTCGCCGTTTTTGTTTTTTTTTTGAGACAGTCTCACTCTGTCACTCAGGCTAGAGTGCAGTGGTGCGATCTTGGCTCACTGAAACCTCTGCCTCCTGGGTTCAAGCAATTCTCATGCTTCAGCCTTCCGAGTAGCAGAAATTACAAACGCATGCCACCATGCCCTGGCTGATCTCAAACTCCTGACCTCAAATGATCCACCCAAGTCAGCCTCCCACAGTGCTGGGATTACAGGCGTGAGCCACTGTGCCCAGCCTCGATTCACCATTTTGGACCTGGAGGCAATCTATAGTTCTCTCTTAACCTGTGGCCTGATTTAATTTTAATTTAAATTTATTTATTAATTTTGTGAGGCACAGTATCACTCTATCACGCAGGCTGGAGTGCACTGGCACCATCCCGGCTCACTGCAAACTCTGCCTCCTGGGTTCAAGCAATTCTCTTTTTTTTTTTTTTTTTTTTTTTTGAGACGGAGTCTCACTCTGTCACCCAGGCTGGAGTGCTGTGGCCAGATCTCGGCTCACTGCAACCCCACCTCCTGAGTTCAAGCAATTCTCATACCTCAGCCTCCCAAGTAGCTGGGATTATAGGCATGCAGCCACCACGCCCAGATAATATTTGTATTTTTAGTAGAGATGGAGGTTTCACCATGTTGGCCAAGCTGGTCTTGAACTCCTGGCCTCAAATGAACCACCCACCTTGGCCTCCCAAAGTGCTGGGACTACAGGTGTGAGGCACCGCACCCAGCCTTGATTTAATTTCTCTGGACTACGTCCGTGTCACCATCCAGTGACTCGAGGGCCAATAGTGGTAATGTTTGGAGCATTTCCTGTGTTTTGGGAAGTATGTCAAGCATTTTACATGGACTATCTTACGTAACCATCACAATAGCCCTGTAAGAAATATACTAATATTTCCATATTAAGGATGACAAGCCAAGAGTTAAGATCCCCAAATTGCTTCTCTGAAAGGAGAAGCCTCTCTACTGCTCAGCCCCTCCTCCCGGTTTTGCCTCAGAGTCTTACTCTGGAAGTTTCCTTTTCCTCAAGCCCCAGGGGCTTCGCCTGCTTTTCTCCCGGGAGGGAGGCATACGCCATCCATGGGGCGACAGAGGAGGGCACTGGGAAGGGGGCTAGAGTCTCCCAATCTTTCTAGCTTCCACCCTCCTTGCTACCCTTGAATGTAATCATGTAGGCTTTTTTTTTTTTTTAATTTAAAAGTTTTACTGTTGAGCTATGGGGAAAGAGATAGGATAATAAAATTAGCAAGCACAAATATTATAAAGGTTCTGGAATTTTAGAAAATTTTTACGAATATGCCTCCTGATTCAGAAAGTTCTTGAGTCCTTCCAAGATGGTAAGGGGTATGTCTGACACATGGCACACATGGCTTCTCTGTCACCCGACCATTCCAATGCTGCCAGTACTATCATTAATTTTCCTTCCCAGAGTTTCCCCAGATGAGTGATAGTTCATGAGGCTCTGATGGGACAAAGGAGAAGTATCCTGGGTCTGAATAAATAGTTATACATACATGTATACAGTATGTGGATTGTTATTTTTATTTTATTATTGTTATTATTATTATTATTTTGAGACAGTCTCTCTCTTTCGCCCAGGCTGGAGTGCAGTGGCGCGATCTTGGCTCACTGCAACCTCTGCCTCCTGGGTTCAAGTGATTCTCCTGCCTCAGCCTCCCAGGTAGCTGGGATTACAGGTGTCTGCCACCATGCCTGGCTAATTTTTGTATTTTTAGTAGAGACGGGGTTTTGCCATGTTGACTAGGCTGGTCTCAAACTCCTGACCTCAAGTGATGCACCCTCTTCAGCCTCCCAAAGTGTTGGGATTACAGGTGTGAGCCACCATGCCCGGTCCACACTTCTTACTACTTATCTGCTTGCTGATTGTGTATTGCAATGTAAAAATCCACATACTGCCAGCCATGATGGCTCACACCTGTAAGCCCAGCGCTTCGGGAGTCCAAGGCAGGTGGATCACCTGAGGTCAGGAGGTCGACACCAGCCTGGCCAAAATGGGGAAACCCAGTCTCTGCTAAAAATACAAAATTAGCACGGGTTGGTGGCAGGCGCCTGTAATCCCATCTACTCGGGAGGCTGAGGCAGGAGAATCACTTGAACCCCAGAGGTAGAGGTTGCGGTGAGCCGAGATTGCGCCACTCTACTCCAGCCTGGATGAGACTCTATCTCAAAGAAAAAGAAAAAAGAAAAAAGGAGTAAAAAGTGAATTTGTATTATGTTTTATATTATGGGCAATTACAGTACTATTTTGAGCTTTAAAATTGAGCAGAAAATTGAGCCAGACACGGTGGCAGTGGCTCATGCCTCCTTTGGGAGGCTGAGAGGCAGGAGGATTGCTTGAGGCCAGGAGTTCGAGGTTAATGATCTTGCCATGTACTGCCTGCCTGCATGACAGAGTAAAATCTTGTATCTTTTTTTTTTTTTTTTAGAGGTTGCCTTACAGGTGGGGCAAGGAAAAGAAATTGAACAGAAAATGACTCAATGCAGTGCCTGGCTTTGACTGTGTAGACCTGGATTATGGACACTTACACTTAATAAGAGGCTTAAGAATAACAATCAGTTGAGACTAAACATTCTTGTGAGTTGGAAGCTAACTCCTTACTAAAGTTCCACATTACCTAGTAACCACCCTAGAACAAGCATCTGCAACCCCATTTTCAACAGAGAACATCACTACGCAATGCAGTCCAAATATATAAGGGTAAAAAATCTTCACGGTTTGGCTGAGTTTTTCTCTTCCCCCACCCTTACCCCCCGCCGCTTTTTTTTTTCAGGTCAGCTATATTTTCAAGGAGGTAAGGGAAGGTGTGAGATTTGGAAATGAATAGTGGTGACAGGAGAGAGAGGTTAGAAAAGGAAGTTATTTTTAGGAAGGCTTGGATGGAAGGGAAAAGTGAGTTGCATTTGGGGCATGGAGCTAGGGGAGGTCAGGCCAAGGGACAGCTGGGTAACCGTTGAAGGGTTTACCTCATTCTCTAGTCCCTCTCATTTCTTACATATTCATAATCCTTCCTCACCAAGTAGTAAAAGGAAGGCAGGCACAAACTCCTGGAGGGCTCTTGTTCATGTTAGCCTCCCTCTCCGTTGTTGGAGGGGGACGATTCACTCAGCATTCAGAAAATACTCCTGGAGCACCTACTAGGTGCAGGACTGTCTTCTAGGTTCAGTAGGGAGTACACACACACGACAGCTGCTCTGCAGTTGCTGAGGTCCTTTTACAGCTGGTAACAATGACCCACAAACTTGAAATACTCACCCACCAAAACTACATTCTCCTTCAGATGGTGGCCAGCATCTATACTGTGCCCTCACCATGGCCACAGCGTACCCAGCAATGGTTTGTATCTACCTTTTTAGAAAATTATCAACTGGCAATCCAAAATGCCACAGAAGTGTCATCAGAATGGACTAATACTATCTTTCCCAGGAGACAAGTGGTGAGTTATTCCTATTTGTAAAAAGCAAGGGATTATGGATTTAAGTCATTTGGCTAAGTTTATTCACTAAGTTATTTTATTTCGGTGCCTTAAGTGGGTCTCAAGGCCTTTGAATTCATAGATCTTTAAGTAGAATATTAACTAGAAATTTCATACTAGTTATGGCTTGTTTGAAACCAAATAACTAAACCTAGCACTTTATTTTTTTGCCTTGATCGTACAATGTTTTTCATGTTATTATATGATTAGGGCAAATACAATTTTTTAAAAACAGGATATAACGAAGAAATTAATACTTTTAAAACTAATGGCAACAAACGCAAACCCTTCCCTGAATGATCTTAAAAAAACCACGCCTATGCGGAATTGAGGCTCATGTAAAGCTTCTTTTTGACACCTTTCTCTTTAAAATATGAGTGCTCACAAGACTGGGACCCTGTCTTTCTTCGTATTGTTATTTTTTAATGATCACTTTAACAATGCACAGCATGACGGGAAAGCCAGGGCCCTAGACGCCTGAATTTTATTTCTATTTTTGCTCCAGTGTCATTTAGGAATGTTAGACCTCTATGCCTCCCTTTCTTTAAAATGGATATGACATTTTTACCACTTAATACTTATGCTTTGAAATCTTAGGATAATCATTGTCCTATTTTCCATAAGTATCACCTAGTAATGACACTGATAGAAGTTGGGGATAAAAAATGTGAAATAGGATCACCGTTTTGATAACGTTAAGGGCAAATTTCACTTCCAATCCAGGGCCTAGACGCCTACATGCCCTCTGTATCTGTACTAAACCATAAATAGGCCAAACTGTCCAGCCTTGACCGCTCCTGGCCCTTAATGCTTCATCATAGTCCATAGCAAAACAGGATTGCTAAAATAAAGTGGAAGCGAGTGATCTCAGCTAGACACAATCCTATTTTTAAAGAGGACCATGCCTCAATATCATTCTATCTTTGCTTTTATCGTTAGACTTTATTTTTAGGGCAGATTTAGGTTTACAAAATAATTAAGCAAAATGTAGAGTTCCCTATGCCTCCTTTCTGCCTGCCTCCCCACCGGTCTCCCCTATTAATAACATTTTAAATTAGTGTAGGCTGGGCACGGTGGCTCAGGCCTGTAATCCCAACACTTTCGGAGGCCGAGGTGGGCCGATCACGAGGTCAGGAGTTCGAGATCAGCCAGGCCAACATGGCAAAACTCCGTCTCTACTAAAAATACAAAAAATCCTCTGGGCGTGGTGGCGTGCACTTGTAATCCCAGCTACTCCAGGGGCTGAGGCAAAAGAATCACTTGAACCTGGGAGACGGAGGTTGCAGTGAGCTGAGATCACACCATTGCACTCCAGCCTGAGTGACAGAGCAAGACCTCCACCCAAAATAAATAAATAAATAAATAAATAAATGAATTAGTGTAACCCCATTCTTTTCATTCTATAACACGCACCTGTGCGTGCACGTATGTGCAGGTGTGGTCTTGAACTTCAGGCCTCAGGCAATCCTCCCACTTCAGCCTCCTGAGTAGGTGGGACTATAGGCACACACCACTGAATCCAGTTTATTTGATAATATTTAAATAATTAGAGACAGTTATTGCTTTCACAAATAAGAAAATAAGTATTTTAGTGAGCTTAAGCAGTCAGACCTGTTAGCTACCAACAGAAGAATTACTTTGGCACCGCTTATACCCAAACTAAAATTATTGTATTTGATAGGAATGCTTATGTTTAAATAGCTATTCAGCTAGTTGGGAGCATAATTTGCAACAAACATGGTAAAGAAAGCCCTAAACTTGTAACACTAAACCGTAGACTGAGGTTCTACTCCTAACTCTTCCCTCAGTTGGTGACTTTGGCTGAATCTCTGTGGACTCTGAGTTGGATTAGAAAATCTACAAGAGACCTTTCCAGTTCAAAATTGTATTAATTGATTAATCCTTTGTTTTCCAAAGTGAGTGGAAGGCTATTTTATGTGGCTGACAATTTTAATTTATTTGTATAGTTGTTTTTATTTTAAGGTGTATTTAAAAATCTGCCTCAAACTCAGATTTCACAAATATCATTGCTTAAGATGAGACTATATTTTAAAACTTGGTCAATTTATGTCAAATTAAAGAAAATGTTGGTATCTAATAGTACAAGTCACATGGACGTGACAAAAATCAGACGTAAAGGGTGGTTAGGTGCGGTGGCTTACACGTGTAATCTCAGTGCTTTGGGAGGCCAAAGGCAGTAGGGCGGCTTGAGTCCAGGAGCTCGAGGCTGCAGTGAGCTATGATCATGCCACCGCACTCCAGCCTGGGAGGAGACAGAGAGAGAGAAAAAAGAAGTAAAGTGTATTAGTTTGTTCTCGAATTGCTGTAAAGAAGTACCCAAGACTGGGTAATGTGTAAAGAAAAGAGGTTTAATTGACTCACAGTCCCACAGGCTGTACAGGAAGCATGGCTGGGGAGGCCTCAGGAAATGTACAATCAGGGCAGACGGTGAAGGGGAAGCCGCATCTGTTATGAGGCTGGAGAAAGGGGAAGAGGGAGCAGGGGAAGGGGCTACACACCTTTAAACAACCAGATCTCGAGAGAACTCACTATCACAGGAACAGCAAGGGGGCACCACTCCCATGATCCCATCACCTCCCGCCAGAACCCTCCTCCAACTTGGAGGATTACAGTTCAACGTGAGATTTGGGTCGGGGCACAAATCCAAACCATATCATAATGTATAACTGAAAAACATTCAGGAAATACTGGATTAATTAATATATTAATCCATTCAAGACATCCGTCTCCATGTCGAAGAGAGCTGTGTCCCAGAACTCTTTTTTTAAACCTAAATAATTTGCCTCAATTAACGAACAAGTACCTTGGAATTTACAGGTGAAAGAAAGCACAATAAGAAAAGTAGTAGGTTGGTGCAAAAGTAATTGCTGTTTCGCCGTTAAAAGTAAAGGCAAAAAACACAATAAATTTTGGACCAGCCTGATACTATATCAGAGAAATGCTTGCAAGTTAAGTAGCACAGACCAAGAGCAATTAAATCTGATTCCAAAATACCTCCAACATTTCCTGAAATTAGACAAAGTCTACAGGGCCAATTTGCAAATAAAGAGAAGGGCTGAATTAACCTGTCCTAACATTTTTTCAGGGTATAACAATCTCCTTATATTATTTGGCATATGTAATCTGACATATTAACCATGAACTTATCCAAGTATTCAAGTTCATCCATAGCTCTTTCCTAAGTAAAATGCTGTCATGATTCTATCTTTAGGCAACCTTATTCCCTGCAGCACCAACTGGCCTTCCATCTGGGAGGACAGCAGAAATTTCTTTTTACTTTTTTTTTCATTATTTATTTACTTATTTTATTAAGACAGGAGTTTCACTATGTTGCCCTGGCTGGTTTCAAACTCCTGGGCTCAAGCGATCCTCCTGCCTTAGCCTCCCAAAGTGCTGGGATTACAGGTGTGCTCCACCATGCCCAGCTTAGAAAGCTTAGAAATTTGACTCTTACTTTCATATGAGATTTCCTTGCCTTACCTCAAGTATCTAAAGCATGTTTTTTGTTGTTTGTTTTTGTTGTTGTTGTTGTTTTCAGAGACAAGAGTTTTGCTCTGGTTGCCCAGGCTGGAGTGCAATGGCGCGATCTTGACTCACTGCAACCTCCGCCTCCCGGGTTCAAGCCATTCTTGGCCTCCCGAGTAGCTGGGATTACAGGCTTGAGCCACCGTGCCCGGCCTACCACATAAGTGTAGAAAGAACAATGCGTCTTATTCATCCTTATAAGCCATATACCTTTGTTCAATGTCTGAAACAAATACTTGTTGAGCCCAAAATTTAGATAACTTAATTATGAATAAAGCATGATTCACTTCTGCCAAACATACACTTAAGATATCAGTCATTTTCAAGTTTCATATGTTCGGTTTTCTGGATTTTTCCGTGTCCTAACCATAAGAAGTCAGAAGGCAAAGAATTTGGAGCATATGTCTCAGTTCCGCTACATAAGTTATAATATAGTGCTCTACCCCCTCAGTTCTTTTAGAGAGTGGACAGAAGGCATCACACGTAAACAATTATTTCTGTGGTATGCAAAGCTGTCATTGCGATACCTGCTATTTGATGCAATGTCCTGTATTCAAAGATTCCTTTACTAATCTCCTGTTTAAGTTTGGGCAGTCTTCATTGATGTATGCTGACTGTTTCTTTGTCAGAAAGTAAAACCTTTTTTTTTGTTTCTTAGCTCCTAGGAAAATCAGTCCTCAATTACAGTAATCCGCTTATCTCAAGTATTTAGTCATCTGTTGCCTCTGTTACTTTTAGAAAATGGTAATAGCTAATGTTTAGAATTCTACGTGCTAGGATCATAGCTAGCATATGGGACTTTAACAGTCACAATCACTCTATGAAGTGTATACTATGACATTTTAGGACACCATGATCTGGAGAAGTGAGACTTCCTGTCCGAAGACCCACAGTTAGTATAGACCAAACACAAGTAGCCTGACTCCAAAACCTGCACTGCTAACCACTCTCCTATGTTTTTATCCTCAATTATTCTATTTCACACGGTGTTTTACGAATATCTTTCAAGCTTTTTTTTCTTTTTTAAAAGGAGAAAGTTATTGATCCTAAATTATCGTTGTGTCATAAGTCTTTCTCTATGTTTGTTGTTGTTGTTGTTGTTATTTTGGTGTTTTGTTTTGTTTTGAGACAGTCAGTCTCGCTTTGTCCACCAGGCTGGAGTGCAGTGGCGCCATCTCAGCTCACTGCAATCTCTCCTTCCCGGGTTCAAGCAATTCTCCTGCCTCACCCTCCCAAATTGCTGGGATTACAGGCATGTGCCACCACACCCGGCTAATTCTTTGTATTTTTAGTAGAGACGGGGTTTCACCATGTTGGCCAGAATGGTCTTGAACTCCTGACCTCAGTTGATTCACCTGTCTCAACCTCCCAAAGTGCTGGTATTACAGGCATGAGCCACCGCCCCCGGCCTGTTTTGTTTGTTTGTTTGAGATGGAGTCTCACTCTGTTTCCCAGGCTGGAGTGCAGTGGCACGATCTCAGCTCACTGCAACCTCCGCCTCCCAGGTTCCAGCAATTCTCCCACCTCAGCCTCCAGAGTAACTAGGATTACAGGCACTTGCCACCACGCCTGGCTAATTTTTTGTATTTTTAGTAGAGATGGGGTTTCACCATGTTAGCCAGGCTGGTCTCGACTCCTGACCTGAAGTGATCCACCTACCTCAGCCTCCCAAAGGGCTGGGATTAAAGGCGTGAGCCACCGCGCCCAGCCTGTTTCGGTGTTTTTAAAAATATGGAATGCTTCATGAATTCACGTGTCATCCTTGCTCAGGGACCTTGCTGATCTGCTCTGTATCATTCTTCTTTTATATGTATAATGGATCTGCTTTTATGTTAGTATCTTACAGAAAGGTGTATTTGATGTGATGTGCCATTGCTCCAGTTTATAATACACATCCCTCAGTCATTCTCTTCTTGACATACATGGAATAAGATTATGTGATTTAAGGATATACATTTCGTGGCTTCCTCCCTAAATAGTCACACCCACAGCTGAAGCACCCACCCTAGCAACTGAGAGAAGAGTAATTGTGTGTTCTAAACAACGGTTTTAAAGTAGGAGGCTGAGGGAGAACCTAAGCTCCATGCCTTTTCCTGAGTCCTTGGCACAGTGATTGCAGTTTTATCTGGCATACCAGCTCCCAGGGTTTCAAGTGACAGAATGGTAGCATTAACCCAACTTTCCAAGGCTGCCGCTGTAAACTGACTGAGCACAGAGGGGATACAGCTTCTGTCCCCGTCCTTTCTAGTTATCTACCAGTCTAGCCATCTGTGTATCTGCACCCCAGATATTGTAAACATTCACCATCCTCTCTCTTACACCTAAAAATGTTAAGGAACCATGTATTGTTGTAGTGTATCTAGTATGTGCTAATAAGTACCAAAACTTCAAAATTAATAGGTTTGTAAATGGTGCTATTGCAGATAAATAGAATGTGTCATCTTAGTTTATTTATTTGCATGCATATATACATGAATGTATGCATGTATATGTGTGTGTGTTTTCTGCTATGGAGAATAGAACAAACCTGAAATGGAGGTTGGAGAATTTTACCCACATGTAGAATCAGTGTGTGCCTGCACTTCCTTTTCTCTGTTGCAACCACTGTCAACTGCTTTCCATGACTTAGTATCTTAGATTGAATTTCTGCTCCTGCTATGTTTAGAATCTATTTTTAACTTGGCCAACTGATTTACTATGGAGCATGTGAGCGCTGCTATTTTAAAATATATAATAGTTGTCCCCAGAACCCACTCTATAGAAACTCTATGGAAAAACCATTGTGGGCCTGTCCCATTCCATGGCACATTTTCCAGAATGTATGATTTTAAAACAAAACCAGCATTTACTGAGTTCCTAATGTATATCAGGCAACAGGCTGTGTGCTTATTTATGTTTTCTTAGTTAATCCTCAAAACAATCCTGTGTTGGCAGAGATTTCTTGCCTTACCAAGCACATTGTTACCCTGCATATAAGTATGAAGCTGTGTACTGAGTGCAAAGATTGTGGGTATTCATGCTAATCCATCCTGAATTCAGATCCTATCTTTGCCACTTGTTAACTACGTGAACGTCAGCAAGTTACCCAACCTCTCTGAGTCTCAGCTTTTTCATTTGTAAAATAAGAACAATAACACTTCCTTGCAGATTGTTGTGAAGAAATGTTGACGGAGTTGATGTAGCATATTATGCACTTCTACAGGGTCTGGCACAAGCAGCAACACAGGAAAAAGTAGTTACTGCTATTATTTTTTTTTATTATTATTCTGAGTTTTTATCATGTCCTGGAAAAGAAAAAAAATTACGAAGAGTTTGGAAGATGCAGGTTGAAAAGTAATATATAGTTAAAGGGTCACTACACTGCTGCTAGAACTCTTTGACCTGGGCAGTTTCTTTTTTTTTTTGAGACGGAGTCTCGCTCTGTCGCCCAAGCTGGAGTGCAGTGGCCGGATCTCAGCTCACTGCAAGCTCCGCCTCCCGGGTT
>NW_012117377.1:6931091-6933829 GCF_000951035.1 Colobus angolensis palliatus | reverse complement strand
AGTAGCTGGGGTTACAGGTGTGTACCACCATACCCAGCTAATTTTTGTTTCTTTTTCGAGACAGAGTCTCGCTCTGTCACCCAGGCTGGAGTGCAGTGGTGTGATCTCAGCTCACCACAACCTTCACCTCCTGAGTTCAAGCAATTCTCCCGCCTCAGCCTCCCAAGTAGCTGGGAATTCAGGCATGTGCCGCCACGCCTGGCTAATTTTGTATTTTTAGTAGAGATGGGGTTTTTCTCCATGCTGGTCAGGCTGGTCTTGAACTCCCAACCTCAGGTGATCCGCCCGCCTCGGCCTCCCAAAGTGCTGGGATTACAGGTGCGAGCCACTGCACGCAGCCCAAAGTGGAAAGAAATTCTGAGCCATCATCCATTGAGTGTCTACTGATAATCTGTGTCTCCTGGCTGGTGTGCAGTGGCTTACGCCTATAATGCCAACAATTTTGGAGGCTGAAGCAGGCAGATTGTTTGAGCCTGAGTTCAAGACAAGCTTGGGCAACATGGCAAAACCCTGTCTCTACTAAAAATACAAAAAATTAGCCAGATGTGGTGGCACACGCCTGCAGTCCCAGCTACTTAGGGGACTGAGATGGGAGGGTGGCTTTTTTTTTCTTTTTAGACAAGGTCTCATTCTGTCACTCAAGCTGGAGTACAGTGGCACAATTATAGCAAACTGCAACATCAAACTCCTGGGCTCAAGCGGTCCTCTTGCCTCAGCCTCCTGAGTAACTAGGAGTACAGGTGCGTGCCACCATGTCTGGCTAATTTTTGTATTTTTAGTAGAGACAGGGTCTCCCTGTGTTGCCCAGGTTGGTCTCAAATTGCTGGCCTCACGTGATCCTCCCACCTCAGCCTCCCAAAGTGTTGGCATTATAGGCATGACCCACTGTGCCCAGCTGAAATTTTTGACATTTCTCTCTTGTGCACAATCTTATCTAGAAAACTCTTGTTTTGTTTGCCTTAAATAGATAGTCAAGGTTTATGTAAATTGTTGATTGTTCATATACAATTTTGTCAGCAACAATCAAATATACAATCACAAAGCTTATACAGTTACCCTGTATTCTGAAAAAACTATTCTGAAAAAATAGATTTTGAATTTTAATATCTAAATCTAGCTTACCGGCAAGGCATGGTGGCTCACACCTGTAATCTCAGCACTTTGGGAGGCCAAGGCAGGCAGATCACCTGAGGTCAGGAGTTCAGGACCACCCTGGCCAACTTGGTGAAACCCCATCTCTACTAAAAATACAAAAATTAGCTGGGTGGGGTAGTGGGCACCTGTAATCCCAGCTCTTCAGGAGTCAGAGGCAGGAGAATCACCTGAACACAGGAGGCGGAGGTAGCAGTGAGCCGAGGCTGTGCCACTGCACTCCAGCCCGTGCGACAGGGCAAGACTCTTTCTCAAAATCAATCAATCAATCAATCAATCAATCAATCAATCTAGCTTACTATCTTGTTCATTGTATCTTAAAAGTGTCCGTGTTTAAAATTTTGGTGTTCTTGGTAAAATATTTGCAAGAATTGGGCATCTTTATAGAAACAGTTTAGTTTTCATTTGAATGTCCAGCAGGCAGAGATTAGAAATTGTTATTAAGTAAATCTGTTTTAATGTGGTTCGTTTAACTGACTTAATCCATATATTATCAGACTTGAATGGGACTTTTCAGGGAATTTAGTTTGCCTTCTTTGTATTTAAGGCTTTCAGATTTATAGAAGTAAACTCAGTGAAAAGGATAATGTTGTTTAAAATTATTTTTTCACTACTTAAAAAGATTAACTATTTCTTTCAATCAGTGGCTCACACCTGTAATCCCAGCACTTTGGGAGGCCAAGGTGGGCGGATCACAAGGTGAGGAGTTCGAGACCAGACTGACCAATATGGTGAAACCCTGTCTCTACTAAAAATACAAAACTTAGTTGAGCGTGGTGGCAGGCGCCTGTAATCCCAGCTACTTGGGAGGCTGAGGCAGGAGAATTGCTTGAACCCGAGAGGCAGAGGTTGCAGTGAGCCAAGATTGCACCACTGCACTCCGGCCTGGGTGACAGAGCAAGACTCTGTCTCAAAAAAATAAAAAATAAATAATAATAATAATAATATATGCACATGGTACAAAATTCAAAAGTACAACAGCTATATAGTAAAAAGGCAGCCTGCCTCCCTTCTTTGCCCCCAACCTGATATCCCTCTCTAGATATAGTTATCAACTTTTTATTTCTCTCAACTTTTTAAAAACCAGATGCAAATATTTAAGTTCTTCGAGCAGTGTCTTGTTACCTTCCTTTTAGAATAACAACAACAACAACAACAAAAATAGCATAGCATAGCGTCTTTCCAGAATCCTGTACAAGGCGTTTATTTTACATTGAAATTAAAAATAATAAAATAGTCTTAATATTTGATAATCATTTTTGTATATACTATTTATCTGATTTGCAAATTCTTGAATTAAAACTTCTCATAAATTTATATAGGAATTGAAAAAAATCTAATTTCCCCTAACTGGAAATCAATCCTGCTTTTCTAATTTTTTTTACATGCAAGTCCAAAAAGTAGTATGTACTTACTATCTGTGCTCCCAGAGGCTGACCTGAAATAAAAGGAAAAAAAAAGTAGTATGTACTGGACGTTTTCAGTATATCACGTCTAATTCTCATAACAACCTTGCAAGATTGGGTTTGTCTCCCTCTTTGGAGATGAGGAACCTGAGGCTCTGAGAATTGAAGTGACTTGCCACA
>NW_012117377.1:6928072-6930051 GCF_000951035.1 Colobus angolensis palliatus | reverse complement strand
CTGGGACTACAGGAGTGTGCCACCATGCCAGGCTAATTTTTGTATTTTTAGTAGAGATGGGGTTTCACCATGTTGGCCAGGCTGGTCTCGAACTCCCAACCTCAGGTGATCTGCCTGCCTTGGCCTCCCAAAATTCTGGGATTACAGGTATGTGCCACTGCACCTGGCCAGATTTTTCACTGCTGAGTTGAGTTTCTTGTATATTCTGCATATTAGTCTCTTGTCGGATGAATAGTTTATAAATATTTTATTCCATTCAACAGGTTATCTCTTCATTCTGTTGATTGTTTTCTGTGCGGTGCAGAAGCCTTTTAGTTTAATATAGTCCCATTTGTCTATTTTTGTTTTAGTTGCCTCTGCTTTTGAGGTCTTAGCCACAAAATATTTGCCTAGACCAATGTCCTGGAGTATTTCCTGTATGTTTTCTTCTAGTGGTTCTATAGTTTGGGGCCTTACATTTAAGTCTTTAATCCATCTTGAGTTGATTGTTGTATACAGTGAGAGACAGAGGTCTACTTTCATTCTTTTGCCTATGGCTGTTCAGTTTTCCCAGCACCGTTTATTGAAGAGGGTGTCCTTTCCTCGGTGTATGTTATTGGCACCTTTGTCATAAATTAGTTGACTATAAATATGTGGATTTATTTCTGGGTTCTCTATTCTGTTCCATTGGTCTCTGTGTCTATTTTTATAACAGTACAATGCTGTTTGGGTTATTGTAGCCTTGTAATATGTTTAGAAGTCAGATAGTGTAATGCCTCCAGCTTTGTTCTTTTTGCTCAAGATTGCTTTGGCTATTCAGGCTCCTTTTTGGTTTCATATGAATTTTAGGGTTATTTTTCTTTCTGTGAAGAATGTCACTGGTATTGTGGTAGATTCATTAATCTGTAGATTGCTTTGGGTAGTTTGGCCATTTTAACAATATTAATTCTTCCAATCCATGAGCATAGGATGTCTTTCCTTTTGTTCGTGTCCTTGTCAATTTCTTTCACCAGTGTTTTGTAGTTTTCCCTATAGAGAGCTTTCACCTTCTTGGTTAAATTTGTTTGTAGGGTTTTTGTGTGTGCGTAGTTATTGTAAATGGAATTGACTTCTTGATTTCTATTTCAGCCAGTTCTTCATTGGTGTGTAGAAACACTACTGATTTTTGTATCCTGATACTTTAATTAATTTGTCTACTAGTTCTAAGAGTTTTGTGGCGGAGTCTAGGTTTTTCTATTTTTTTTTTCTTTGTGTAAGGAGTCTGATACCATATAGATTTTTCTAAATATAAGCATGTCATCTGCAAAGAGGGACAATTTGACTTCTTTTCCAATTTGGATGCCTTTTATTCCTTTCTCTTGCCTGATTTCTCTTGCTAGGATTTCCAATACTATGTTGAATACGAGTGGTGAAAGCATAAACCCATCTTATAACCTTTTAATATAGTACTTTTAAGGTTAGGCACAGTTTGTTTCTGTCGCTTGTGATTAAAAAAAATAAAAACAAGAAAGATACGTATCTACTTCTTCTTTAGGGCACATTGTATATTCAGCGAGGTTCTTGGCTTATTATATCTGCTTGGACAATGACAAAAATAGATAATCAATGCTGGCTAACATTAGCAAGGAGGAGAAGAAAGTTGAAGCTAGTGGCTGGACACTAGGGCTATTTTTGTTCCCTATTATTGTGAGTTTTTGAGAGAGATTCCAAATACTTCCTGAAATAAACCAACATTGCTTGCATTTGTAGAGAGTTCTACACTAATGTCTATACTACCTAAGAACTATTCTTGCCAAAGAAATTGAACCTGAATCTAATCAAGCTTCTAAAGCTTTCATTTACAGAAAATGGTGGGGAATGTAAAGGAGGAACAAGTTAAATGACACCAAGAGGCTGGGTGCTGTGGCTCAAGTCTGTAATCCCAGCACTTTGGGAGGCCGAGACGGGCGGATCACAAGGTCAGGAGATCGAGACCATCCTGGCTAACACGGTGAAACCCC
>NW_012117377.1:6924588-6926656 GCF_000951035.1 Colobus angolensis palliatus | reverse complement strand
CCAACAGGGTGAAACCCCGTCTCTACTAAAAATATAAAAACTTAGCCAGGCGTGGTGGCAGGCACCTGTAGTCCCAGCTACTCAGGAGGCTGAGGCATGAGAATCTCTTGAACCCAGGAGTCAGAGGTTGCAGTGAGCGGAGGTCAGGTCACTGCATTACAGCCTGGGCGACAGAGCAAGACTCTGTCTAAAAAGAAAAAAAAAGAAGAAAAAGGAAGAAATTAGGTTACAAAAAGATTAGGATTCGAGGTTAAGTTACCAGCATAATGAATGAAAAAAGTCATCAGTCTATCCCTACCTCTACATAGATTTTGCCTAAAATAATCTCAGATCACGACCTTGAACTGCTGGGTGATGGATAACCCAAAGGATCATTGTATGTTTCACTGGACTATTTTTAAAATCTTAACCATGCTTATTTTTGAGACGGAGTTTCGCTCTTGTTGTGAAACAGAACTCCAGAACTCTTTCACCTTGCAGAGCTGAAACTCAATACCCGTTAACCAACAGCTCTCCTTTTCCCTTCCCATAGCTCCAGGTAACTGGTTTGTTTTTCTAAGACCACCAGAGCGAGCACAAAAGAACCAGCGAGTAGGCAAGGCTAAAAGCAAAACTACAGATTTATTCTTTGGTCATCTAGCTTCAGGGACCGGAGCTGGGGGGGGGGGGGCGGAGTTTCTAATACAGTCCGGACAAGAGTGGGGGCTGAGAAAGCCCGCCCGCGGCGCGTCTGCTGGGAGTGACTTTTCTAGGAGTGGAAGGGCAATAGGCGGGGCACGGGCGTGTCGGTGGCGGGAGGGGGCGGTCCGTAGGTGCGACCAGGTGAATCTTGGTCTCTTCAGATTAACATCATCACCTGGCGTATGCCTGATTAATCTGCACCTTCCCGGGCATCAGCTGCCTTTTCGCGTACATGGGAAAAGCCGGTGATGAAGAACCCGGAAATGCGCCATCTTGCCTCCGTTCGTCCAAACAGTAACCACCATTCCACTTTCTGTTTTTATGAGTTTGACTCCTCCAGGAACCTCATATAGGTGGAATCTACAGTATTTGTCCCCAAGGTTCTTCTGTGTTATAGACTGTGACAGGATTTTCTTCTTTTTTAAGGCTGCATAGTATTCCATCATATATATATATACCAAATTTTGTTTATCTGTTCATTCTTTGATGGACATTTGGGTTGCGTCCACCCCTTGGCTATTGTGAATAATGCTGTCATGAACATTGGTTTGCAGATATCTCTTTGAGAGCCTTCTTTTATTTCTTTTGGATATGTACTCAGAAGTGAGGTTGCTGGGTCATATGGCAATGGTACTTTTAATTTTTTGAGAAACCATCCCGCTGTTTTTCATGGCAATCATACCATTTTGCTATCCTGCCAGCCATTCACAAGGTTTCCAATGTCTCCACATCCCCACCAACATTTGTTATCTTCTGGGTTTTTTTTGGGTGGGGGTGTTGGGGGGAATAGTAGCTATCCTAATGGGTGTTAGGTGGTATCTCCTTGAGGTTTTGATTTGTATTTCTCTAATGATTAATTATGTTGGGTATCTTTTCATGTACCTGTTGCCCATGTGTATGTCATCTTTGGAAAAATGTCTATACAACTCCCCCCTTGCCCATTTTTTATAGTTTTTTTTCTTGTTTTCATTAAACTTTTTATCTATTTTAATTTGTTGTTGTTGTTGTTGTTGTTTTACATAGACAGGGTCTTGCAATATTCCTCAGGCTGACCTTGAATTCCCAGACTTAAGTGATCCTCCCAATTCAGCCTCTTGAATAGCTGTTGACAACAGGCGTGCACCACTGTGCCTAGCTTTTTGCCCATTTTTAAATAGGATTATTTGAAATTTTGTTGTTAAGTTGTAGAAATTACTTATATATTAAATAATTGTGGACATTGTAGATACTAACCTCTTACCAAATATGTGATTCGCAAACATTTTCTTCCGTTTTGTAGGTTGTCTTTTTGCTCTGTGATGCACACGAGTTTTCAGGTTTGAGGTGGTCTCAGTTGTCGTTTCTTTCTTTCTTTCTTTCTTTCTTTCTTTCTTTCTTTCTTTCTTTC
>NW_012117377.1:6922903-6923883 GCF_000951035.1 Colobus angolensis palliatus | reverse complement strand
GGATGGTCTCGATCTCCTGACCTCGTGATCCGCCCGTCTCGGCCTCCCAAAGTGCTGGGATTACAGGCTTGAGCCACCGCACCCGGCCCAGCCAAATCAACCTTGGCACTCAATGGGGTGACAGGCGCCACAGCCAGATCACCCTCACATCCATAGTTTTCTTTTTTTAAACTGTACTTCTGGGGTTGTATACGAGAAGTTATTGTATATGGCAAATCGTTTTTCCCTTATGTTTTCTTCAAGGTGTTTTAAAGTTTGAGATTAATTTTTAGCTAATCTAATGTAGCATAAAGTAAGGGTCTAACTTCATTTTTTTGCATGTGGATATCCAGGTTTTCTAGCACTATTTGTTGAACAAACTGTCCTTTCTTTATCAAGTGGTCTTGGCCCCCTTGTTGAAGATTATTTGGCTATGCCATAATTTATCTCTGGGCTTTCTATGCTACTCCATTGGTCTGTGTGTTTGTCTCTATACAGATAGCACACTGTTTGAATTACTGTAGATTCGTAATGTGTTTTGAAATCAGGATGCTTGAGTCTTACAAATTTGTTCTTCTTTTTCAAAATTGTTTTGGCTTTTTGGGGTCTCTTGAGATTCCATATGAATTTTAGGTCTATTTTTCTATTTCTGCAACAAACACCATTGATATTTTGATAGGGATTGTGTTCAATCTGCAAATGGCTTCGTGTAGTGTTGACATCTTAACAATATTAAGTCTTCCAATTTATGAACACAGAACGTCTTTTTATTTATGTGTGCCTTCTTTAATTTCCTTCAACAGTGCTTTGTACTTTTTAGTGTGCAAGTCATTCACCTCCTTGGTTAGGTAAATTCCTAAGTATTTATTTATTTATTTATTTTTAGAAGGAGTTTTGCTCTTGTTGCCCAGGCTAGAGTGGAGTGGAGCAATCTCGGCTCACTGCAACCTCTGCTTCCCGGGTTCAAACGATTCACCTGCCTCAGCCTCCCTAGTAGCTGG
>NW_012117377.1:6914882-6916438 GCF_000951035.1 Colobus angolensis palliatus | reverse complement strand
GGGGGTTTAGCCATGCTGGCCAGGCGGGTCTCACACTCCAGACCTCAGGTGATCCACCCGCTTCAGCCTCCCAAAGTGCTGGGATTACAGGCGTGAGCCACTGTGCCCGGCCTAGAATGGAATTTAATGAATATTGTCATAGAACAGTAAATACTGCAATCCCGAATTCATACATTCCTAGCGAGATTTTCTTCTTCCCCCGAACCCCCCCCCAACTTTTTGGCCACAGGTATTTGGAATATGAGGATTGGACCAGACCTTAAGGTGACTGTCAGGAATTTGCCTCAGGCCACGTGCAGTGACTTGAATCTATGATCTCAGCTACTTGGGAGGCTGAGGCAGAGGCCAGGAGTTCGAGACCAGCCTGAGCAACATAGCAAGACCCCTATCTCCAAAATAAAAAATAAGTTAAAACAAAAGGGGGATCTGTTTTAGCCTAAATCTGCCCCTGCACCAAGCTACCTGGGATATCCAGTGCTTCCACAAAGGCCACTTAGCTTCCATGCAGCTAAGACAACCAAAGTGCATACTACATTTTCCATGCTAGCTTTATACTGCATTACTCGTTCTTCATTTAATTGATATGCGATTTAAAGTACTTTTCTAGGTATATGGATTCTGATCTCCCATCTGACTAAGGAGCTTACCGTCTTCCTTACTCTTAGACTATTCCTGGGTGTTCTGGCACAGTGGACACTGGATTGCTATTGACTATCAGTGGAACCTATTATCGGACTCCCGTGGAAACAGGTCTTGGCCACCAGTATATGCCATTCCATTCTATAACTTCCAGGTCAGTTACTAGGCACAAGACCATCATGACCACTCTAGCTAGCATGCAAAACACAGGAGGCAAAACACAGGAGGCAATGATCATGACTGGATCATTGCTCTTCATAGCTGATGAAAACAACAATCTGGCCAGGCGTGGTGGCTCACCCCTGTAATCCCAGAACTTTGGGAGGCTGAGGCGGGCCGATCACGAGGTCAGGAGATCGAGACCAGCCTGGCCAACATGGTGAAACCTCATCTCTACTAAAAATACAAAAATTAGCTGGGCATGGTGGTACATGCCTATAGTCCCAGCTTCTCGGGAGGCTGAGGCAAGAGAATCGCTTGAATCCTGGAGGCAGAGGTTGCAGTGAACCGAGATTGCACCACTGCACTCCAGCCTGGCAACATAGCAAGACTTGGTCTCAAAAATAATAATAATATTATTAAATAAAATAACATAAAATAAAATAAAATCTATATGAGAATGTCATGGCGAACAAGGCAAGTTTACGTGGAGTACATGGATGTCAGATCCCTGCCCTGGACTCCAGTACTGTCTGGTTGACCTGCCTTCTGATGATATGTTTCTATCCCTCACATGAGCTGTTGGAGGAGAAGTACTTTTCCTTTCATCTAAGTTGGCTTAGATCTCCATCTGAAATGTCTTTCACATACAAATGGCCAAAAAATATATGGAAAAAATGCTCACCATCATCAGGGAAATGCAAATCAAAACCATAATGAAATACCCTCCTATGCCAGTCAGAATGGCTACTATTATT
>NW_012117377.1:6907854-6914311 GCF_000951035.1 Colobus angolensis palliatus | reverse complement strand
TGAGGCAGGAGAATCACTTGAACCTGGGAGGTGGAGGTTGCAGTGAGCCGAGATTGCACCACTGCACTCCATCCTGGGTGACAGAGTAAGACTCCATATCAAAAAAGAAAAAGAAAAAAAGAAAGCTAGAGAATTCGGTTTGCCAGATTTGCCAGATTGCAAAATGCTCTGTATCTCATACTGAATTTCAAACGTTATCTATAGATTATAGACAACATCTATAGATGATAGAACTGGGGAGTGACTCAGTCATACCTATGATTCAGAAAGATGACAGGAAGCGGTGGAGAAGCTGGGTTCAAGTGGGCAAGACTAAAGGTGGAGTGACCAGTGGGAGGCTGGCTCTTCAGTGCAGGCCTGACAGTAGAGGGCTGCAGCGGTGGGGATGAAGAATAGGGGATTTATATTTGAAAGACATTTGATTTGATTTGATTATAATTTCAACATTTATTTTAGCTTCAGGGGTACATGTGTAGGTTTTTTACCTGGGTATATTGTGTGATGCTGAGGTTTGGGGTATGACTGATCCTGTCACTCGGGTACTGAGCACTGTTCCCAATAGGTGGTTTTCTAACCCTTGCCCCAATCCCTCCATCCCTCCCAATTCCAGTGGTCCTCAGTGTCTAGTGTTGCCATCTTTATGTCCATGTGTATTCAACATTTATCTCCCACTTATAAGTGAGAACATGTGGTTTTTGGATTTCTATTCCTGCATTAATTTGCCTAGGAACTAATGGCCTCCAGCTGTATCTATGTTGCTGCAAAAGACATGATTTCGTTCTTTCTTTATGGCTGCGTAGTAGTTCCTGGTGTATATATACCACATTTTCTTTAACCAATCTGCCTCTGATGGGCACCTAGGTTGATTCTGTGTCTTTGCTATAGTGAAAAGTTCTGTAATTAACCTGTGAGTGCAGGTGTCTTTATGGTAGAACAATTTATTTTCTTTTTGATATATACCCAGTAATGGGATTGCTGGGTTGAATGGTGGTTCTGTCTTAAGTTCTCTTTTTTTTCTTTTGAGACAGCATCTCACTCTGTTACCCAGGCTGGAGCGTAGTGGCATAATTTTGGCTTACCACAACCTCCGTGCCCTGTAATCCCAGCCACACAGGAGGCTGAGGCAGAAGAATTGCTTGAACCTGGGAGGCGGAGGTTGCAGTGAGCTGAGATCACACCAATGCACTTCAGCCTGGGTGACAGAGTAAGACTCTGTCTCAAAACAGAAGAAAAAGAAAAAGCTTGCTGATTGCCGATTGCTGATTTTGCAGCAGGGTCACACACGGGTGAGGAGAGACTCAGAGAGAAAGCGATTCTTGAGCTTGGGTCCCTGAAGAATGAGTAGGATTCTTGCTGGATAGAAAAGCCACGTGCTCTGGTGGAATCCATCTCTTATAAGCCTAGAACCTCAATCCTAAATTCAGAGACTTTGGACTGTTTGCTGCTTAACAGTGAGAGTGCTGCGAAGACAAATAACAATGAACACTTATTTCATGTGAACTGCATGTCTGGCAATGTATTAATGCATTTAAACTTCACAACAACCTTGGGAAATAAGATACTATTATGATCCCCATTTTAAAGGTGAAGAACCTGTAGAAGTTAAATTAATTGCCCCTGGTTCTGTAGCGAGTAAGTGGTAAATTAATACCCAGGATTGTGGCTACAGCTCTTAACTGCTGACATGAAGCCTCTAAAATGAGCGTTTATAAGAAAGCCACTCTTTGTGAATTGCAATGCATTGCAGAAGTGTTAGTTATTATATTATGCAAGGAAAAAGGCTTTTCAGGTTAAGAGGACGGTATGAGAAAATCTACAAGATTTTAAAGCATTCAGGAATTCCTCTTTGCTAAGGATTTTTGGGGGAAGGAGGGTTGAGGCAGAGCAAGCATATCACTAGGCAGAAAGCTAGAAAATTGGGCTGGGCATGGTGGCTCATGTCTGTAATCCCAGCACTTTGGGAAGCCAAAGTGTGCACCACCATGCCTGGCTAATTTTTGTATTTTCAGCAGAGACGGAATTTCATCATGTTGGCCAGGCTGGTCTCGAACTTCTGACCTCAAGTGATGCAGCTGCCTCAGTCTCCCAAAATGCTGGGATTACAGACGTGTGCCATTGCGCCCAACCTCAACGTGCTTAATTGAAGATGTCATTGATTGTAAGGTGAACCATTGTTTTGTACATCATTAAGGAAAAAACTTATCAATAATTGTGAGACCCAGCACAGTGGCTCATGCCTGTAATCCCAGCACTGTGAGAGGCTGAGACAGGCAGAACACTTGAGCCCAAGAGTTCTAGACCAGCCTGGGCAACATGGCGAAACCTTGTCTCTACTAAAAATACAAAAAATTAGCTGAGCATGGTGGCGTGCACCTGTAATCCCAGCTACTCGGGAGGCTGAGAGGATTGCCTGAGTCCTCGAGGCAGAGGTTGCAGTGAGCTGAGATCATTCCACTGCACTCCAACCTGGGTGACAGAGTGAGACCCTGTCTCCAAATTAATAATAATAATAATAATTGTGAGACATCATCTATTGTAAGATGCATCTGGATTTCAGAGACAACAATGTACATCTTAGAGTAGGTGAAACAAGGTAATCCTTCCCTTAACCGGGTGTGGGTGGCAGGCTGTGAATATCTCTAACAAGCACACATTGTACTACATCATAGTTGGTTGTTACCAGGGTTGCTTTCCCTGGTAGATATGAGTGACTTAAGATAGGGAATATATCTAACTTCCTTTGCTATTTCAGTGCTTACCACTGTGCTTGGCGCAAGATAGATATTCAATACTAATTTGCTTCATGTGAATTGAAATCCTGGTACATAGCATCGTATTAGACACTGTGAGGGATACACTGAAAATGAACGATCTGTGACTGACTTTGCATAGTAAGAAAACCTCAGGGACCCAAGAGCTCGAGCAGACATACATTGGCAAATTGGCTATCTTGCTTTGAGGCACAGAAAAATAAACAATGTCATCTGGGCGCGGTGGCTCACGCCTGTAATCCCAGCACTATGGGCGGCCGAGGCGGGTGGATCACAAGGTCAGGAGTTCAAGACCAGCCTGGCCAAGATGGTGAAACCCTGTCTCTACTAAAAATACAAAAATTAGCCAGGCGTGGTAGCAGGCATCTGTAATCCCAGCTACTCAGGAGGCTAAGGCAGGAGAATCACTTGAACCTGGAAAGCGGAGCTTGCAATGAGCCAAGATTGCACCACTGCACTCCAGCCTGGGCGACAGAGCAAGACTCCATCTCAAAAAAAGAAAAAAGAAAAAAAAATTAGCCAAGTGTGGTGGCAGGTGCCTGTAGTCCCAGCTACTCGGGAGGCTGAGGCAGGAGAATCTCTTGAACCCAGGAGGCAGAGGTTGCAGTGAGCCAAGACCGTGCCGCTGCACTCTAGACTGGCAACAGAGCGAGACTGACTCAAAAAAAAAAAAAAAGAAAAGAAAAGAAAAGAAAAAGAAACTGTCAGAAACGATGTCATAGGCTGCCTTCCATATTGGCACTACTTTCCACAGGAAATAGGGGCCTTACCTCATGTGGAATTGTTGCAAATACATATATATCTTATGGAGGTTTTCAGAGACAGATGGACATTTTGCCAGCAATGATGGTGAACAATATTCCTAGAGGCTTGAAGATGTCTACTTTCGAATTAAACATAGTGAAGGGCCTGTTCCTCCCTACAGCACTTTTGGATACACCTGTTCTATGGCTTCCTTTCCCTCCTTCTGAAGGGCTTCAATGACCTGCCTTTTAAAGTTTAAAAATAGGTGCCCAGACTAGGCTTTGAAATAGTTCAAAAACACAGCATCACAGGAATCCCAGATGCTATAAAAATTTTGGCAGCATTTTCTTTTTTCTTTTCTTTTTTTTTTTTAAATGGAGTCTCGCTCTGTCACCCAGGCTGGAGCGCAGTGGTGTGATCTCAGCTCACTGCAACCTCCAGCTCCTGGGTTCCAGCGATTCTCCTGCCTCAGCCTCCTGAGTAGCCGGGATTACAGGCGCCCGCCACCATGCCCAGCTAAGTTTTGTATTTTTAGTAGAGACAAGGTTTCACCATGTTGGCACGGTGGGCACGGTGGTCTTGAACTCCTGACCTCAGGTGATCCACCCGCCTCTGCCTCCCAAAGTGCTGGGATTGCAAGAGTGAGCCACCGCGCCCGGCTCACCGCTGTTTCATCCCTGTAAATACTATGCCCTTTGTCATCGTCTCAAAAGCAATACCACTATTTTTTATTTTGTTCTGTTTGTTTTTGCTTACCTTTCACCCATCAACTAATCTGTTTTGTTTGTTTGTTTGTTTGTTTGTTTGTTTTGAGACAGAATCTCCCTCTGTCACCTAGGCTGGACTGTAGTGGCGTGATCTCAGCTTACTGCAACCTCTGCCTCCCAGATTCAAGCAATTCTCCTGCCTCAGCCTCCCAAGTAGCTGGGACTACAGACACGCGCCATAACGCCTGGCTAATTTTTGTATTTTTAGTAGAGACAGGGTTTCACCATGTTGGCCAGGCTGGTCTCAAACTCCTGACCTCAAGTGATCTGCCCACTTAGGCCTCCCAATGTGCTGGGATTACGGGCATCAGCTACCATGCCGGGCCTCAATTAATCATTTTATTTATATTTTTATGTTTTTGCAGAGACAGGGTTTTCTTATGTTGCCCATGCTGGTCTTGAACTCCTGGGCTCAAGAGATCCTCCTACTTTGGCCTCCTAAAGTGCTGGGATTACAAACATGAGCACTGCATCCAGCTAAACAATTCATCTTTAAACGAAAAGAAAGCTTCAAGTAGTGCAGAAAAGCTGCTTCTGGAACCTTCTCTGTTGTCCTCCAGCACGCACAAGTGCAAACCTGGTGGTCTGGGGAACACCAACTGAACCACCTGGAAAATGTGGTGAAGATGAACTTCGTCTCTACTGACAAGGACATCGTTAAAGGAAGTTCTTGGCTGGATTTCTTAATGACACGACAACTGTAGATGAATGTTTATCCTGCTCTCCCTCTTTCTCTTTAGGTGTATAAAGCCAAAGAGAGGCCAGGCACAGTGGCTCACGCCTTTAATCCCAGCAATTTGGGAGGCTAAGGCAGGTGGATCACTTGAGGTCAGCAGTTCAAGACCAGCCTGGCCAACATGGTGAAACCCTGTCTCTACTAAAAGTATAAACATCAGTGGTAGTGGGCGCCTGTAATCCCAGCTACTCGGAAGACTGAGCCAGGAGAATCGCTGGAACGCAGGGTGTGGAGGCTGTAGTGAGCCAAGATTGCACCACTGCACTCCAGCCTTGGCGACAGAGTGAGAATCTACCCCGAAGAGAAAAATAAATAAATAAATAAAACCAAAGAGAGTGGATGGTCCATGTAATGCTACATATATGCCTTGCCCGTATTTTCCTTCTAAGACATGAGTATGCTTTGTGCATGTCACCTTGCTTTGTATCATATAATGCTGTAACCTTGGCCACACCAGACTGTACTCTGAAACAGCTCCACCAAAGCCAGTGGGCTACAAAAGCAGACATCAGTCCATGAGGTGGACTGGTACACGAATCCCCCCCACAGCAGGAGTAATCCATATTGAATGGTGATGAACTGACCTAATCAGATTCTTTATCTTCAGGACTTTTGAATGTGAACCAAAGAGAAAGCATCAGAAATGGAATCTGAGGGCTGGGAGTGATGTCTCACACCAGCAATCCCAACAGTTTGAGAGGCTGGGGCAGGCAGGAGTTCAAGACCAGCCTGACCAACATGGTGAAACCCCATCTCTACTAAAAATACAAAATTTGCCAGGCATGGTGGCACATGCCTGTAATCGCAGCTACTGCGGAGGCTGAGGCAGGAGAATCGTTCGAAACCGGGAGGCGGAGGTTGTAGTGAACAGAGATCACACCACTGCACTCCAGCCTGGGCAACAAGAGAGAAATTCTGTCCCCCCCCCCAAAAAAAGAAAAGATAAAATAAAAAGAAAGAAAGAAAGAAAGAAGTGGAATGGAATTGAATAGAATCTGAGCAAACGAGTTAGCAGCATGGGCATGATACCAAAGCAAGTGCAAAAAGCTTCAGCTCCAGAGAGAAGGCCACTTACCTGCCATTGCTTTTAAGAACATTGGTTGGAATGTTGGCCTGACCATTTTGGCCAGACTGATCTCGAACTCCTGACCTTGTGATCCACACACGTTGGCCTGGCTGACCTTTGTATTCTTGGTTGTTATTTTGAAAACTTGAAATAGGCTGGGTGCAGTGGCTCACGCCTGTAATCCCAGCACTTTGGGAGGCTGAGGTGGGTGGATCGCGAGGTTAGGAGTTCGAGATCAGCCCGTCCAAAATGGTGAAACCCCGTCTCTACTAAAAGTACAAAAATTAGCTGGGTGTGGAGCTGCACGCCTGTGATCCCAGCTACTCAGGAGGCCAAGACAGGAGAATCGCTTGAACCCGGAGGCAGAGGTTGC
>NW_012117377.1:6904145-6906644 GCF_000951035.1 Colobus angolensis palliatus | reverse complement strand
TTCACCGTGTTAGCCAGGATGGTCTCGATCTCCTGACCTCGTGATCCGCCCGTCTCGGCCTCCCAAAGTGCTGGGATTACAGGCTTGAGCCACCGCGCCGGGCCAGAGATGATATTTCAGTGGAGACTTGAAAGGTAAGCTGACATTTTCGAGGTGCGAAAGGAAGGGGAAAAGCATTTCAGGCACAGGCACAGGCGTGTCCAAGGATCTGGCAGATCGAAGGGATGTGGGGAATGATGGGAAATGAGAGCGTTTCCGCGCTTTTGGAAGACAACGATAACACAGGCTTCGTCACAAGCGTTCCTGACGAGCATCCTTTATGAGCCGTGTCTCAGACTGGGCGCTTCCTTTCTGTCTTCTTTCCCCGTCTGGAACGTGCTATCCAATGTGGAAGTCACTAGCCACATGTGGCTATTGAGGGCTTGAAACATGGTGAGTATGACTGAAGAACTGAATTCTTAATTTCATTTTAACTTAAATGTAAAAATGCATACACTTGATTTAGTTGTTGGAAAATTTTTTAGCATGTGAAGAATAACTTGGTTATGTGAATCTACTTTTTCAACTATAAATTTTAGGCACTCTAAATACAGATCAGGCCAGGCGCGGTGGCTCATGCCTATAATCCCAGCACTTTGGGAGGCCGAGCTGGGAGGATCACTTGAGGTTGGGAGTTCGAGGCCAACCTGGCTAACATGCTGAAACCCCATCTCTACTAAAAATACAAAAATAAAAAAATAAAAATTAGCTGGGCATGGTGACGCATGTGTGTAATCCCAGCTACTCAGGCGGCTCAGGTGGGAGGTTCCCTTAAGCCCAGGAGGTGGAAGTTGCAGTGAGCCGAGATTGTGCCACTGCACTCCAGCCTGGGTGACAGTGAGAATCTGTCTCAGAAACTAAAACAAAAAACCCAAAGAATGTAACACATCTCATTGATGACGTTTTATATTGATTACGTGTTGAAATGATATTTCAGCTATATTGGGTAAATAAGATATATTATTAAAATTAATTTCATTTGTTTTCCTTTTTAAAATGTGGCTACTAAAATTTTTTGAACAACATATGTGGCTTATACTATATTTCTATTGACATTGCTGGTCTGGACCCTCCTCACTCATGCTTGGAGCTCTGTAATAGTTCCCTAACTATTCTTTCTGCCTTCTCTTGTTGTACATACTCTCTACGAGTTTAATCCTCTCAAAACACTATTTTCGTTTTTTGGGATGGGGTCTCACTTTGTTGTCCAGGCTGGAGTGCAGTGGTACAACCTCCACCTCCTGGGCTCAAACGATCCTCTCACCTCAGCTTTCTGAGTAGCTGGGACCACAGGTATGCACCACCACATCCCACTAATCTTTTAAAATTTTTTGCAGGGATGGAATCTTGCTATGGTGCTTAGGCTGGTCTAGAACTCCTGGGCTCGAGCAATCTTCCCACCTTGGCCTCCCACCATGCTGGAATGAGAGGTGTGAGCCCCTGTGCCCAGCCTTTCAAAGCACTACTTTTATCAAACTATGGATGCAAATTCCTAAATCACTTCTCAAGGCCTAGGACATCAGCTCCCTTCTCCCCATCAGTCTGTTTCATGGGCCTTCTCAATTCCATCCAGCCCTCCCTTCAAATCCAGCTCATTCTTTCCTGCTCTCTGGCCCCAACCTCAGCTCCATCTTCTGATTGTTCAAGAAAAGCTAAAAAAAACCCAGATTTCTATTTGGAAATTTCTGATTTGCAAAATGTTGACAACTCCGACAGAGACTGCCTACCCAATAGCCATTTCCCCCTTTTCCTTAGAACACTGCCGTGAATCTGAGCAGCAAGCGTCCCGGATAAAACAGTACACTTCCCAGCCTCCCCTGCACCGTGTGTGGATAATAAGATAAACGGAGAAATTAAAGGCAGCCAACTCCGCTGGGAGATGTCCCCTTTTGCCCTCTCCGTCTTTCTCCTTCCTGATAGAATGAATGCACGTGGCTGGAACCCTGGCAGCCACTTTGTATCATAACAGTGTACTGAGAGTGAAAGCCGTAAGTTGACAACGGTGGAGCAGAAAGATGGGTGCCTAAGTTCTGGCTGACTCTGGAGTCACCATCTTGAATTGCCTATCTTTGGTTTTTCTTTCACATGGGAGAGGAATAAACCTCTATCTTGTATAAGCCACTAATCTGGCTTTTCTATTTATATGTGGCCAAACCTAATTTGACAATTATTTCAACGGTTTAAAAAGCACTGTGGGCCGGGCGCGGTGGCTCACGCCTGTATTCCCAGCATTTTGGGAGGCCGAGGCAGGCAGATCACAAGGTCAGGGCTTCGAGACCACCCTGACCAACATAGTGAAACCCTGTCTCTACTAAAACTACAAAAAAGTAGCCGAGCGTGGTGGCAGCTGCCTGTAATCCCAGGCAATTGCTTGAACCCGGGAAGCGGAGGTTGCAGTGAATGGAGATCACGCCACTGCCCTCCAGCCTGGGCAACAGTGCGAGACTCTGTCTCAAAAAA
>NW_012117377.1:6890716-6903455 GCF_000951035.1 Colobus angolensis palliatus | reverse complement strand
GACAGAGCAAGACGCCATCTCAAAAATAAATAAATAAATAAAAATGCTTTAGCTAGGCTGGGTGTGGTGGCTCACACCTATAATCCCAGCACTTTGGGAGGCTGAGGTGGGTGGATCACCTGAGGCAGGGGGTTCAAGATCAGCCTGGCCAACATGGTGAAACCCTGTCTCAACCAAAAATACAAAAATTAGCTGGGTGTGGTGGTGCATGCCTGTAATCTCAGCTACTCCAGAGGCTGAGACAGGAGAATCGCCTGAGCCTGGAGGTGGAGGTTGCAGTGAGCCGAGATCACGTCACTGCACTCCAGCCTGGGCAACACAGTGAGACTCTGCCTAAATAATAATAATAATAATACTTTAGCTCACTAGCGATAGCTAATATATGCATTGAGTGCTTGACATAGATGATCTAATTTAATCCTCACATGAGGTGATCCCCAATTTCTTGAGAAAAATAAGAAGAAATTAGGTAGCTTGTTCACAGCTAGTAAGCACTAGAGCCAGTCTTCAAAACTCAGTTTAATTCTTTGGACACTTTGAGGATCAAATGACAATAATGAATGTGAATATATTTGGGGAAATTAGCAATTGCATACAAATTCTTTCTCTAAGGTCACGAGAAAGGTCACTTGAAAGGGAACGAAAACAAAGTTTCTAAGTAGATGATGTGTTATCTATATAAAGAGCTAATATGCACTCCTCACCTCCTGTCAGAGACATTGCCAAGGGCTTCCTATCTACTGCCTACCAGGAATCAAGCAGTGGCCTATGTGCTGAAGAGACAGAGATGACTAAGAACAGGAATACTGCAGAAATGAACCCACTATATATGGGGAGCATGATTTAATGTTGGCATTAAGCCTCAGCAGACAATAACATCCTGCCTTCTTTCTACATATCCTAACGTGTTTACCAACTTATTATAATTAGCTGGGTCACTGCCCTGATCAATGTCCCTGAGTGACAGTTCCTTAAGTCATTTCACCTTTTGGTTATTTTTTCAGACTCGGAAGAAAATAACCTCCACAAAAATGCTATGAGGAAAATTTAAAAATGTTAACTTCTGCAATCCCCGTTACATATGACAAGTTGAACATAAGTCTTTCTATCATCTCTCCCAAAATTCTACTAAAATGAGAAAAACCAGTAACAAGCATGTTTAAAACTACCCATGGGTCAGAAACCATTCTAAAGGCTTTTGATGTGTTCATTGGTTTAATCCTCACAATTAAGGTACGAATCCAGTGAGGCAGGTACTCATAATTATCCTCATTTTACAGAGAAGATTCTAAAACTTTCTAGAAAGATAAAACAAGTCACACAGAAAAGATCAGGAAGAATTGGAATAACACCATATTGTTCTATGTCAACATAAAATCAGCATTTGTTTTCTCAACAGAAGAAATTGAGAGATGCCTTCAAAATTCAGAGGAAACATGCTTTTCAAACTAAAATCAAAATCCCGGCCTGTAGAAGAAAGTAAAATAAAAACATTTTCTACTGTGCTCTTGCACAGCAAAAATTTTATTTGTCCCATGCTTTTTCTCAGCAAGTTACGGGCAGATGTACACCCCTCCCCACCACAACACACACACACACACGCCAAACCAAGAAAGATGAGTACGTGAGATCCAAGAAACAGGAAATCCCACACAGCCAGGAGTTCAAGAAAATTTCCAAGTTGTTGGTGAAGAAAAATCCCAGGTGGGTGGTGAGCTCAGAGAGCAGCCAGTCCAGGTTAAAATAGGCAGAGAAGGGTCTGGTAAGAAAGTATTTAAGAAAAAAATAAAACTAATGGGTTATTTAATGTATTTGATCAGTTTACATCTTTATTGGAACATTTAGGGTTGATTTAGTAGGAAGTACACAAAAAATGAAGTAAATAAAAAAGTGAAGATGGGAGTTTGAGACTGGCCTTGGCAACATAGCGCGACCTCATCTCTAAAAAAACAGAAAAACCGGCCGGGTGTGGTGGTGCATACCTGTACTTCTAGCTGCTTTGGAGGCTGAGGCAGGAGGGTCGCCTGAGTCCAGGAGTTTGAGGCTCCAGTGATCTATGAATGTGCCACTTCACTCCAGCCTGGGCAACAAAGTAAGACCTTGTCTCTAAAAAAAAACTTTTTACAATAATTTAAAGCAAGACAATGATTAACCAGGAAAAACACATCTAAAATGTTAAATAAAAAATCATTAAACAGTAAAAGTTAAAAAACACTAGGAAAAAAACAAAAAAAAAGTGTACAGGAAAAATGTAATTAGCTGTGAACTATATAATGACGTAAATGCTAACTATTTATTTAGCACAAACAAGGATATGACTACACTGGAAAAATTAGGGGAAGGTAATGGAGCAAGAACTGGAATTACCCTCCTCAAAAAGAAGCAAGTACATTCATCTGGGCATGGTGGCTCATGCCTGTAATCCTAGCACTCTGAGAGGCCGAGGCAGGCAGATTACCACCTGAGGTCAGGAGTTCAAGACCAGCCTGACCAACATGGCGAAATCCCGTCTCTACTAAAAATACAAAAAACAATTAGCCAGGCAAGGTGGCATGTACCTGTAATCCCAGCTACCTGGGAGCCTGAGGCAGGAGAATCACTGGACCCCCGGGAGGTGGAGGCTGCAGTGAGCTGACATTGTGCCACTGGCACTCCAGCCTGGGCGACACAGCAAGACTTCCTCTCAAAAAAAAAAAAAAGAAAGAAACAATTACATTCAAATAATCAATAGCTTGAACTGATCATGGTTGCCTCTGGGCAGTGGGTTGGGAAGGTGAGGCAGGACATGCTGTTTTTCATTATAAACGTAATAACTCCCATGTCCTAACTTCAATTCTTTAACCTCGTGTATACAAATTAAATTTAAAAAGTACTATAGCTTACGTAAACAATCCCCTGGCTTTTCCAGTTGCCTGATGTATCAAGTAAAATTCTTCAACCTGACCTTAAAGTTCCTCTACAATCTGTCTCCACCCTCCCTATATAATCTTATCTCTGATTTTTTCGCCCATCTTGTACTCTTGGTTTCAGTCAAGAACTATTATTCACTTGGCCTTCCTTAACCCCTTCCAAACATTATGCACCCAGCCTGGGATGTTCTCCCTTTTATCTAATCCAAACCCTTACCAGTGGATGGAAAAAACCAGCACTAGAGTGAAGGTTATTCTCTAAGAACATTAAGAAGCACCAAAATATCGTGAATGCACTCAGCAGATTGGTGGTTTGATAAGCTGAGAAAGAATGAGTTAATAGAAGAGGGATAGTCTATATGTATCTATAAAAGTAAGTTGCTGAATTATTCAACATAAATTCATTAAGTGCCTACCGTGTGTCAGAGGCATATTACCCTGGGTGCATATAACAGGAGGAGGTATAGTTAAATACCAAGAATTGAGAGGGACAAAGGTATTACAATGAGTCTATAGAGGACTAGAACTTTCTAGAAAAAAGGGAATCAATGAACAACCACAAATGTCTCATCTACTAAGCAGACATGGTCTCTGTAGAAAGGGACATTACAGGCTTGATGATATTTAGAGAATGGTTTATCAAAGTTCCATTTTGTGTTAGGCTAGGTTCTTTATATTCATTAAATCTGAACGCACAATAGCTCAATGGGATATCTGTTATAATTTGCAGTTTGCAAATGAACAAACTGCAGCTCATGAAAGCCAAGGTCTCACCGCCAGAGTCAGAGGTGAGATCTTAATGCCTATTCTTGTTCCGCTACAGGCCACGGCCTCCACAACCAACTAAATCATGCTTACCAAGCAACCTTCTGATTTAATTTGATGTCACGTGTAGGAAAAAACGCTCTGGTTAGTCAATCTGATCTTACTTTACTAGGCAGTTGTAATAATAATAAAAGTATTGACTGATAGCATATACTGAACACTTGTTGGGTACCAGGCTAAGAATTCCATGTGTGTGAATTAGAAACTGTTATTCCTCCTTTACAGAGAAGAAAACTAAGACATAAGATGTTAATAAGTTGCCTTGTGGCACACAACTAGGAAGGGAGAGAGGCTATGCTCTTGATCACGGTATGTATTGTCATCTAACATACACAGTATTATTGAAACTATGATTTATTCATTTAAATAATATTTAGTGAGCACCTACTCCGTGGCTTGGGGCTTGCTGGGAGAATATCAATGAAGCATAAGACCTAGTCTCTGTCTTGCAAATACATACAGTTTAAGTGAGGAGGCAAGATATACATAGTAAAATTGTTAGATAACAATCGAGCTTTGTATATAATTAAGTATTAAATTGATTAGTGCAACCAATAAGGGCGTTGAGATTTCAGAGAAGAGGAGCTCATTGAGCGCTGAAGCAGAGAAGAAGCTGGGGTTGGACAGAACCCAGCAGAAGAGAGACAGGATTCTAGGAAAGAAATGAGCATGGTGTCTGGGGGAAAGGGACCAGCTGGACCCAGTGGGCAGAGCAGTAGGATCCACAGGCAACTTCCTTCACAGCTTTACCACTGAAATTTTCAAGTTCAGAAGCACCCTTCCTGGGCTGCTGATCCAATGCTCTTTCCAATTCAACTTTTTTTTTTTTTTTTGAGACAGCGTCTCGTCATGCTGCCCAAGCTGGTCTGGAACTCCTGCGTGATCCTCCCTCCTGAGTAGCTGGGATTACAGGCATGCATCACCCTCTGGCCAATTCAGCTTAAAACAAGAAAGTGCCAACACAGTAGCCTGAGCTTCTGCGTTTAACCCCTTCCTCTGCCAAATTAGCTCCTCAGAGATTCAAGGCCTGGGAGACTGTATGTCACTGGAAGGTAAAGCAAAGTGCGTCTTGTTCATCACCATATCCCAGTGCCTCTAACAGGGACTGCCTCTGGCAGGTGCTCAATAAATGTTTATTAAACAAGGAAGGAAAGAGCCTGCATAGCTATAGCTGTCAGTGTAGCCCAGTGGTTAATAACGGGAGGGGCAGCAGGGAGGGGTGGAGCCCAAACTCCCAGCTAAAAGTCTGGCACTGCCTTGTGCCAGCTGTGTGATCTTACACAGTTACTTCACCTGTCTGTATCTCAACTTTCTTTTCTGTAAAATGGGTCCTATGAGAGTATCTTCCTCATAGGGTTATTGTGAGTATTAAATGAATTAATAGACACAAAACACTTAAAACAGGGCTGGCATCTATTAAGAGCTACTTATGTTGCTTTTATCAATAGACTGGCTCCAAAGCCAGACCACATGGTTTGAAGCCTATCTTTGCTGCTTATGAAGAGAGTGGCTTCTCTGAACTTCAGTTTTTCCATTTGTAGTGCGGATATTATACTAATATAATAGTATCTATCTCATAAGGTTATTGTAAGGATTAAATGAGTTAAAAGCATACAGAGCACCTAGCACAGGCCCAGAGCATCCCTCGATAATATAAGACTGTTATTCTCCTTGCTTAGTCACTGGGCTTTTTCTCTTACTCCACTACTGCGGCTGGCAGGTGGTAGCACATTTCTGAATTAGGCAAGACTTTATTTATGGAGTTTGTGTAGTTCTACCACTATCAGTTCCTCTTCAGCTTCCTTCTAGGGTAATCTGTACTTTAAAATAAATTTTAGACTTTTTATTGTACAATTTCCAAACATACATAAAACCAGACAGATGAACATAGTGAACTCCCATGTACCCATCTCCCCACTTCAATGATTTAGCCATCATACCACAATTACTTTCTCTCCTTACTCCCACTAGGTTATTTTGAAACAAATTTGAGATATAATTTCATCTATATTATTTCACTATGTAGCTTTAAAATAGAAAGAATATTTTTTAACAGAACCACAACCATATTATCACTCCTACAGATTTTTATAGTAATTCCTGAATATCATCAAAAAGCCAGACAGCATTCAAATTTCCTTGATTTTCTCGCAAATTATTTTATTTTACTTTTGCTCTCTGTTTTTTTTGAGATGGGGTCTTGCTCTGTCATTCAGGCTGGAGTGCAGTGGTGTGATCCTGGCTCACTGCAGCCTCAACCTCCCAGGCTCAAGCAATCCCATCTCAGCCTCCCGAATAGGTGGGACCACAGGCATGTGCCACCATGCTTGGCTAATTTTTTTTATTATTTGTAGAGACAGGGTCTCACTATGTTGCCCAGGCTGGTCTTGAACTCTTGGCCTTAAGCAATCCTCCTGCCCCAGCCTCCCCAAATGCCGGGATTACAGGCATGAATCACTGTGCCCAGCCAAATTATTATTTTTTTAGTTTATTATTTTTATCATGGTAAAATACACATAGCATAAAATTTACCATCTTCTTCATTTTTAAGTATACAGTGGTATTAAATCCATTCAAAATGTGCAACCATTACCATCATCCATCTCCTTAACCCTTTTTTTACAATCTAAAAAAACAAAAACAAAAACAAAAGTATCCAAACAAAGTCCAGACATTGCTTTTGTCTGAAGTTTCTTTATCTCTTCTGATCCATAGGTTTCACGCCTGCCTTCTTTATCCCCTTGCAATTTCTTGTTGAAGAAACTGAATGATGTGTGCTGTAGAGTTTCTCACTTTCTAAATTTTGTTGATTTTGCTTGCTCATGATGTCATTTAACATCTTCCTCTGACCCCTGGAATATTACATAGTCTTTCATAATATGTCAAAGACATCTATGGTTGTGTCAGAAGGACACAGGACCACTGGCTGAAAGTGGGGTATTCGGGGCATCGAATAAATAAGTAAATAAATACTGTAGCATATTAAGACACATGAAGCATGGTAACATCCACCGCTTGAGAGTAATGCTCCAAAAATAGATTGGTCACCTTTGGAGAGTGTTAAGGAAACAACTCTTTACTCCAAAAATAAAGAGAAAGGATCAAGTATTTATTCTGCCTTTCCTGTATGAACTGTATTTAGGATAACCAAATAATTGATGGGAAAAGATCCTGCTGATAAATAAAAGAAATGATAAAATTAAAATATTGCCATTTTGCAACCCCTAATGAAATGAAGTATCTGAGCAATGATTATCAATGGCTGCTAAAACCAGAGGTGAAGAGCTGAAGGGAAACTTTATGAAGGACATACTGGGTTGACGGGATCTGAGCCCACCAATCAATCCTCACATCACTGAGAGCCACCCCAGCAGGTATTACGCGCCCCACATGTGACACAGTAGGAAGTTTGCAGCCTATGAAATAGACATGCCAAAAAATCGAATCTGAATCTGAGCAGGCCTCTCTGTGCATCTCCCGGCTTGAAGGTAGTTTGTACTTTTTTCCCAAAATGAGCAAATACTAAATAAAAAGCCAACAAAAATCCGTAGGCACATGTCAAACTGAACACCTCCTTATGGTGAGTGCGGTAAAACAGTCCCAGTAAGTACATTTAGGCCCCCACAGTAATAAAACCATCACATTCCCGAGGTGAGAATAGCTCTGCATATAATAAGAGGAGATTGCAGAGCGGAGGGGGCTTTGGACTTTTGGATGAGCGCCGGGTACCTTTTTTCATCCTAACCTAAACTCCTTTCACACATGACATGGCTTTCCAATACATGGTTACTGCGTTCAGGAAAACGGCGTGACAGAGGCAAGCTGGCATCTGACAGCGGAATCATCCGTCAAGAATCCCCGGCGATATGAAAGAGAGCGGAGGTGGCTCTGACGCGCCCACGCGGCTCAGGCAGTCTCCGCAGCCCCCGCGCGCACGTGACGCGGTGTGGGTGTGCGCGCCCCGGAGCTGTCGGCTGCGCCGCTGCACGCAGTTGTCAAGTGGGTTGGTGCCTGTCCCCGCCTGCCTCCCGGGTCCCCGCCTGCCTCCCGGGTCCCCCCCCTGCCTCCCGGGTCCCCGCCTGCCTCTCCGGGTCCCGCCGCAAGGTGCCCAGGAAGCGCAGGGCTCCTCGCACACGCTGCCGGCCTCATTATTTCTTTAAACCTGTTCATATTTATAATCCGATTCCAGAAAACCCAAGACCCATAGGCTTCTCCCTACGCTCCAGCCTCAAATTCTGCATTCCTGAGTAAAGCCCTGTAGATTCGGATCTCATTTTGACAGATAACTAAATTACATATATTTCGAAAACCGCAACTCCCAAAAGATTTTTACCGGCTGGCCACCGGCGCCCAGCATAGTGCACATTTGGGAGTCGTTCCGTTCTCCGCTTTCTACTCACGAACACTGGTACCTTTTTTTTTTTTTAATTTATTTCAGGGATCACATGAAAAAATATGAATTACAAGGAATGAAATCTCAATACAAAAATGAGTCCTAGATTCTTACCTTAGGCGGACTCTATTTTTTGACATATAGGAAGATTTCAAAGTCCACTGGATTCTTCCTGACTTTTTTGCTTTTGAATACATAAAAGAAACGGCCAAATAACACTTTTTCAATCATTTATTTTAAAAAATTATTTTATTCCTGAACAGTAGAATTCACATCTTTTTCTGCTAAGTTCTTCCACAAGCTGGCAAAGGATCCAGGATGTAGCCTGGCATTTATCTTGTTTCTGTTTGCCATTCTCACGAAAATGTGACGAATGCAGTCCACTCTTAATGGTCGTATTTAGCCTCGGTTCTGTGAGTTCGATTTTCCTTTCTTTTTTAAAGGAGATAGAGTGGGATACAATACACAGTGGAGCTGAGTCTGAGCTTTTTTGACTCGTACATGTTGCATCTGAAGGCAAGTTTCCTTGTGCTGGATGAAAGGTAAAATGTTGGGTGCCTAGTTTACCATCAGCTTAGGGCAGAATAATGATTCGAGGCCTGACATTTAATACACCGGTGATCCCAGATATTGCTGCTGAAAGCTTTCTCAACAAAGCAGGAACCAGAAGAACCTTAGGGCAGTGTCTAACTTTATTTCACAAAAGTGAGGGAGCTGTGAGGTGAGGGTCAACTATCAAGTGTCTCTTCAACACAAAGGAAAGAACTGCCAAGCAAAGAGAACCATATGTATGTCATGGATAGGAGCTCACACCGTGCGTGGGGCATTTACATGCAATGTCAGAGTCTGCCTGCGTAGAATTGTTTTAGATAGGTTTTTTTACCCAACCCTGTGGGACCCTGCCTCATGGGAACAGCGTCTGTGCTGCAGTCTCTAAGCAAAGACTAGACTGGGATGCCTCTTGTATGTTAAAGCTGCACGTTTTTTTCTCCTTCTAAGTCGCCTTACCCCAGTAGCTCTCTTTTTATAAGATATCCTACTGGGATTCTTTAGGAAGGGAAGGAAAATGTGATTCTTATGTAGAGCAGCTGTCATTTCATGTACTCGTCTTTACATCTTTGTTAGCGGTGTTTATAACAAAACATTATTAATTACTTCAATTCACTAATTATCTTGTTTTTCAGTTTGTTTTGACAACCAAGGGATATTACTAAGGCTCTGCTTCAACCCAATACCATGATTGTTAAAGTTTCAAATGTGTATTTCATAAGCAATTGTTGCTAAGGATTTTTTGTTGAAAAGGTAAAAAGTATTATTTGTTAAGTATCATCCTTATCATGACATCAATATACTGAATACGGCTTCCACTTTTTCCAGTGCATTGGGAAGGCCTGAGCTTCTTGAGGTCATGGCCACCCCATTCCCTGCCAGTGTTCTAACACTGCTGGGACTACAGGCTGTGCTCAGAATATTTGCTAAATAGACAAGAGGCTCCTATTTCAACTTAGTTCATTTTTTTTTTTTTTTTGTTACACGAAGTGGGCACTGATGAGAAATCATGGAGCACAACTAAAAAGAAAAAAGAAAGCTTTTAAAATTTCAGCTCTGCAGAGACTGTGGGAGGAGAGGAAGTCCTACCTGTAAAATAAAAACTTGTCCTAAAAAAGAAATATAAGGAGAAACTAAAACCTAAAGTGGAGAAATGAGATACTGGGTTTGATTTCATATGCCATCCTTGCCCACAATGAACTGGTTATCTTAATGGAACACAAGAAGTTAATTTATCATGCTGATGTTCAAAAAACAAACACGATGATTAGTTCAGGTTCCCTTAAAATAATTGGCTTTTAATTACACGTAAGCAGATACTTATTATGCTGAATTAATTAATCTCAGAATAAATTAATCTTAATGTATACTGATATGGAGCATTATTCCATGTCTGAAAATTAGCCGTAAGTTTTTCTTGGTTATGCGAGAGAGCCTGCAGTACTGCATTGAGCCGTAATCTAAGTCTATGTGGATTCATTGACATACAAAGAAGTTATCAACTTGTAGAGCTGGGAGGAATCTTGGAAATCTTGTGCTCCAATTGATTCAGTTTATCCAAGAAGGAACTGGAGCCCAGCGTGGCGAGAGGATGTGCACCAAAACAAGCAGGTGACTGCAGTGTGAGGGTCAGAGGCTCCAGCTGCTGCCTAGTCACTGATGCAGGTTCTGTCCCAGCGAAGAAGGAAACAGAAGCTCCCTTTGTTGGGACAGAACTATATCAATTACCCCTCAAGTATTTCATCTGGAGTTTTTCTCCCTTTCCAAAACCTTTAAAACACAATATTAGAGAATTTCTGAATAATAATAGTCATGGAATGCCCTCAAATTCACAGAAGCATTATGTGTTATATGCAAAATTATGATATAGAAGATATTTCATTTTTTTGAGAGAGACGTATAAAGAAAGAAAAATGTAAAAGAGATTTTGTCGAATTTGCTCAAATCAATTTTTTTGACGTTTATTTTGTTTGGTTTTGCTTTTAAAATGGAGTCTCACTCTGTTGCCCAGGCTGGAGTGCAGTGGCCCACTCATGGCTCACTGCGACCTCTGCTTCCTGGGTTCAAGCGATTCTCGTACTTCGGCCTCTCCCAAGTAGCTGGGACTACAGGTGCACACCACCACACCCAGCTAATTTTTGTATTTTTTAGTGGAGACAGGGTTGGTCTCTACAAAAATCTCTTGGTCAGGTTGGTCTCAAACTCCTGGCCTTGAGTGATCTGCCCACCTCGGCCTTCCAAACTGCTGGGCTTACAGGTGTGACCCACTGCGCCCGGCCATGAAGTTTTTGAGATTTAATCATGTGTACCAACATAAAGGATCCAACTGGACAGTCAGATAAGGGTGCAGGCTTACTAAATCTAATCTAAACAATTTAAAGAGTGTCAATCAATAATTTTCAAACTTTTATTCTTAAAAATATTGTTCAGAACCCAAAAACACTGTAACAGATAAAAGCGGAGCTGCTCTGGTTAAAGTTGAAAAAAAGAGTCCCAGCGACTTGGCCTCCTCTGGTTTCCTTCAGTGGAGGGTGTATGGCTCAGTTGGAAAACCCAGTGATTTAAAGGAATGCCTAGAAGTGGTCAGAACTAAGCCTAGACAAACAGTGGTGCATGAGTGTGGCTGAGCTGTTTCATTATGTTCACAACTAGTTTAATCACTATTGCATGATGAATTTAGCTTCACCTCTCTGATGGTAAGTTCAAATATACTCTTCTCTCTCTTTAAAAAACATTTTTTGGAGACTCACTCTGTTGCCCAGGCTAGAGTGCAGTGTTGCGATCTCTGCTCACTGCAGCCTCTGCCTCCTGGGTTCAAGTGATTTGCCACCATGCCTGGCTAATTTGTGTATTTCTAGTAGAGACAGGGGTTTCACCATGTTGGCCAGGCTGGTCTCAAACTCCTGACCTCAGATGATCTGCCCACCTTGGCCTCCCAAACTGCTGGGATTACAGGCGTGAGTCACCGTGCCAGGCCTCTTTTTTTTTTTTAAGTTCTGTATGTTTTACTTGATCTTTCATTCTCTGTGGCAGAATTTTAAACTATAAGATGTATAAGAATCACCTGGGAATCTCCTTGAAAATGCAGCTTCCCAACCTCTATTCTTTTTTTTTTTTTTTTTGAGACAGTCTCGCTTTGTTGCCCAGGCTGGAGTGCAATGGTGTGATCTTTGGCTCACTGCAACTTCTGCCTCCTGGGTTCAAATGATCCTCTCACCTCAGCCTCTCGAGAAGCTGGGACTACAGGTGTGCGCCACCACACCCAGCTGATTTTTGTATTTTTAGTGGAGACGGGGTTTCACCATGTTGGCCAGGCTGGTCTTGGACTCCTGACCTCAAGTTCTCCACCTGCCTCGGCCTCCTGAAGTGCTGGGATTATAGGCGTGAGCCACGGCACCCGGCCACCAGCCTCTATTCTGCAAGTTCCCTCTCAGGAAGTCTGGAGTGCAGCCCATCAATCTGTATTCTAACAGAGATACTGCAAGTGAATTGCAGGCCGCTCATTGAGCAACACTACTCAGGGGCATCTCATAAAATGCCTTACACGAGGCACCTATGTATCATACTTATTTCCTGAATTTAATTTTCATCATATTAATTAAAGAGGGGCTTCATATTTTCAGGTCCTGATGATTATGCAAATTATGACAGTACTAGTTGATAATCTAATTATATATTAAATTGGAATGGGTGCGTAGGGTTTTGACAAAAATGAGACCTGTAGTGCTTTACGGAAAGTACTTTGAGTAAGCAGGAGCCTTAATACAGTGAAGTAATAAATTGAAAAACCGCTAGTGAGGCCAGGCATGGTGGCTGGTGCCTGTAATCCCAGCACTTTGGGAGGCCAAGATGGGAGGACTGCTTGAGGCCAGGAGTTTAAGACCAGCCTGGTCAACATGGTGAGACCCCATCTCCAGAAAGGAAAAAAAAAGAAAAAAGAAAAACCACTAGTCAAGAAAATGTAAGGCCCGGGCGCGGTGTCTCAAGCCTGTAATCCCAGCACTTTGGGAGGCCGAGACGGGCGGATCACGAGGTCAGGAGATCGAGACCATCCTGGCTAACA
>NW_012117377.1:6885640-6890595 GCF_000951035.1 Colobus angolensis palliatus | reverse complement strand
CTCCAGCCTGGGCGACAGAGCAAGATTCCGTCTCAAAAAAAAAAAAAAAAAAATGTAGAAGGACTCTTCTTTCATGCAATAGCATTTTTCTAACTGAAATCAGCAGCTAACATTATACTTAGGGGTAAAATCCCATAGACATTCATTTACAAATCTGAAACAAAAGCGTAAAGTGTATTCCCTCATCAGCACCATTATTCAATGTTGTTCTGGTAGTTTTAGCCCAGGTAAAAAGATGATGAAAAAATGAGCCTATTAGGAAAATGAGATTAAATGATTCCCTTTTTTCGCAGTTGCTGTGTCTGCATAGTTAGAAACCCCAAGAGAATCAACTGAAACACTGATGGAAAGAATGAGAGAATTCATAAAGTGGCTGGTTATGAGACCAATATTAAAAAATAGCTTTCCTATAAACCAGTTACAAAATACAGTGGGAAAAGTCAAAATATCAACCAAAGAGGATATAAGTCTAAATACAAACAAGATGCGGAGTGTAAGAAACCGTTAGGGAGAAAGCTAAGAATCTCTGTGAAGCACACAAAGCCGTCAGTCAATGGAGAGCCATGTCCTGTTCGCAGCAGGAAAAATTTTATATTAAAACACTGTCTCCAAATTAATCTATACATTTAACTCAATTTCAACAAAAAATCCAAAAGGATTTTACTGGAAATTAGCTAAGTGACTCCAAAGTTAATCTGGAAGAGTAAATGCATGGCGGTATCCAAATACAATGTTAAATTTGGCAAAGGTCTCTCTTAAAAACGGACATTCACATTTACTCCTTCTCTCTTCTTCTAACTTTGTAGAGTAAAACTGCCTCCATTTAATTTTCATTTGATAGTTGAGAAACTGAGGCACAGTGTGGCTACCTTTAAAAGGCCATTTCCGGCCAGGTGGGGTGGCTCACGCCTGTAATCCCGGCATTTTGAGAAGCCGAGGCAGGCAGATCGCTTGAGCCCAGGATTTTGAGACCAGCCTGGGCAACATGGCAAAACTCCATCTCCACTAAAAATACAAAAAAATTAACCAGGTGTGGTGGCGTGCACCTTTGGTGCCAGCTACTTGTGAGGCTGAGGTGGGAGGATTGCTTGAGCCTGGGAGGCAGAGGCTGCAGTGAGCTGAGATCATGCCACTGCACTCCAGCTTGGGTGACGGAGTGAGACCCTGTCTCTAAATAAATAAATAAATAAATGGCCATTTCCCACGAACACTCATGGGATTGCCGTGCTCTCTCTACTGGACCAGTGCTGTTGTCAGTTTTATTAGGTTTTTCCCCCTGTCATTATTTTTATTTTTTTATCTCAACAAATTTTTGACTCAGTACCTGACTATCCCATGGAAATAAATAAAGCCCAGCCCCAACATCACTTCTTGTATCTCTCATGATGATGCAGACTCTCATCTCTATCTCTCTGAGAGTAATTGCATGGATCCCAGTGACTGTGATTTCCACATGGCTCAAATTGTAACCTATTTTTATAGTTCTCTGCAGACCCACCATGGTTTCCATTCTTCCTTCGTGTTCTCCTTGATCTGGAGTACAATACAGCTTTCCCATCAGAAGTTATTCTTGCAAGGAGTCTGTGTGCTTTGCCTATATTTATTCACCTGAGTCCTCTTACCTGTTTCAGTTTTCACCATGAAAATTGAACTCATTGAAATATCCAAATTTCTATTTCTAGCCAAAGAATCTGGTAATCCCTGGACCAGGCACGGTGGCTCGCGCCTGTAATCCCAGCTAATTCCAGCACTTTGGGAGGCCGAGGAGGCTGGATCACGAGGTCAAGAGATCGAGACCATTCTGGCCAACATGGTGAAACCCCATCTCTACTAAAAATACAAAAATTAGCTGGGCGTAGTGGCACATGCTTATAGTCCCAGCTACTCGAGAGGCTGAGGCAGGAGAATCACTTGAACCTGGGAGGGGGAGGCTGCAGTGAGCCGAGATTGCACCACTGTACTCCAGCCTGGCAACAGAGGAGACTCTGCCTAAAAAAAAAAAAAAATTCTAGTATCCCCAAGAAAATGGTGATTACCAAATCATCACACTATAATTTTTAAAATAACTGTTACTGAAAGCACTAAAAGATTCTTGGTAGACCTGAATCAAGTATGACTTTGTATGTATTTTACTACTACTAATAACAGTAATAGCAGTTCACATGTGTTAAGTGTTCACTGTGTACCACTGCTGCTCTTTCCAAGCGCTTTACAAAATGCATTAACTCGAAATCTCAGCAACCCGATTCTTCAGTTACATTTATAATTTCCATATTACAGATACAGAAATTGAGGGACAGAGAGATAAAAGCCACTTGCTTATAGTAAAAAATAAACAAATAAACAGGAACAACCATAGCAAAACAACTGCTAAATGACTGGGCTACGATTTTTTTTTCTCCTTCCATGCAGATTCTAACTGGAGCAGTTAATAGCTACTACTGTGCACATTTAAGGCAGCAACTTTCAGATTGCATAGTTTCTTTGGACCAAACTACCTGTACTAATTTTGTATTTTAAAAACCCATCATTGGAAATTAAGACTCTCTTCCATTTGAAAAGTATATCTGTATATTATGTGGGACAGAGGTCACCCACCCAGGAGTTTGCAAATTTCCCCAAATTGCTTTCTAGTATTAGAAGAGCTTGACACAAATATAAAAAGCTCGTCAGGCTTCCTTTTCTCTCCTGGAGAATGATCTTTCCAAATAATTAACAGTGGAGACCTCTGTTCCCATCTCATGCGAGTGGTTTTTTTCTTTTTTTGATGGAGTCTCGTTCCGTCGCCAGGCTGGAGTGCAGTGGCGCGATCTTGGTTCAATGTAACCTCCCCCTCCCGGGTTCAAGCGATTCTCCTGCCTCAGCCTCCAGAGTAGCTAGGACTGCAGGTGTGCGCCACCACGTCCAGCTAATTTTTGTTTTTTTAGTAAAGACGGGATTTCACCATGTTGGCCAGGATGGTCTCGATCTCTTGACCTCGTGATCTGCCTGCCTCGGCCTCCCAAAGTGCTGGGATTACAGGTGTGGGCTACTGTGCCCGGCCACAAGTGGTTGCTTTTTAAAGTCTTTCTGCCTGGCCGTGGTATTGGATTTCCACACAGGTACTGTGTTGCGACTCTTCAACCTAGCAGTCAACCTAGCCATTTTAAAAATTTATTAAAATGATACCATGCACCTTCTATATAGTTGCTGTCAGTAATACTTTCCTGTCTGGATGGTTGGTTGGATGCATGGATAGAAGGATGAATAAATAACCTCATTCTTCTTTGTGTACCTTGTGATTTGAGAAGAGGGTCAATTATCAGAATATAAAAGATGAGCAGTCTCCAGGTGCAAAGAAGTAGACTTACTCAGGAGACTGTCCTGGGAAATGTAGTATTGGAAATGTTGAACCTATTAAGAAAAAAGAAAATACACAGCAGTATCAATAGCAATGTATGTGCACTAGTGAATTCTGATGTTTGATGGGCTCTGTTCCTTGCATGTGCCTTGTTCTCCTGTATCACCTGCTTTTGTTTGTTTGTTTTTGTTTTTGTTTTGTATTTTTAGTAGAGACAGGGTTTCACCGTGTTGGCCAGGCTGGTCTTGAACTCCTGGTCTCAAAGTGATTTGCCCCTCTTGGCTTCCCAAAGTGCTGAGATTACAGGTGTGAGCCACCACACCCAGCCCGGCCTCACCCATTCTCAGCTCAGCTGTGGTGATGAGGATCTCGTCACTCTGGACTCCCTGTACTGTTTCCTTCCCTCCTTCCTTCCGGGTCTCCCTCGGTTGCCCAGGCTGGTCTCCAACTCCTGTGCTGAAGCTTTCCTCCCACCCTGGCTTCCCAGTGTGCTGGGATTACAGGCGTGAGCCACCATGCCTGGCCTGTGCTATTTGTGATTGATGGTGACTGTCCCCCCTGCTTTGGGTCTCTAAAAGATCATACACTTCGTAACTGTATAAAATCACTAAAAAGGATTGATTTTGTGATGTCACAATTTTTGTCCATGTAAACGAAATGAAAATCCTGGCAGTAATTTTTCTTAATACCTTTCCTTGAAAGGTTATTTTTAAGTTAGTAAAATGGCAACTGGACGACTGACATCCTTTCCACATATTACTTTTTTTTTTTTAAGACAGTCTCACTCTATGGCCCCCAGGGTGGAGTGCAATGGCACAATGTCAGCTCACTGCAACCTCTGCCTCCAGGGTTCAAGAGCTTCTCCTGCCTCAGCCTCCCTAGTAGCTGGGACTACAGGCGCGTGCCACCGCACCCCACTATTTTTTGTGTGTGTGTATTTTTGGTAGAGACAGTTTTACCATGTTGGCCACGCTGGTCTCAGACCCTGGCCTCAAGTGATCTGCCCGCCTTGGCCTCCCGAAGTGCTGGGATAATAACAGGCCTGAGCGCTCCCGGTCCACACATTACATTGATATGTAGATTTTTTTTTTTTTTTCACATTCCTGTGGATATGCTAAATGCCACTGAACTACACTCTTAGAAATGGTTAATTTTATGTCATGTTTACTATATCATGGGGTGCCTGGACAAAACATTGTTTCTGGGTGTTTCTGTGAAGGTGTTTTAGGCTGAGCGCTCCCGGTCCACACATTACATTGATATGTAGATTTTTTTTTTTTCACATTCCTGTGGATATGCTAAATGCCACTGAACTACACTCTTAGAAATGGTTAATTTTATGTCATGTGATTGCATCTCAATAAAAAATAATTCATGGCCAGGCGCGGTAGCTCACGCCTGTAATCCCAGCACTTTGGGAGGCCAAGGTGGGCAGATCACCTGAGGTCAGGAGTTTGATACCAGTCTGACCAACATGGTGAAACCCCATCTCTACCAAAAATACAAAATTAGCCGGGCATGATGGTAGATACCTGTAATCCCAGCTACTCGGGAGGCTGAGGCAGGAGAATCGCTTGAACCTGGGAGGCAGAGGTTGCAGTGAGTCGAGATCATG
>NW_012117377.1:6879921-6885590 GCF_000951035.1 Colobus angolensis palliatus | reverse complement strand
CAACATGGTGAAACTCTGTCTCTATTAAAAATACAAAAATTAGCCAGACCTGGTGGCAGGAGCCTGTAATCCCAGCTACTCGGGAGGCTGAGGCAGGAGAATCGCTTGAACCTGGGAGGCAGAGGTTGCAGTGAGTCGAGATCATGCCATTGCATTCCAGCCTGGGCAACAAGAGGGAAACTCCATCTCAAAAATAATAATAATAATAATAATTGACATAACAAATTCAGCATTTTAACCATCTTAAAGTGTACAGTTCAGTGGTTATTGTTTTTTAAAGCATATTCACAATGATGTGCAACCATCATCACTATTTTGTTTTCCTGCATCCAAACATCCACTAACATCATCACTATTAATTCCAAAACATTTTCATCACCCCGGCTCCCAAAACCCCATACTCATTAAAAGCAGTCACTCTCTGTTTTCCCCTCCCGCAACCTATACAAATACTAATCTACTTCTAGGCCTGGCATGATGGCTCACGCCTGTAATCCCAGCACTTCTGGGAGGCCAAGACGGGCATGTCACTTGAGGCCAGGAGTTTGAGACCAGCCTGGCCAACATGGCGAGACCCTGTCTCTACTAATAATACAAAAATTAGCCGGGGCGTGGTAGCGCACGCCTGTAATCCCAGCTACTAAGGAGGCTGAGGCAGGAGGATTACTTAAACCCGGGAGGCGGAGGTTGCAGTGAGCCGAGATCGCACCACAGCACTCCAGCCTGGGTGACAGAGTGAGACTCTATCTCAAAACAAACAAACAAACAAACAAAAGCTACAAAATCTCCTTCTGTCTTTACAGATTCATCCCTCTGGGACATTTCATAGAAACAGAATCCCAGTATGTGCCCTTTTACTTCCCACCCATTATGGCAACTTTCACTTGGCATAATGTTTTAGGTTCACCTGTGTTAGCACATCATTTCTTTTTATGGCTGAATAATATTCTACTGTATGACTTTATCATTTATCATTTTCTGTATCAGTTGATGGACATTTGAGTAGTTTCTACATTTTGGCTTTTGTGAATAATTCCTTTTGTTTTTTTGAGATGGAGTCTCACTCTCAAGAGGCTAGAATGCAGTGGCGCGATCTCGGCTCACTGCAACGTCTGCCTCCTGGGTTCAAGAGATTCTCCTGCCTCAGCCTCCCGAAGAGCTGGGATTACAGGCTCCTGCCACCATGCCCAGGTAATTTGTTTGTATTTTTAGTAGAGATAGGGTTTCACCTTGTTGGCCAGGGTTGTCTTGAACCCCTGACTTCAAGTGATCCACCCACCTTAGCCTCCCAAAGTGTTGGGATTACAGGCGTGAGCCACTGCACCCAACCTTTTATGAATAATTCTCTCATGAACATTTGTTTACAACTTTTTGTGAATATATGTGTTCAATTCTCTTGGATACACACCTAGGAATTGAATTGCTGGGCCACATGGTAACTCTGGGTTTAACTTTTTGAGGAAATGCTCGACTGCTTTCCCACAGCAGCTGCACCAATCTGTATCCCCACAAGTAGTGTACGAGGGCTCCTGTTTCTCCACGTCCTTGCCAACACTTGTTATTCCTCCTCCCCCTTTTCTTTTAATTATAGCCTTCCTAGTGGGTGTTATAAGTGCTATCTCATTGTGGTTTTGATTGGCATTTTCCTAATGACTAATGATGCTGAGCAGCTTTTCATGTACTTGCTCATTGGCCAGTTGGTTCCTTCTTCTTCTTCAGGTTTCATCTTCTCAGAAAGAACTTTTCACAGAGCATAGTGGTGCATGCCTGTAATCCCAGCTACCCAGGAGGCTGAGGCAGGAGGATCGCATGAATCCAGGGGTTCAAGGACAGCCTGGGCAACATAGTGAGACCCCTGTTTCAAAAATAAATAAGTAAAAATAAAAAATAACTTTCCTAACAAAGTTTCAAAACTAAACCTTTCCCCTCTGATTATTTCCTAGGGTTGTGTTGGTGTCCATAGAGTACTGATCACATTCTGTTATGATTTGATCATTTTGTTGACTCCATTTAGCCAAGCACAATGTCTGGCACATCACAGGGGCTCCGTACTTATTTAATGAACAAGTGTTAGGACTGGCACGGTGGCTCACTCCTGGAATCCCAGCATTTGGGGAGGCCAAGGCAGGAGGATTGCTTGAGGCCAGGAATTTTAGACCAGCCTGGGCAACATGGTGAAACTCTGTCTCTATTAAAAATACAAAAATTAGCCAGACCTGGTGGCAGGAGCCTGTAATCCCAGCTACTCGGGAGGCTGAGGCATGAGAATCACTTGAACCCAGGAGGCTGCAGTGAACTGAGATCACACCACTGCACTCCAGCCTGAGCAACAGAGCGAGACTCCATCTTAAAAAAAAAAAAAAAAAAAAAAATACAGGAAATCAGACAGATGAAACCAGATAAGAAGCTGACACAGAAAAAGTAAATAGTGGAAGGAGAGTTGGTAGGAAAACTCTCGTGACCACTGAGTTAAGTGTCAAAAGCAAGCCTAAGGTAATGGGACAAAACTGGACAAAATATACCTTTAGTCTTAAAAAATGTTCTTTCCCTTTAACTTAGTAGATGTTTTTGTTTTGTTTTGTTTTGTTTTTTGCTTTTTTAAGACAAGATCTCACTCTGTCCCCCAGGTTGGAGTATAGTAGTGCAATCTCCGCTCACTGTAACCTCCACCTCCTGGGCTCAAGCAATTCTCCCACCTCAGCTTCTTGAGTAGCTGGGACTATAGTCACGTGCCACCATGCCTGGCTAATTTTTGTATTTTTTGTAGAGATGGGGTTTTGCCATGTTGCCCAGGCTGGTCTCGAACTCCTGGGCTCAAGCAATCCACCTGCCTTGGCCTCCCAAAGTGCTGGGACTACAGGTGTGAGCCACCATGCCCAGCCTAGCAGTTCTTTTTAAAAATATATTCTGAGAAAATAATCAGACGTGGGAAAATTTATGTTCCAAGTATCCCCACTGTGGCATTTCACCATAATAATCAGAAAGTTGGAAACAACATGAATCCCCCTCAACAGGGAACGAATGGTTTTATACAGCCACGGTGGCATTGTCACATGATAAAATACTATGCTGCCAGAACCAATGAGAATATTTACTGAAATATTTAGAATTTAGCTTTGGGCAGAAAGAACACAGAAACTGGGAAATGAAATGTTCAGAACTACTGATTATTAAAAAAAAAAAAAACTTCCAAGGCTAGGGCCAGAAACACAGCCCTCCGTCTGAAGGAAGACTGTTGAAACTGGGTGCGGTGGCTCACGCCTGTAATCCCAGCACTTTGGGAGGCCAAGGTGAGTGGATCAGGAGTTCAAGACCAGGCTGACCAACATGGTGAAACCCCGTCTCTACTAAAAATACAAAAATTAGCCAGGCGTTTGGGAGGCCTAGGCAGGTGGTTCACGAGGTCAGGTGATCGAGACCATCCTGGCTAACAGGGTGACACCCCGTCTCTACTAAAAAAATACAAAATAATTAGCCGGGAGTGGTGGTGTGCCCCTGTAGTCCCAGCTTCTCGGGAGGCGGAGGCAGGAGAATGGCATGAACCTGGGAGGCGGAGCTTGCAGTGAGCTGAGATCGCGCCACTCACTCCAGCCTGGGCGACAGAGCCAGACTCCGTCTCAAAAAAAAAAAAAAAGAAAAAAAAGAAAAACAAAAAAAAATTAGCCGAGCGTGGTGGCGGCGCCTATAGTCCCAGCTACTCGAGAGGCTGAGGCAGGAGAATCGCTTGAACCTGGGAGGCAGAGGTTGCAGTGAGCCCAGATCGCGCCGTTGAACTCCAGCCTGGGCAAAAAGAGCGAAATTCCGTCTCAAACAAAAAAAAAGAGAGAGAGCGAGAGAGTCCCTGAGACAGTCCCTGAGAGTCCCCTAGTCCCCTCCACCGTGAGGACACAGTGAAAGGTGCCCTCTCTGAACCGGAAGTGTGCACTCACCAGACACGAAATTTGCCAGCGCCTTCATCTTGGAGTTTTCTGCTTTCAGCATTCTGAGAAAATACATTTCTGTGGTTTGTAAGCGACCAGTTTGTGGTATTTTGTTATAGCACCTCGAATGGACTAAGACCGAATAGGCTGAGACAGGACGAGGATGAGAGGAAGAAATGGTGCCAGGCAGTGGAAATAGGAGAGGCCAAAACCCTGAGGTGGCAAGAAGTCCAATCTGACCGAGAAGTGGGGTGGGGCTGCGAGGAGCCATGTGAAGGAGACTGGATGGGCAGGGATCGCACCATGCAGGACGTTGCTGGCCATGGTCAATAAAAACTAGGGATTTAGGACTAAAATCAAAAGCCTGTCACTAAAAAATTGCTGTTTGTCTTTCTGGTAAGTGACATGGTAAGAGTTTCCCCTCTTCTCAAACTACCTTTTGGGATGCTTGCTCTTTCTTTCCCTTTCTCCCTTTCTCCCTTTCTCTCTCTCTCCCTTTCTCCCTTTCTCTCTCTCTCTCCCTCCCTCCCTCCCTCTCTTTCTTCCTTTCTTTCTTCCTTCCATCCTCTTTCTTTCTTTCTTTCCTTCTTTCATTCATTCATTCTTTCTTTCTTTCTTTCTTTGGGTATCCCTGCTCTGTTGCCTAGGCTGGCATATGGCTCACTGCAGCCTCGAACTCCTGACCACAAGCAATCCTCCTGCCTCAGCCTCTGGAGTAGCTGGGACTACAGGCATGCACCACCACACCTAGCTAATTATTATTATTATTTATTATTATTATTTTTAGAGACAGGGTTTCCCCATGTTCCTCAGGTCGGTCTCAAACTCCTGAACTCAAGCGATCCTCCCACCTCAGCCTTTCAAAGCGCTGGGATTATAGGCATGAGTCACCGTGCCTGGCCTGTTTTCAGTATGTGGTCTCACACCCTTGGGCCACAGTTTATTGGACGAGAAGTATCTCACTCTAAATTTCTAACACTTTTTTTTTTTTTTGAGACAGTCTTGCTCTGTCGTCCAGGCTGCAGTACAGTGTCATGATCCTGGCTCACTGCAGCCTCTGCCTCCTGGGTTCAAGTGATTCTCCTGCCTCAGTCTCTCGAGCAGTTGGGACTACAGACGTGCACAACCATGTCGAGTGAATTTTTTGTATTTTTAGTAGAGACGAGGTTTTGCTATGTTGGCCAGGCTGGTCTTGAACTCCTGGCCTCAAGTGATCTGCCCACCTTGGCCTCCCAGAGTGCTGGGATTGCAGGCGTGAAACTCGCACCCGGCCTCTAATGCTTTTTCTTTTCTTTTTTTTTTTTTTTTTTTGAGACGGAGTTTCACTCTTGTTGCCCAGGCTGGAGTGCAATGGCGCGATCTTGGCTCACCGCATCCTCCACCTCCCAGGTTCAAGCGATTCTCCTGCCTCAGCCTCCTGAGCAGCTGGGATTACAGGCATGCGCCACCACGCCTAGGCCTACTGAAGTCCTGGGATTATAGGCCTGAGCCACCACACCCAGCAAATGCTCAAGTAGACTTTTATCAGATGTGTTTTATAGGCTACGATGGTTATGTCAAGTATTAGCTTTTAATTCTTAAAGAGAGCAAGCATTTACCTTCTATGAACATTTAAAGAACATCTGAACAGGATCAAACTCTTTTCAGATCTAGAGACGACATGAAAACAACCCCAAAACGAGGGTTCAAGTATTTTCCTTTAACAAGATTTCAAGGAGAAAAAATCTTTTTTTTTTTTTTTTTTTTTTT
>NW_012117377.1:6874038-6877221 GCF_000951035.1 Colobus angolensis palliatus | reverse complement strand
AAAAAAAAAAAAAAAAAAATTGGGACTGGGTGCAGTAGCTCACGCCTGTAATCCCAGCACTTTGGGAGGCCAAGGCAGACGGATCATGAGGTCAAGAGATCGAGACCATCCTGATCAACATGGTGAAACCCCATCTCTACTTAAAAAAAATACAAAAAAAAATTAGCTGGGCGTGGTGGTACGTGCCTATAGTCCCAGCTACTCGGAAGACAGAGGCAGGAGAATCACTTGAACCTGGCAGGTGGAGGTTGCAGTGAGCTAAGATCATGCCACTGCACTCCAGACTGGGCGACAGAGTGAGACTCCATCCAAAAAAAAAAAAAAAAGGAGATTCAGGGGGCTATGTGTCCAGGTTTGTGACGTGGATGTATACATAATGCCGAGGCGTGGGCTTCTATTGAAGCTGTCTCCCAAACTGTGAACACAGGACCCCCAGTGAGTAGTTTTTAACCCTGTCTCCTCCCTGCTGCCTCTTTTTGGAGCCCCCAGTGTCTGTTGTTTCCGTCTTTATGTCTGTGCAGACCCAGTGTTTAGCTCCCACTTACAAGTGAAAACATATGGTATTTGATTTTCTGATAGAACTCTTCTTTTATTTATTTATTTTTTTTGTAGAGATGGGGGACTCCTTATTTTCCCTGGGCTGGTCTCAAACTCCTGGGGTCAAGTGATCCTCCTGCCTCAGCCTCCCAAAGTGCTGGGTTTGCAGGTGTGAACCACTGGGCCCGGCCCATGAACGCTTTTCTTAAGGAACATCTCAAAGGGCTATTTTGGAGTCATGATGTTGAAGATACAGGAGGGTCATCCTGGGGGGTTAATACCGTGGTCTTTATGGCTCAGGCCTTCCCTGTCCCCTTGTTTCCTGATGTGTAGGCCTCCTTGCTTGCTTATTTTGGTTGCTGCCCTCACTATTCTCAATACTGTTATCTCCAAATCTTGCCCCATTCCCCCGGAACTCTGAGTGCAGTGCCCACTGTGGGGTACCCCCAGTACAGGGGATGGCATGTTCCTCAGCAATTTCATCACAGTGTGGCCAAGGAAGCCTCCCTCAGGGGCGCTTCTGGCCCCAGGCCTCATTCGTGTGTGGCTAGCCCTGGCTGAGTCAAGCTTCCGGCAAGCTTGCAGCCTTGTGGGCTCTGATCCTGCCTAGCTGCCTCTACGAAAGAAAGGGGTTGAATTTCATTCTCTCTTCATTCTGAAGGAAATTCAAGTCCTTTTTAGGAGTATGGGGTACATTTTCCAGGTAAGCTGCGCTAGGCCTGTCTCCTGGTGCCCCCCAGCCCCCCTTGCCTACATACAGGGGAGTTCCCGTGTTTTTGTAAGTGGGTGAGCCGTGCTATTCTGGTCTTTCTCTCCTGGCTGCCAACAGAGCAGGTGTTTTTCATGGAACATGAGAGCTGCCAGGATCCACGCTGCCTCTCCTTTTGTGCTTAACACTTGTGTCTGGGCTGTCTGGTGCTGACAGAACTGGGGTTTTATTTCTCTATCCTTCTTCTTCTCCCATTGCATGAAAAGATGAAGCAAGCTGTCAGACAGACCCAAAATGTTCTCCTTTGTCTTTTTTTTTTTTTTTTTTTTTAGGGATGGGGTATTTCTATGTTGCCCAGGTTGGTCTTAAACTCCTGGACCCTAAATGATCCTTTCACCTCAGTCTCCCAAGTAGCTTAGACAACAGGAATACACTACTGCAGTCAGCTTTTAAGAGACTTTTGCTGGAAATTCTAGCATGGTACATTTCATTTAGCCTACCATTCAGAATTGCATTTGCAACTTCTTTTGTATAACACATACAATTGTGAGCGTTTTACTTATTTTCATCTTGTTTGGGACCTTAAAGATTATTGCTAGATGGACAGCTGCCAGCACCGAAGTGCTGGGTTTTGTCAAAAGTAGCAAGAGAGGCCGGGCGCGGTGGCTCAAGCCTGTAATCCCAGCACTTTGGGAGGCCGAGACGGGTGGATCACGAGGTCAGGAGATCGAGACCATCCTGGCTAACACAGTGAAACCCCGTCTCTACTAAAAAATACTAAAAAAAAACTAGCCGGGCGAGGTGGCGGGCGCCTGTAGTCCCAGCTACTCGGGAGGCTGAGGCAGGAGAATGGCGTAAACCCGGGAGGCGGAGCTTGCAGTGAGCTGAGATCCGGCCACTGCACTCCAGCCTGGGCGACAGAGCAAGACTCCGTCTCAAAAAAAAAAAAAAGTAGCAAGAGAAAAGTCACAACAGAAAAAAAATCTCTCGAGGTGTCTTAGGGATCAAAAGATAGTGAATCACATGTGAGTGACATTTTAGAGCTTGCAAAGCACTTGCATATATTGTCCAATTTGATACTGACAATGATCTTATCAAGTAGGTGGGGAGACGGCTGAGTAAACACAGCAGAGTCAACACAGTGTTTGTCTCCATGCTTCCTGGGGTCTACTAAAATGACAGAAAAGAAATCAAATGAGTCTAAACCCATAGCATCAAAGAGAACAGCGGAGAATATTACAGTGAATGACAGCAGTACATTTGGAGACTATGGAAGTCATACGAAGTGAGTAACTCACATAGGAGGGAAGTGGCACCAGATCAGAGAAGGACGCTGATGTGCACAAAAAACCGTTAAAGGTTCGGAACTGCGAGAGACAGGTCGTGCCGAGTGGGCTGGAAACAGGGCTGCTGGTTCCAAACCTGTGTAAGGTTTCCCATCACGTTCCCTCCACCTCTCCACATAGCCAGGTGAACACTCCTCCCCTCTACCCTGCCCCTGCCCTGCCGGCAGGAGTCCAGAAACTAATTTTTGGAGAAATTGAACTGCAGGAGTCCAGATTTGGGAACAGCTGACATTCTGGAAGGCAGGGATGAGGTACCGGGCTGAAAGCAAGAGGGGTTACATGAAAGTGCAGCCAGGCCCTATCCCTGCTTGTCCTCGGAGTGTGTGGTAGCCCCACCCCTGTTCTCAGGTAGAAGAATGCGTCTTTGTTGGAAAAACTGTTCCATTAAAATATTAAATAGGTGGGCCACGCGTGGTGGCTGATGCCTGTAATTCCAGCATTTTTCGAGGCCAAAGTGGGAGGATCGAGTGAGGCCAAGAGATGGAGGCTGCAGTGAGAGCCTAGGTGACAGAGTGAGACACTGTCTTTAAAAAATAAGAATAATGGACGGGCGCGGTGGCTCAAGCCTGTAATCCCAGCACTTTGGGAGGC
>NW_012117377.1:6870940-6872658 GCF_000951035.1 Colobus angolensis palliatus | reverse complement strand
AAAAGAAAAAAAAAGAACTCAGGAGAACAGCCGTCCAGATTCAAAGGGCCTATCCAGAAAAATGAATGAAAAGATCTACACTAAGTCATATCTTCAAAATATTTCAGAAGAGGCCAGGTACGGTGGTTCACACCTGTAATCCCAGCACTTTGGAGGCTAAGGTGGGAGGATCACTTGAACCCAGGAGTTCGAGACCAGCTTGGACAAGATGGTGAGACCTCATCTATACAAAAAATCAAAAAATTAGTCTAGTGTGGTGGTGCAGGCCAGTGGTCCCACCTACTCAGCAGGCTGAGGCGGAGGACTGCTTGAGTCTGGGAGGTGGAGGCTCCAGTGAGCTGTGATTGTGCCACTGCACTCCAGTCTGGGCGGCAGAGTGAGACCCTGTCTCAAAAACAAACAACAACAAAAATTCAGAACACCAGAGATAAGAGAAAACATTAATCCACAGAAGGAAAAAAATAAGTCTTACGCATAAAGATTCTAGACTCAGAATGGCAGTGGAATTCTCAAGAACAGCATTGGAAACTGGCAGGCAACAAAGCAATGCTTTCAATATTTTGAGGAAAAAATAATTTTTTTAATTAGAATTATCTACCTCACCAGACCATTAATCAAATGAGAGAGTAAAATAAAGACATTTTCACTTCCTGGCCGGGCGCGGTGGCTCACGCCTGTAATCCCAGCACTTTGGGAGGCAGAGGAGGGCGGATCAGGAGGTCAGAAGTTTGAGACCAGCCTGACCAACCAACGTCTCTACTAAAAACAAAAACAAAAAAAATTAGCTGGGTGTGGTGACACGCGCCTGTAATCCCAGCTACTCAGCAGGCTGAGACAGGAGAATTGCTTGAACCCAGGAGGCGGAGGCTGCAGTGAGCAGAGATGGAGCCACTGCACTCCAGCCTGGGTGACAGAGGGAGATCCCATCTCAAAAAAAAAAAAAAAAAAGACATTTTCACTTCCTGGGCACCTTCTTCCAGAGCCACCGGAGACTCCACTCCACCAGAATGACGGGATAACCCCCCAAAGAATAGGACCAGAGTCAGGACAAAGGGGATCTGCGCCAGGAGAGAGGCGAAAGGGGGCTCCGGACGCAGCTACACCCAGAGAGAGCCAGTCCAGAAAGGAACAGGGGCCCTGAAGTCCAGGGAAAGACAGATACTGATAGCTAGATTGTTTCATGTGTGTTGACCACGTAGAAAATCTTATGCGGGGGTTTTGCAATTCGGTTGGAGAGTGTGGAAAGAAATAGTAATAATGACATGGGAAACTGAGCAAATGGGAAATTAAATAGTATAAGAAAGAGAACGTAATGCAAATGCATTACTTAGCTCAACAGTGAACAAGACTCACATAGTAATAATAGGGTCAATAATAAATATTGGCTTAACTAATATCTTGATATAGTTATGTTTGCAGGGTTGGGGAAGTAGAAGTGGGAGGCTGGGATATGAGAACAGAGGCTGGGCGCGGTGGCTCACATCTGTCATCTCAGCACTCTGGGAGGCCTAGGCGAGTGGATCACCTGAGGTCAGGAGTTTGACACCAGCTTAGCCAGCATGGTGAAACCTCGTCTCTCCTAAAAATACAAAAAATTAGCTGGGCGTGGTGGCGGGCACCTGTAATCTCAGCTACTCAGGAGGCTAAAGCAGGAGAATCGCTTGAACCTGGGAGGCAGAGGTTGCAGCGAGCATAAATTGCGCCATTGCACTCCAGTC
>NW_012117377.1:6868773-6870230 GCF_000951035.1 Colobus angolensis palliatus | reverse complement strand
GCCAGGATGGTCTCGATCTCCTGACCTCGTGATCCGCCCGTCTCAGCCTCCCAAAGTGCTGGGATTACAGGCTTGAGCCACCGCGCCCGGCCTGGTTGTGTTTCTTTGGAGAACCCTGATGAATACAGCATCACTTCTGCCATGCTCTATCAGTCAAAGCAGTCACAAAGATCCACCCAGGTTAGAGGGAGGAAACACAGAGCCCCCTGCTCCATTCTGTGGGAGAAATGTCATGGTCTCATTGGAAGAAAAGCATTGTGAGCTGGGACATATTGTGGCCACCTTTGGAAAATACAGTCTGTCACAGGCAGGGAATTAATTGCTGCTTTTTGTAAACCTTATAGTACTATCTCACTATTTAAATAGTGTATGTGTATCAATTTTATAAAATGATAAAAAAATTTAAATACAAGTTTAGTGGATATAGAAGCTATTCTTATCATCCTTTGGGAAAAGAGGAAAATGTTGTCGGAGAGGTTAAGAGAATGTATGAGTTAGGGCTGGGATTTGAATCGGATCCATTGATCTTCATTCAGAGCTCTTTATTGCTAACCAGATGACGAAGGAGAGTCACTGTCATTCATATTAATGACCACAGCCTATCTCAATTATAATAGTTAACAAGTGGGCTGGCTCTCCAACCTCAGCCTGCTAGCTTTACCTGTTAGCCTGAATATTAATATGAACTTTGAATGCAAATGATCAATCTCAACTAATCAAGATCAAAGCAAAGACACTGCTGCTGTCTAATATGATGCCTCGTGTGTCTGAAAATGGAATTTGCTTTTTTTAGATGGCAGATCCTGGAATTGGAGTTGCACTTAGCATCCTTCAGGGTGATTCTGCCTTAGGTTTGGAATTTTTAATGTCCACTTAAAACACGCGTGCACGCGCACACACACACAACCCCCAAACTAAAATAAAACTAACACTAAAACAGAAGTCTTTCAAATAAGGCTCTGCCTAGATCAGGAATGATGTCCTTGCCTACTCTCTAAATACATACAGGCACAAGCCACCAAGTTTCCCAGGAGAGGACACTGAACTTGGGCCTGTGATGGCTCAAGGCATGAGCCACTGGTCTTCAAATGCATCCCCATTGCCAGCACATCGCATCACTCTGCCCCTGACTCATGCCTTCCTAGGAGCTACCGCTATTCCCAGACCACAGCCGAAGACTAGGACACAGCTTCTGGGTGGCCAGGTATATTGGTCAAGTTTGAACCTGGTCCATGAAGCAAGAATGCCTCATGCAAAAAAACCTGCAAATTGAAACAGGAGGAAGAAGAGGAAGAGCCCCCCCCACCACATTACATACTTGAAATGTTTAATGAAAGGTGCTCTTGTTGGCTTTGTTGAAAATGCTCGGCCGGGCGCGGTGGCTCAAGCCTGTAATCCCAGCACTTTGGGAGGCCGAGACGGGCGGATCACGAGGTCAGGAGATCGAGACCATCCTG
>NW_012117377.1:6859911-6867403 GCF_000951035.1 Colobus angolensis palliatus | reverse complement strand
ATGGGCTGAATTACATCTCTCCAAAATTCATATATTGACCTCCCAACACCGAGAACCTAAGAATGTGACTCTGTTTGGAGATACGGCCTTTAAAGAGGTAATTTTTTTTTTTGAGATGGGATCTCGCTCTGTCGCCAAGGCTGGAGTGCAGTGGCGTGATCTCGGCTCACTGCAACCTCTGCCTCCCAGGTTCAAGTAATTCTCCTGTCTCAACCTCCCCAGTAGCTGGGACTACAGTCGCACACCACCTCACCCAACTAATTTTTGTATTTTTTAGTAGAGATGGGGTTTCATCATATTGGTCAGGCTGCTCTTGAACTCCTGACCTCAGGTGATCCGCCTGCCTCGGCCTCCCAAAGTGCTGGGATTACAGGCATGAGCCACCGTGCCCGGCCAAGAGGTAATTAATATTAAGTGTGGCCGTATGTGTGGGCCCTAATCCAATCTGACTGGTGTAATCATAAATAGAGGAAATGTGGACACACAGATAGACACCAGGGATGCTTGCCCAGAGAAAAGGCCTGCAAAAGCAGGGAGAAGGTGGCCGTCTGCAAGCCAAGAAGAGAGGCCTGAAGAGAACGCAACCCTGCTGACACCGTGATGTGAGACCTTCAGACTCCAGAACGGTGAGGAAATAAATTCTGTCACTTAAGCCACCTAGTCTGTGGTATTTTTGTTAGGGCAGTTCTAGCAAACAAATACACTGTTTTACAACACCATGTAGTTTGTAATCTGAAATTTCCTCTAGTTGTAGTAACACATTGAATCATACCCCTGATCTGACTTGGTTAGTGAAATCACAGGGAACATGAAGGAAAAGACAGAATACCAGAGAAGCAGTGGGGGCAGGGTCAAGAGTGAGGATGTTGGTTTTCATCGGAGAAATTGCCTTTCCTCTCACTTATGGGACTGCAAAGATGTGCCTCAGACTCCCACAGAGGCAGGAGAGGGCCAGCTTCATGCATTTCTTTTCTTTCTCCTTCCCTTCCCTCCCCTCCCCTCCCAGCACCTTCCCTCTCTTCCCTTCCGTTTATTTATTTGGGAGAGTCTCAATCTGTCGCCCAGGCTGGAGTGCAGTGGCGCAATCTCTGCTCACTGCAACCTCTGCCTCCTGGGTTCAAGTGATTCTCCTGCCTCAGTTTCCTGAGTACCTGAGATTACAGGCGTGCACCGCCACCACGACCAGCCAATTTTTGTATTTTTAGTAGCGACAGGGTTTCATCATGATGACTTGGCTGGTATCAAACTCCTGCCTCGTCCTCCCAAAGTGCTGGGATTACAGGCGTGAGCCACCAAGTCTGTCTCCTTCATGCATTTATCATCCACGTTTTGATGTTAGGTCTAGCAAGACCTTTCAAATGCATAGGTTGATACAAATTTTTGATGAGGTTTATTAAAATAAAAGATGCAAATAAAAAATGCACTGCTGATGAATTTTTTTTTTTTTTGCTCAAGAGTATGGAAAAGAGAGTTCTCTTGGCCACTAATGCCCTAATTAAAAAATAAAGCACATTGTGATTGGAGAGCCATACTCTATATAAATAATAAATGAGGCCTTAGATGGCGACACAGTCAGAGCTGACTGACTGTTCTTTGTTGCTTCTTTGGTCCTGAGGAAGCACATTTTTTAAGACCAAAAAAATAGATAACCAATTATAATAAAGTGATATGGAAGACTAACTTTATAAATATAATATTCTGAGAGACCAGAATGGGGAAAATGGCAGCAGAGAAATGTGTCCTCATAGGTTTGAACTGGGTCATCTGAGAAGCTCTGACGATTGCTCTGAAGACTTCAGATTTTATTCTGGAAGCATGTTGAGGCATCAGAAGTGACAAGAGCTGGGCGTGGTGGCTCGGACTTGTAATCCCAGCACTTCCGGAGAATGGTTTGAGGTTAGGAGTTCGAGACCAGCAACTCCTACGTTGGGTGACATAGCAAGATGCCCCCGTCCCTGATCTCTTAAAAAAACAAAGTGCCGGGCCGGGCGCGGTGGCTCACGCCTATAATCCCAGCACTTTGGGAGGCCGAGGCGGGCGGATCACGAGGTCAGGAGCTCAAGGCCAGCCTGGCCAATATGGTGAAACCCTGTCTCTACTAAAAATACAAAAATTGGCCAGGCGTAGTGGCTCCTGCCTGTAATCCTAGCTACTTCGGAGACTGAGGCAGGAGACTCGCTTGAGCCCAGGAGGTGGAGGTTGCAGTGAGCCAATATCGCACCATTGTAGTCCAGTGTGGGCAATAGAGCGAGACTCCATCCCCCACCCTCACCCCCCAAAAAAGTGCCAAGAGGTAATCATATTGGTAGTTTATTAACTTAACTCTGAAAGCCAGAGGGAAGAGGATGTAGGATAGGTAGGGGCCCAGAAGTAGGAATAAATCAAGATTGAGATAAATAGGAACTGAATGAGGGCAAGAGCCATGAAAATTGGAGAAATATATGGATTTTTTTCAGAGATATTCAAAGATAGAAGCAAGAAGACTAGGTGGCATTAAATTTAATGACATTAAAGACCATTAAATTAAAGGTCTAGGCCACTGCAGTGGCTCATGCCTTTAATCTCAGCACTTTGGGAGACTGAGGCAGGTCACCTGAGGTCAAAAGTTCAAGACCAGCCTGACCAACACGGTGAAACCCCGTCTCTACTAAAAATACAAAGATTAGCTGGGCGTGGTGATGTAGGCCTATAATCCCAGCTCTGCTGGAGGCTAACGTGGGAGAATCGCTTGAACCCGGGAGGTGGAGTTTGCAGTGAGCTGATATTGTGCCACTGCACTCCAGCCTAGGCAACACAGCGAGACTCTGTCTCAAAAAAATCAAATAAAATAAATAAAAGAAAAAAGAAAAGTCTAGGGAAGACAGTAACGTCAAGGCTTCTGGCTTACATATTACATTAGTTTTCTATTACTGATACATAATATATTAATTTAATTTAATATATTAAATTTCTACCGGGACAAATTATCACAAATCTAGTTTCTTAAACAATATAAATTTATTATCTAACAATTGTGGTGGTCAGAAGTCTGAGGGGGTCTCACTGGGCTAAAATCAAGGTTTTGCAGGGCTGTGTTTCTCTCTAGAGGCTCTCAGAAGGAAGCTGTCTTCTTGCTTTTTCCATCTTCGAGCAGCTATCCACATTCCTTGGCTCGTGGCCCCCTTTCTCCATGTTCAAAGGCAGCAATGGCAGACTGTCCTTTTTCTTCTGTATCTCTGATCCTTCTTTCATGGTCATCTCTCTATCTGATCACAGCCAGGAAAGGCTCTCCACTTTGAAGGACTTGTGTTGACTGGACTAGGCCCACCTAGATAATCTGGGAGAATCAACGCATCTTAAGATTTGTAACATTAATCACATCAGCAAAATCCCTTTTGTAGGAATTAGGACATGGACATCTTCGGGGGTCATTATTCAGCCCATTGAATAGCCTATCAGAGAGCCCAGTGTTTCTAACTGACCCATTATCGGGTTGTGAAATCAATTTAATAAGGCACTGCCATCATAAAAAGGGGAATAGAAATTAAGACAGCCCAATGTGTTAGTAAGAGGATTCATGTTTTGTGAAACTTCGATCTAGTTTTTTTATGTGTGTATGTAGCGGATTGTGGTGTAAATATATTTCTTTCTTTTTTTTTTTTTTTGAGACAGAGTCTCGCTCTGTTGCCAGGTTGGAGTGCAATGGCGTGATCTCAGCTCACTGCAAGCTCTGCCTCCAGGGTTCACTCCATTCTCCCGCCTCAGCCTCCTGAGTAGCTGGGACTACAGGCGCCACCACCATGCCTGGCTAATTTTCTTATATTTTTAGTGGAGACGGTGTATCACCCTGTTAGTCAGGATGGTCTCGATCTCCTGACCTCCTGCTGTGCCCGCCTTGGCCTCCCAAAGTGCTGGGATTACAGGCATGAGCCACCACACCTGGCCAACATATATTTCTTACTGGAAGTCATGGGCAAAAATGTTTGAAAGCTGTTGACTTAGATGACAGGATGATTAGTGTGTTAAGCAAAATAGGACATAACATTAATAGATAACATTTATGGAATGTTTGTACGAGCCAGGTGGGCCTAGTGTTCTAAGGGCTTCACTGGCATTAACCACGCAATCTTCCCAATAACCCCGTGAGGTAGATACTGTCAATATCTCCACGTTATAAATGAGGAAATGGAGAGAGAATGATTGTCTTGCTGAAAGTCACACAGCTAGAAAATGGTATGGCTGAAATTCAATCCCAGAGAGTTCAGCTCCTCATTCCCAAACCTGTGTGCTTGACACCACTCTGCAGTGTCTAGGAGCACCCAAGACCTGAGGAGGAAGGCAATCCTGCCTCTCCGGTTTGTCCAGCTACCCTGAGAACCTTTGTCCATGCATAGTATCCTATTTAAAATAGGAGATACTGGCTGGGTGCAGTGGCTCATGCCTGTAATTACAGCACTTTGGGAGGCTGAGGTGAGAGAGGATCGCTTGAGGCCAGGAGTTGGAGACCGGCCTGGGCAACATAACAAGACTCTGTCTCTATTGAAAAAAAAAAAAAGAAAGAAAAGAAAAGAAAAGAAAGGAAGGAAGGAGGTAGGGAATGAGGGAGGGAGGGAGGGAGGAAGGAAAAAGAAAAGAAAAGAAAAAGGGCCGGGCGTGGTGGCTCATGCCTGTAATCCCAGCTCTTTGGGAGGCAGAGGCAGGTGAATCACTTGAGGTCAGGAGTTCAAGATGAGCCTAACCAGCATGGTGAAACCCCGTCTCTACTGAAAATACAAAAATTAGCTGGGCGTGGTGGCACGGGCCTCTAATCCCAGCTACTCAGGAGGCTAAAGCAGGAGAATCACTTGAACTCAGGAGGTGGAGGTTGCAGGGAGCCAACATCGCACCACTGCAGCCCAGCCTAGGTGACAGAGTTAGACTCTGTCTCCAGATAAAAATAAAATAAAAATTAAAAAAAAGAAAAGAAAAAAAGGAAAAAGGAAATACCAACACTGCAGAGCAGAAAACAAACTTCTTACATAATTCTAGGTGTAGGTGTGTGTTGGAGAAGAGGAAGACTCAATCCAGAGTCTACAGTGAGCTTCCCTCTACAGGCTAACAGACTGAACTTCAGCCTAGACGTTGAGCATAAGTTTAACATTCACCATTAAAACTAGTATGTATGAAATTACCATTGTTCCCCAAAGGTCCTTAGTAATAAAGGACCTAATAATAAGAAAAATTTCTTGGAAGAGAGACATGCAATATGCCAGATATCACAGATACACATATACAAACTATGTTTCAGTGGAAGGTATTCTACGTATTATCATAGTAACTATATTAATCTATTTTCATACTGCTATGAAGAAATACCTGAGACTGGGTCATTTATAAAGAAAAAGAGGTTTTTTTTTTTTTTTTTTTTTTTGACGCGGAGTCTCGCTCTGTCACCCGGACTGGAGTGCAGTGGCCGGATCTCAGCTCACTGCAAGCTCCGCCTCCCGGGTTTACACCATTCTCCTGCCTCAGCCTCCGGAGTAGCTGGGACTACAGGCGCCGCCACCTCACCCGGCTACTTTTTGTATTTTTTTTTAGTAGAGATGGGGTTTCACCGTGTTAGCCAGGATGGTCTCGATCTCCTGACCTCGTGATCCGCCCGTCTCGGCCTCCCAAAGTGCTGGGATTACAGGCTTGAGCCACCGCGCCCCGCCGAAAAAGAGGTTTTTTAATGGACTCACAGTTCCACATGGCTGGGGAGGCTTCACAATCATGGCAGAGGGCAAAGAAGAAGCAAAGTCACATTTTACATGGCACAGGCAAGACAGCATCTGCCCAGGAACTACCCTTTATGAAACATGAGATCTCGTGAGACTTATTCACTATCATGAGAACAGCACGGGAAAGTCCCGCCCCCATGAGTCAATTACCTCCCTTTAGGTCCCTCCCATGACATGTGGGGATTATGGGAACTACACTTGAAGGCGAGATTTGAGTGGGGACGCAGCCAAGCCATATCGGTAACCAAAGGAACATTAAGGGATTAACCACCATGCTCTCTGCTATGGAAACAGGAGAAAAGGTACTGACCCTTTTCCCTTGAACTAAGCATAGAAATAAAATAGACGAAATTATTTTTCTTTCTGGTCAACTTTGTCCCCAAATCATTAACTTCACAAAACACTTAGGAAACTTTATTTCTTGATCCACACATCAAGGTGATAATACCTTCCTCGGAATTGTGATAATTTGATGAGACTAGCATACCAAAATTAATTTGTAAACTGTAGGGTGCTAAGATGTGTGATAACTATACTTGTAATGTCATTTACTTATGAAACATTGATACAATGCCAGGAACTTGGCATTGTTTTAAGTGCTTTGCAAATATTAATTTATTTAATGCTTATAAAACTCTATGGTATATCTTGTTGTTTTCATTTTTTGAATGAGGAGAAAACTGAGGCATAGACAGGTTAGGAAACTTGCCTGAGTTCACAAAGCTAGTAAGTAAAAGAAAAAGGTTTCTTCCTCTGGCAGCCCAGTGCCAGAGTTCCAGTACTAACTGGGATTACAGGCACCCGCCACCATGCCCAGCTATTTTTGTTTTTTTTTGTATTTTTAGTAGAAACGGGGTTTCACCATGTCAGCCAGGCTGGTCTCGAGCTCCTGACCTCAGGTGATCTGCCCGCCTCGGCCTCACAAAGTGCTGGGATTACAAGTGTGAGCCACCGCGCCCGGCCGAGTCTGTGCTCTTAACTGCTGTGCTGTGTCGAATCTACCAGCGATATTAGAATGAGATCTCTGCTTAGATGTCAAAGGCATCAGGCATATGGAAGCCAAATGAGACCCCCAGTTTGTTATGAAACTGTTGTCACCTCTCTACTTCTTTCTATTTTGTCTATATCCATTTTGTGTTCTGTCACAGATATCGAAACTGGGTATAGTTTCTGGAGGCCGGGAAGTCCAAGGTTGAAGGGCATCTGGTGAGGTACTTCTTGTCACATTATCACAGAAGGGCAAGACAGAATAAGAGGAAGAGAAGAGAGAAGAGAAGGGACAGAGTGTGAGTGTGAAAAAGAGAAAGGGAGAGGGAGAAAGAGAAGATAGGGGCTGAACTCATCCTTTTAACGGAACCCAGTCCTGAGATCATAGCATTAATCCATTCATGAAGGCAGATGACCTAATCACCTTTTAAAGTTTCCACCACTCAACACTGTTGCTTCGGGGATTCTGCTGGCAACACACAAACTTTGGGGGCCATATTCAAACTATAGCCTTGTCTAGCATTGAAAAGCTGGGTTTAAAGGGGTCCTTCCTCCTGATGGTAGCTACCATATGACATCAGACCTTGAAAATGAGGAATTTTACTTTCCCTTTCTTTCCTTCTTTCTTCTCTCTCTCCTTCCTTCCTTCCTTCCTTCTTTCTTTCTTTTCTTTCTCTCTTTCTTTCTTTCTTTCTCTTTCTTTCTCTCTCTTTCTTTCTCTTTCTTTCTTCCTTCCTTCCTTCCTTCCTCCCTCCCTCCCTCCCTCC
>NW_012117377.1:6843477-6859676 GCF_000951035.1 Colobus angolensis palliatus | reverse complement strand
GCACAGTGCCCACAGCCACAAAACATTCCCCTTCCTTTCTTTCTTTTCTTTTTTTTGAGACGGAATTTCACTCCTGTTGCCCAGGCCGGAGTGCAGTGGCGCGATCTTGGCTCACTGCAACCTCCACCTCCCGGGTTCAAGCGATTCTCCTGCCTCAGCCTCCCCAGTAGCTGGAAATAGAGGCCCGTGCCACCATGCCCAGCTAATTATTGTATTTTTAATAGAGACGAGGTTTCACTATGTTGTCCAGGCTGGTCTTGAACTCCTGACCTCAAGTGATCCACCCGCCTCAGCCTCCCAAAGTACTGGGATTGCAAGTGTGAACCACCACACCTGCCCAGAAATATTATTTGTCACTCTGATTAACCTCATGCTTTTGGTGTTTCCTTCTTTTTATAATGCCTCCTAATTTTTTGTTATACAGTATGCTGCATATCTAAAGTATACTTCCTTTCTTTATAAAAAGACTGAAGTTGATTATAAAGGAAGAAACCAGAAAACATGACCACCATTTAAACTACAGGTAGTAGACAAGCAGTGTGCAATTCCTTTTTGAAACCGGATGAGTAATACTTGCTGTCAAGGATGCCCAGAAGGTTTTGAGACAGGTGGGGGGTGGTTCTCAGGATTCTCGGGCATGTGACCCAGTTGGCTTCTGACCAACTGACCTTTATACTAGTAATGTGTCTTCCACCTCAGAGTCAAACGTAACTGTTTTGGTATAAAATAGAAACGTTTGCTGAGATGTGAGGCAATGAGAGCCAGAAATGAGCAGTTGGAAATAGTAACACAAGGATAAAGACATTGAAGAAGTTGTGTTGATCCAGAAAGTCAGGAAGAGATGGCTGATAACATGAAGGCCAGGTGCTGGCTCACACCTGTAATACCAGAACTTTGGGAGGCCGAGGTGGGTGGATCACCTGAGGTCAGGAGTTTGAGACCAGCCTGGCCAACGTGGAGACACCCTGTCTCCACTTTAAAAACTACGAAAAGTAGCTGGGCGTGGTGGCACATGCCTGTAATCCCAGCTACTCGGGAGCCTGAGGCACAAGAATTGCTTGAACTCGGGAGGTGGTGGTTGCAGTGAGCCAAGATTGCACCACGGCACTCCAGCCTGGGTGACAGAGCGAGACTCCGTCTCAAAAAAACAAAACAAAACAAACAAACAAACAAACAAATGAAGGTAAGGGGAAAGAGAAGAAAGGGTGGAAGTCAAAGAAGCTCAATGGTAACAGGAAGTGGATTGTTTGTGGGAGCATTTTGTAATGGGGAAAAAGCCTGAACAAACACTGAATTTTTGTCAGTGCACTATTTTCAATTGAGCAAATATTAAGCCCATATTAAGTGCTGGCTGCTTGGGGTATAAAGATAAATAAGACCTGGCTATCTAGTTAAAACATGTTTTACACACAAAGGGCAATCGGATTGCAATTTTTAGTCTATATTATATACTATTAAATAAATCCAAGAGTGCATTTTATGTCTTACCAAGAGTAAGCACCCTATAACTGTTTATTTTATTTATTTATTTATTTATTTGAGACAGAGTCTCGCTCTGTCACCCAGGCTGGAGTGCAGTGGAGCGATCTTGGCTCACTGCAACCTCTGCCTCCTGGGTTTAAGCAAGTCTCCTGCCTCAGCCTCCCAAGTAGCTGGAACTACAGGTGCCCGCCACCACACCTGGCTAATTTTTGTATTTTTAGTAGAGATGGGGTTTCACCATGTTGGTCAGGCTGGTCTTGAACTCTTGACCTCAGGTGATCTGCCCACCTTGGCCTCCCAAAGTGCTGGGATTACAGGTGTGAGCCAATGCGCCCAGCCTTGAATGTTTATTGAATTGAAATATTAGAGTCGGATAGGAGCTGGTTCAAAATTATTTATACATTTATTTAGCACTTTTTCTTTTTTTTTTTTTTGAGATATAGTCTCGCTCTTTCACCTGGCTGGAGTGCAGTGGTGCTATCTCTGCTCACTGCAACCTCCGCCTCCCAGGTTCAAGCAATTCTCCTGCCTCAGCCTCCCAAGTAGCTGGGACTACAGGCATGCATCACCATGCCCGGCTAATTTTTCTATTTTTAGTAGAGACGGGGTTTCACCTTGTTATCCAGGATGGTCTCAATCTCTCGACTTCATGATCTGCCCACCTCAGCCTCCCAAAGTGTTGGGATTACAAGCATGAGCCACTTTTTTATTATGATAAAATACACATAATATGAAATTTGCCATTTTAACCATTAAAAATTTTTTTAATTCTTTTTTTTTTTACATCAACCTCTTATCCAACAGATACTTTAACCCATTTTAGGTGTACAGTTCCGTGGCATTAAAGACATTCGCACTCTTCTGCAACTATCACCACCATCCATCTCCAGAACTTTTTTTATCTTCCCAGACTGAAACTCTGTACCATTACATAATAACTCCCCATTCTCCCCACTCAACCAATTTTTTTTTTCTTTTTTTTTTGAGACAGAGTTTCACTCTTGAAGCCCAGTCTGGAGTGCAGTGGCACGATCTCAGCTCACTGCAACCTCCACCTCCTGGATTCAAGCGATTCTCCTGCCTCAACCTCCCAAGTAGCTACAGGTTGCGCCACCAGGCCTGGCTAATTTTTGTATTTTTAGTACAGATGGGGTTTTACCATTTTAGCCAGGTTGATCTTGAACTCCAGACCTCAGGTGATCTGCCTGCCTCGGCCTTCCAAGGTGCTGGGATGACAGGCCTGAGCCACTGTGCCCGGCTCAACCAATTTTTATATAGTCCTTCGTTCAACACGTATTTATCGGGCACCTGCAATTCAGCCCAGTTCTCACTGTGGGAGGTCTGGGTTACAGGATAAACGAGAGGGTATAATCGAGGGAGAAAGACAAACATAACCAGTAACAATAGGTAAAGAGCTGGCTGGGTGCGGTGGCTCATGCCTGTAATCCCAGCACTTTGAGAGGCCAAGGCGGATGGAACGCTTGAGCCCAGGAGTTCAAGACCAGCCTGGGAAACACAGTGAGATCCCCGCTCTACCAAAATAATAAATATTAGCCAGCTGGTGCATGCCTGTGTCCTAGCTGCTTGGAAGGCTGAGGTGGGAGGATCACCTGAGTCTGGGAGGTTGAGGCTGTGGCTGTGATTGCACCATGCAATCCACTGCACTCCCGCCTGGGTGACAGAGTGAGATCCTGTCTCAAACAAACAAACAAACAAAAACAAAAAAACAAAAAAACGGTGAAGAGCTAATGTCTGCAGAATGCTTCCATGAGCAGGCCCTTTGTACTGATGCACTCCTTTGAGGTAGGTGTACAGTCCCAACAGTTCCCAGTATAACAAGCATGACAGAAAGGGAGCTGTGGGCTCTGGTTGGGTCTAGAGGACATTAGTTGGTCTGGGCAGTCAGGGTTATGCTGAGAGCTAAAGGCTGAGTCCGAGTTAGGAGGCCAAGAGTATTTCCATGGCAGGAAGGACACTAAGGGAGGCTCTGGGAACAGATGGGTCCCTTCGTCCCTTCCCTGGTGAAGCTCGGAGAAGCCTGGGATAAGGCTGGAGAGGTAGCAGGAGCCACCTCCCTCCAGGAGGGCCCGGGGAAGGGTTCCCGCTCTCCCTCCAGGGCCGTGGGAAGCTGCTAAAGAGCTTGAAGTAGAGCCTTTAAAAGTTCAATCACTCTACGCCTAGTTAACAAGTGATTCATTTCTCTGCCATTCTTCATTATCGTGCTGACGGCATGTACACTAACTATGAACTACCTGTGATAGAAAAATCACTAGTAGTTACGCTGTAAAATCTTTGGTTTTATGTCTAAAGTTCCTGTTCTGGGAATTCACATTTCTCTTAAGTAAATGATATAACCAGGCTGGGGGCAGTGGCTCACACCTACAGCTGGAATCCTAGCACTTTGGGAGGTAGAGGCGGGAGGATCGCTTGAGCCCAGGAGTTTGAGACCACCAGCACCACAACAGTATAACCAGATTCTGAAGATCTGACACGTGGAGAAAACTGGAAATTAGTCCCATTTTGCAGTCCACCAAACCTCCCCTGTGTTGGAAAGAAATCACAGCACTACTCTGATAGATACGAAGTATAAGCCTAAAATAAAGCTGGCCTCACTCCCTCAACTTGTTGATTCAAGTCTTCCCTGAGGGAAGGGAGATAAAATCCTGTAATTCCTTCTGGACTAAGCGTAAATTAAGATTCTGTTTACCAAGCGCTTAATTAGATTGCCTAGGCAATATTATCAATGATAACTTGCGAGAGAATTTGCTTCAAGCTCGTTTGTTATAGGAGTGTGGGGCTGCCTGAGTATATGTGATAAAGTCCAAGTAGATCCCTTAAGCACTTCCAAAGTGCAGCTCCATTCTGCACCCTGAGACTGCCCTGCTGTTTAGCTGATAGTGTCTTCATGTCAAACCGTGGATCATTGAGGAGTCCCAGGAGAGAGTGGGACTTACAAGTGTATCCCCATGACCAAAAGAAAACCTGTCCCACCGGATGGGCAGTCAGTGACTTTTCTTCATATTTTAAAGCACTACACTCTTCTCTTCTTCTTCTTCTTCTTTTTTTTTTTTTTTTTGTTTGTTTGTTTGAGATGGAGCCTTGCCCTGTCACCCAGGCTGGAGTGCAGTGGTACCTCTCAGCTCACTGCAACCTCCACCTCCCGGATTCATGCGATTCTCCTGCATCAGGCTCCGAAGCAGCTGGGATTACAGGTGCCCACCATCACGCCTGGCTAATTTTTGTATTTTTAGTAGAGATGGGGTTTCACCATGTTGGCCAGGCTGGTGTCGAACTCCTGACCTCAGGTGATCCATCCACCTCGGCCTCCCAAAGTGCTGGGATTACAGGTGTGAGCCATCACGCTTGGCTTTAAAAGAATTTTGTAGGCCAGGCGCCGTGGCTCATGCCCGTAATCTCAGCACTCTGAGAGGCTGAGGTGGATGGATCATCTGAAGTCAGGAGTTTGAGACCATCCTGGCCAACATGGCGAAGCCCCGTCTCTACTAAAAATACAAAATTAGCCAGATGTGGTGGCTGGTGCCTGTAATCCCAGCTACTCGGGAGGCTGAGGCAGGAGAATCGCTTGAACCTGGGAGGTAGAGGTTGCAGTGAGCCAAGATCATGCCATTACATTCCAGCCTGGGCAACAAGAGCGAAACTCTGTCTCAAAAACAAAAACAAAAAACCTTTCTAAACCAGACCTGGTGGTTCACACCTGTAATCCTAGCCCTTTGGGAGGCCGAAATGGGTGGGTCTCGTGAACCCAGGAGTCTGAGATCAGCAACAAGGGAAAACCCCATCTCTACTTTAAAAATACAAAAAATTAGACAGACATGGTAGTGCGTGCCTATAGTCTCAGCTACTTGGGAAGCCAAGGTGGGAGAATCACCTGAGCCCAGGAAGCTGAGGCTGCAGTGAGCCACGATTGTGCCACTGCGTTCCAGCCTAGGTGATGGGGGTGAGACTCTGACTCAAACAAACAAACAGACGAACAAACAAAAACCAAAAAAACCTCTGCCTCCCTTTTCTCCAAAAGTCTATGTTTATAAGTAGGTAGTAATTACATAGCATTTTACAGGTTAGAATTTTTACATATGTGATTCTTACACCCCCAGGGTAGACAGCACAGTGGTAATTATCATTTTACAGGTGAAAAGACTGAGATTGAGAGAGGCGAGCAATTTTGCCTGGCTGGTAAGGGGTATAGTTGTTTACTAAGCAATGTCAGATCTACACAGGCTCATTCATTCCATATGTTTCGTGTCCTGAGCGCTTACCCTCCAGGAGATGATAAGGATACAAAACAAACTAGACATCTAGCTCAAGCCCCCATTAGAATGTCATTCAGTAGGAGAAATAGAAACAGAGACAGAAAATGATGAAACCATAGGGCGAGAATAACTTTGGAGATTTTTGGCCAGGCACGGTGGCTCACACCTATAATCCCAGCACTTTGGGAGGCCAAGGTGGGTGGATCACCTGAGGTCAGGAGTTTGAGACCAGCCTGGCTAGCCTGCTGAAACCCCATCTCTACTAAAAAGACAAAATTAGCTGGGCATGGTGGCAGAGGCCTGTAATCCCAGCTACTTGGGAGGCTGAGGTAGGAGAATAACTTGAACCCGGGAGGTGGAGGTTGCAGGGAGCCGAGACTGCGCCATTGCACTCCAGCCTGGGCTACAAGAGCGAAACTCTGTCTAAAAAAAAAAAAAAAAATTCTGAGATTTTAGGAGCTCAGAAGGGCCACACCTAATCCACTCAGGGGCAGTGAGGATGCGTGGGGGTAATTCAGAAAATCTTCCTAGAGGAGGTGACGCCTAAACAAAATCTTTTTTTAGAAGTTTTTTTTTTTTTAGTGTTTTAGAGACAGGGTCTTGCTGTGTCGCCCAGTCTAGAGTGCAGTGACGTAATCAGAGCTCACAGCAGCCTCGAACTCCTGGGCTCAAGAAATCCTCCTGCTTTGGCCTCCTGAGTAGTTAAACTGAATATTAAAATAGAATAGAATAAGCAAGGCCTAGCCTCATACAATCTCAGAATCACTGTGGGATGAGATAATGAGATATTTCTATGTTTAATAAATGATAAATGGCCCATGGTGACTCATCTTGGTACTGTAATCTTGGCACTTTGGGAGGCAGAGGTGGGAGGATCACTTGAGGCCAGGAGCTCAAGACCACTCTCAGCAACATAGCAAGACTTTGTATCTACAAAAAAAAAGAAAAAGGAAATCTGGGTGTGGTAGCTCATGCCTCTAATCCCAGCTACTTGGGAAGCTGAGGCAGAAGGATCACTTAAGCCTAGAAGTTCAAGGCTGCAGTGAACTATGTTGCACCACTGCACTCCAGCCTGGGTGACAGAGCAAGACCCTGTCTCAAAATAATAATAATAATAATAAATTATATATATGACAATTAATAATGATACAGCTGGGCACTGACTTGGGGAGATGGTGAATGGAGAATATGACATCATTACTTCTTGCTTACAACCAAAAAAAACTGTAAAATTCTCTTTCTTTATCTCTCCAGATCCACCTAATGAGACTGTGCCTTCCTTCCACATCATCTCCTCTGGGACTACATGTTTCCCTTTGTGACTACACTCTTTCCGAACACTCCTTGGCGTTCCGTTCAATCTTATTTTAATGGTATAAAGGTGCAGGGGAGAAGAAACCATTTCCTAAGCCTCACGTGTTGCCAAGGTTTGCTTTGGTTCTGTGACTAAATTCATGAGCCTTTTAATCTGAATCGGCCACTTTTTGATCAAGGGGGATGAAGGAAACTGCTTCATGGTTCAATACCTTCATATACACTTGTCCAAAAAGCTGAAAAATGTACACATTGTACAGCCTTTTTCCTCTTAGTGAGCACAGTGCCCACAGCCACAAAACATTCCCCTTCCTTTCTTTCTTTTCTTTTTTTTGAGACGGAATTTCACTCCTGTTGCCCAGGCCGGAGTGCAATGGCGCGATCTTGGCTCACTGCAACCTCCACCTCCCGGGTTCAAGTGATTCTCTTGCCTCAGCCTCCCGAGTAGCTGGGATTACAGGTGTGCGCCACCACGCCTGGATAATTTTGTATTTTTAGTAGAGATGGGGTTTCTCCATGTTGGTCAGGCTGGTCGTGAACTCCTGACCTCAGATGATCCGCTCGCCTCAGCCTCCCAAAGTGCTGGCATTACAGGCATGAGCCACCCTGCTCAGCCTCCCTTTCCTTTCTAATGGCAGCACTGTTTAGAGAATTAACCCAAGTGATTATAGTTGCCAAGATTGGGTGGTCATGTCAGGGTCCAAAACACCACCGGAGTTTAAGAAAACCCCAGCCATCTTAAGTAATCTTTCTTCACAGTCTTCTTTACCCTTCTCAAGATTTGTTGATCCATTTGACCTGGGACAGGGTGGCCTTTAGTATTTCTCACCTGTTTTGTATTTGTGTTTTTTGAGACAGAGTCTCACTCTGTCACCCAGACTGGAGTGCAATAGTGTGATCTCAGCTCACTACAACCTCTGCCTCCTGGGTTCAAGAGATTCTCCTATCTCAGCCTCCCAAGTAGCTGGGATGACAGGCATGTGCCACCACGCCTGGCTAATTTTTGTATTTTTAGTAGAGACAGGGTTTAACCATGTTGGCCAGGCTGATCTCAAACTCCTGACCTCAGGTGATCCGCCTGCCGTGGCCTCCCAAAAATGCCGGGATTATAGGCGTAAGCCACCGGGCCTGACCCTCACCTGTTTAAATAACCTTCTAACTGGTCTTCCAGCCTGTGCTCCCTTCAAAATTCTTTAACCCAAGGCTTACAAACATATGACCAAAGGTGGTTTTTTGTTTTTGGCCTACATAAAGTTGGCCATCTCTAAAATTCAGTAGATATCATATAAAAATAAAGATTTTCCCACTTCCCTTAAACAAAAAAACGACAATCCTGGGTCCCATTCCCAGATGGTCCTAGGTGATTGCTCCATTTCCATAAAGGCCCTCACTCCAGCTCACACTCTCCATCACTCCCTATGGCACCACTGACCTGGAGCCCATACATGACCTTGTCATGTATTATTAGATGGCAGTGATTACACCTGTTGCTATTTATTTATGTTTCCTGCTTACAACACATGTGCACATGTGCGTTCTCAACACTCTGATGCCTACATGATCTTCCTAAAATTCAGACCTGATCGTGCTACTTCTCAGCTTAACATTCTTTAATCCCCTCACTACTCGCCTCTTTATTAGTGGATGAAGCTCCAACTTCTTTGCTTGGCTGGCTGCTTCTTTGTCGACGTCTTTGTCCACTGTAATCATTTCCTAGCCCTTTTCCTGCAAGCACGTCCATTCATTCTGAATTACAGCCACAGGAATGAGCCTTGCCTCGATGCCTTTGTAAAGGTGGTTCCTCCCGCCTGGAATGCCCTTTCCTCTCTCTCAGCCCTGCTCACTCTTTGAAGACTCAACTTAAGTCCCTTTGCCCCCAAGAAGCTCCTTGCTCCATCTCCCGTACCGAATACATGCCTCTATCACATATGACTCTTGTAATGTAATGCAGTCACTGATTTGCCTGTCTCTTTCTCCAGGACTCTATAGTATAAAATTTTACTGGAACAGACTATGCTATTTATAACTTCAAATTTCTAATGATTTCAACTTCTTGGTGCAGGAGAAAGAGCTTGGGCATGAAAGTCAGGCAGCCCTGATTTGATATCTCAGTTTACCATTTATCCATCTTGACCAAGTTTCTTAACCCCTCTGATTCTGTTTCCATATCTATAAATGGAGAATAATAATTCCTACCTCACATAATTGCTATGAAGATTAGAGGTATTTTGTATAAATGCCTGGTACCTTGGTACAGGCACTTAATAACTGGCAGTTAACAGCGGAAATAAATGGATCAGGAAAAAACACACCGGACTTAAAAAATAGCCTATTTAATGTGTGCTTAGATGGAGCAAAGTGAAAGCAGGAAAAAGGCGGAAGAGTTATGAGTATGCACAGTGTCTTGGCAATTAGGATGATGCAGGAGACACTTTTAGTTTGATTTTTTTTCCCCAACCTGACAGCTTTTGATGGAAGACCTGCTTAATTATCAGCTGGCAGAAGTCTGCAAATGATAGGCAGCTCTGTGTATAGAATAATGAATATGACATAAGATAATCTTAGCTAATTACTGTTTACTTGCAAATGTCATATAACTGGCTTCTTGAGTGTGTGTGTGAATTTTTGTCTTGTTTTGTTTTTGCACATGTGAATGTTTGTGTGGGGGGAGGTGTGTGTACAAACCTACACCATAGGAGTCCTGCAGACAAGAGCTCAGTAGGTGGTCAGGACGGCTAGCTCCCCTTGTAGCCGTGCTAGTGTCCCATAGTATCTAGTTAAGGCTTGTTGTTCTCTGCAAACTACAAGCTCCTGGAGGCCCGGGACTGGTCATTCACATCTGCTTTCCTTGCACATAGTATAATACTTGGTTCATAGCAGATGTTCAATGAATATTTGTTATATAGATAAATGGGTGAATTGGGAGTTGACTATGTACGTATCTATGAATATATGATATTTATAGACATTTATGTTGTTCCGTATATTATATATTTATGTTATGCTTTATATATATGCATATACACACACACACATACAATCTCACACACTTTTACTCCCATTCTCTCATTCCTGGGGCCAACTTTCCGTTTAGTCTGGCTACTGATCACATATACACTATACAGTTCCATCCTTGGTATAAATCAGACCTTTGAAACAGTCTATAATAGTGCTATCCCAAAGAACTTTCTGTGATGCTGAAAATATTCATTATCCAACACGAGACCGATGACCATGGAGGCCCTTGAAATGCTGCTAGTCTAAATGAGGAATTGAATTTTGGATTTTATTTCATTTTAATTAATTTAAATTCAAATAGCTATATGTGACTACTGTATTGGTCAGCGCCAGTCTAGAATCCCTGACATTTCTATGTGCTTGTCCAGATAACAGTCATCTGCTAGATCACAGATAACACTTTTTGATGGTGCTTATATCTGGGCTTGGAAGACTTTTATTTTTTGGAGACGGAGTCTTGCTCTGTCACCCAGGCTGGAGTGCAGTGGCACAATCTCGGCTCACTGCAAGCTCTACCTCCTGGGTTCAAGCGATTCTCCTGCCTCAGCCTCCCAAGTCGCTGGGACTACAGGCACCTGCCACCACCCCCTGCTAATTTTTGTATTTTTAGTAGAGATGGGTTTTTGCCATGTTGGCCAGGCTGGTGTCTAACTCCTGACCTCAAGTGATCCGCCCACCTTGGCCTCCCAAAGTGTTGAGATTATAGGCGTGAGCCACCACACCCAGCCTACATGCACTATTCTTAACACAGTAAAATTGTTTTGAGGAAAAAATCCTTTATGTGCTTGTGACGGTTTTGTAGTTCAGCGAAGCCCAGCTTATTAAGTTGCAAAGGTGCTGGTTCATTCAGGAATTGAAATTCTTCCTCATAGTAGTCTGCACCAAAGTTTCTTATGAACAGGTAGCACTTTTTCCTCAAGGACTGGTGCTTTATGGAACTTTCCTGCTTGTTCACATTGGGGTAAGCATTATGTCAGATAGGATCAAAGTCAGAACAAAGAAAAGTGGTTCATTTGGGCTTAAGAAATGTAAATTAGCCAGGTGTGGCGGCTCATCCCTGTGATCCCAACATTTTGGGCGGCCAAAGTGGGAGGATCACTTGAGCCCAGGAGTTCCAGACCAGCCTGAGCAATATGGCGAAAACCCATATCTACCAAAGTAATAAAAATATTATCAGGGTGTGCACGCCTATGGATCCAGCTACTTGGGAGGCTGAGGTGGGAGGATCACCCGAGCCTGGGAGGTTAAGGCTGCAGTGAGCACTGATCATGCCACTGCACTCCAGTCTGGGGGACAGAGCAAGAGCAAGACCCTGTCTCAAAAAAAAAAAAAAAAAGTAAATATAAACTGAGTAGTGGCTGGGCGCGGTGGCTCACGCCTGTAATCCCAGCACTTTGAGAGGCCAAAGCAGGTGGATCACCTGAGGTCAGGAGTTCGAGACCAGCCTGGCCAACATTGTGAAACCCTATCTCTACTAAAAATACAAAAATTAGCCGGGTGTGGTGGCAGGCATCTGTAATCCCAGCTACTTGGGAGGCTGAGGCAGGAGAAAGGCGTGAACCTGGGAGGTAGAAGTTGCAGTGAGCCAAAATGGCGCCACTGCACTCCAGCCTGGGTGACAGAGTGTGACCCCGTCTCAAAAAAAATAAGGCCAGGCGCGGTGGCTCATGCCTGTAATCCCAACACTAGGAGGCTGAGGCAGGCGAATCATGAGGTCAAGAGATCGAGACCATCTCGGCTAACGCGGTGAAACCCCGTCTCTACTAAAAATACAAAAAATTAGCCGGGCGTGGTGGTGGGTGCCTGTAGTCCCAGCTACTCGGGAGGCTGAGGTAGGAGAATCACTTGAATCTGGGAGGCAGAGGTTGCAGTGAGCCGAGATCGAGCCATTGCATTCCAGCGTGGGCAACAGAACGAGACTCCATCTCAAAAATAATAATAATAATAATAAAATAAACAAAATAAAAATAAAATAAAAAATAAATAAATAAAAAAACTGAGTAGCTGTGAGTTGGTGCTGGGAACCAGGAGTTTATCATCTAATGGAGGAGACAGTCACACAAACAGTCTGAAAATGGTACAGTGGGTGCAAAGGGAGCAGTGTCACAGAGTGTTTAGTTTTTCCATGGAAGCGTCTGTCACAAGTAGGTCAACAGTTTGTCATGTATGAATGCATAATGGTGGATGTACTGGACGCCTGTGAATTTGATTATCCATAGATAGAATGGTTATTTCCTTTGTGGAAGCTGAGTTTTGATGAACATTAGCAGTCTTCACCTGGTAAATATTTTAGTGATCAGGAAAGCACTGACATCTTACTATTAATCACATGATTCTAGTTTTCCTACCACTTTCTTTTCTAATGGGCACATCTTATTTTACAGAAGTTACAGAATTTACATGAGGACAGAGATTCATAACATCAAAGATAAGATGACTCAAATAAATGCCATTTACTTTAAAACTTTTAGCCTGTTAAGCCGGGTGCAGTGTGCACCTTAAGTCTCAGCTACTCGGGAAGCTGAGGTGGGAGGATCACTTGAGCCTAGGAATTCAAGTCCAGCCTGGACAAAATTGCAAGACGCTGTCTCTAAAAAAACCTAAAACTTTTAGCCTATTGTGGTACACAAATCTCATGTAAATAGGAATATTTCCTACCATTTAAAATTCAAAGCTTATAGTACAGTAGTTCAAATTTCAGGTCTGCTAATTAATTGTAAAATACTGTGAGACTCTAGAGCAAAGTTTTAGGTATAACAAGTAAAAGCTAAATATGAATAAACTACCATTTCAAAGTTTAACGATGCTTGCCCATTTACAGTCTTCTTCAAGTCAGCAAAAACGAAACGCATGGAAGGTTCTGCTTGAGGGGGCCTCTACAAATCTAGTTAACTCCACCTTTTTTTTCCCCCCCCGAAATAGAGTCTTGCTCTGTCACCAGGGCTGGAGTGCAGTGGTGTGATCACAGCTCACTGCAGCCTTCATCTCCTGGGCTCCAGGGATCTTCCCACCTCCCTACTCCCGGGTAGCCAGGACTACAGGCATGCGCCACCACACCTGGCTAATTTTTTTTTTTTTTTTCCAGTAGAGGCAAGGTCTTGCTATATTGCCCAGGCTGATCTCGAACTCCTGAGCTCAAGCCATTCTCCCACCTAGACCTCCCAAAGTGCTGGGATTACAGATATGAGCCACCATACCCGGCCTGATCTGCTTCATTTGTAGACAAGAAAACTAATATCCAGAGACGTCATGCAATTTGCCCAAGGTCACACAGTTGGTTATCATAACAGCGCTGGGCGTAGAAGTCAAGTCTGATACTAACATTTTAATTTATTTTTTACATTTATTTTTGGAGACAGGGTCTTGCTCTGCTGCCCAGGCTGGAGTGCAGTGGCATGATCATTGCTCACTGTAACCTTTTTTTTGAGACGGAGTGTCACTCTGTGGCCCAGGCTGGAGTGTGGTGGCGCAATCTTGGCTCACTGCAATCTCCACCTCCAGGGTTCAAGCTAGTCAATTCTCCTGCCTGAGCCCCGCTAGTAGCTGGGATTACAGGCGCCCGCCACTGAACCCAGCTAATTTTTTTGTGTTTTTAGTAGAGAGGGGGTTTTACCATGTTGGCCAGGCTGGTCTCAAACTCCTGACCTCAGGTGATCCGCCCACCTTGACCTCCCAACGTGCCGGGATTATAGGTGTGAGCCACCACGCCCAGCCTGCTCACTGTAACCTTCAACTTCTAGGCTCAAGTCATCCTCCCACCTTGGCCTCCCGAGTAGCTAGGACTACAGGCACTCGCCACCATGCCTGGCTAATAAAAAGTAATTTTTTTTTTTTTTTTTTAGAGACAGGGTCTTGCTATGTTGCCCAGGCCGGTCGTGACCTCCTGGCTCCAAGAGATCCTCCCACCTCCAGCCTCTCAGAATAGTGAGATCACAGGTGTAGGTCACTGCACCCAACCTACACACTTATGTTTAGACTTTGCTTCACTTATTCCCAGATTGACATCTTACCATGAACAATTCACTGATAACTTACAAAATATGTATAGTTATAATTTCCTTGATAAGATTTAGTATTAACCACTAAATCATAGATTCTTAAAAAATTAATTAATTTATTTAGATGGAATCTCGCTCTGTTGCCCAGGCTGGAGTGCAGTGGTACAATCTACGCTCACTGCAACCTCTTCCTCTCAGGTTCAAGCAATTCCCCTCTCTCAGCCTCCTGAGTAGCTGGGACTATAGGCGCCGGCTAATTTTTGTATTTTCAGTAGAGATGAGGTTTCACCATGTTGGCTAGGCTGTTCTCAATCTCCTGACCTCAGGTGATCCACTCGCCTTGGCCTCCCCAAGTGTTGGGATTACAGGCATGAGCCACTGCACCAGCCAATCATAGATTTTTAACCTTCTAAAATGGCTTAGTGTGTCTAACGAAGACTACTATTTTTTGAGCTTTTACTTTGTGCCAAGCACTGTGTTCAGTTATTTGTTGAATTTCCCCAACAACTTCAGGTGGCAAGTATCATTTTCATACATGAGTAAACTCAGGCATGGACAGAAAAATAGCTTGTACAAAAATCACACAGCGACCACGTGGTACAGCCTCAACTTTCTGAGCTGAAAGTTTGCACTTCTTGGTTTTTTTTTTTTTTTTTTTTTTTTTTTTTTTTAGTAGAGACGGGGTTTCACCGTGTTAGCCAGGATGGTCTCGATCTCCCGACCTCGTGATCCGCCCGTCTCAGCCTCCCAAAGTGCTGGGATCACAGGCTTGAGCCACCGCACCCGGCCAAAAACTTCTAACCAGAACTTGGTACCTGCTCCCTTGCAGCTGGGCTTTCCTGTTTGTCTATGTGAAAATGTCCACTTTCAGTACAGAATACTTTGGAGGTGTTTCTGACTCTTACATCTTTTGTAAAATACATTGGAAAATGTATCTCAGTATATTTTATGCGTCTTTGATTAATTTAAATTGGGCTTGATTGTGCTATACAAAAAACCACAAAAACAAAAACAGAGTTAAGGCCGGGCGTGGTGGCTCACGCTTGTAATCCCAGCAGTTTGTGAGGCCAAGGCGGGTGGATCACTTGAGGTCAGGAGTTCGAGACCAGCCTGACCAACATGGTGAAACCCCGTCTCTACTAAAAATACAAATAATTAGCTGGGCATGGTGGCCAACGCCTGTAATCCCACCTACTAGAGAGGCTGAGGCAGGAGAATCGCTTGAACCCAGAAGGCAGAGGTTGCAGCGAACTGAAATTATGCCACTGCACTCCAGCCTATGCGACAGAGCAAGACTCTTGTCTCAAAACAAACAAAAACAAAGTTAAATAGAACAGCCTCTCGAGTCCTTTTAATTTAGCATTCTTGTCCCTTCATGTCACTCTGCTAACAACATCCCATGTCCTCTCTCCTCCTGGAGGTGTTTTAGTCCATTTGGGCTGTTCTAACAAACATCACAAGCCGAGTAGGTTATAAACAACAGACACTTACTGGTCACAGTTTGGAAGCTAAGAAGCCCAGGGTCAAGGCCCCAGCGGCCTCAGTGACTGGCGGGGGCCCCCCTCCTCACCCAGGGTGCCTTCTTGCTGTGTCCTCGCAGGGCAGAAGACGCGCACGCTGGTCTCTTCAGCCCTGTATCAATTTTCTAATCCCTTTGATGCGGGTTCCATGCTCATGACCTAGTTGCCTCCAAAGGCCTCACCTCCTAATATCGTGGGGGATTAGGTTTCAACACAGGAATTTTGTGGGGACACAAACATTCAGTCCATAGCAGAAAGCAAAAGCCAAAGTCCTCTACAAACCACCCAGGAGGCTGTTCCTCTCTCCTCTCCCAGCCACTTCCCAAGATTCCCCGCAGGCAGGGGGCTCTTTGCTCCACCTCTTCAGGTCTTTGCTCCAATGTTACTGAATTCCTTCTTCTTCCTCCCCCAACCTCCCCAGCTTTGTGGAGGTATAATCCGTATACAAAAACTGCATATGGTCCGGGCATGGTGGCTCACGCCTGTAATCCTAGCACTTTGGGAGGCCGAGATGGGTGGATTGCCTGAGCTCAGTAGTTCGCCACTAGCCAGGGCAAGATGCTGAAACCCCGTCTCTACAAAAATACAAAAAAAAA
>NW_012117377.1:6837841-6842438 GCF_000951035.1 Colobus angolensis palliatus | reverse complement strand
CTCACTGCAAGCTCCGCCTCCCGGGTTCCCGCCATTCTCCTGCCTCAGCCGCCGGAGTAGCTGGGACTACAGGGGCTGCCACCACGCCCGGCTAATTTTTTTTGTATTTTAGTAGAGACGGGGTTACACCATATTGGCCAGGATGGTCTCGATCTCCTGACCTCGTGCTGCGCCCGCCTCGGCCTCCCAAAGTGCTGGTTACAGGCGTGAGCCACAGCGCCCGGCTTGTTTTTTTTTTTTGAGATTAAGTTTTGCTTTGTCCCCCAGGCTGGAGTTCAGTGTTCAGTGGCTCAATCTCAGCTCACTGCAACCTCCGCCTGCCAGGTTCAAGGGATTCTCCTACCTCAGGCTCCTGAGTAGCTGGGATTACAGGCGACCACCACCACACCTGGCTAATTTTTGTGTTTTTAGTAGAGATGGGGTTTCAACATGTTGGCCAGGCTGGTCTTGAACTCCTGACCTCAGGTGATCCGCCCACCTCAGCCTCCCAAAGTGCTGGGATTACAGGTGTGAGCCACCACCTGGCCTTTTCTTTTCTTTTTTCTTTTTTCTTTTTTTTTGGTCGAGGGTGGATAAGAACATTTAACGTAAGATCTTAACGAGTTTTTCTTTTTATTTATTTTCTTTTCTTTTGAGACAGGGTCTCCCTCTGTTGTCCAGGTTAGTGTGCAGTGGTATAATCACGGCTCACTGCAGCCTTGACTGCCTGGGGTCAAGTGATCCCACTACCTCAGCCCCTTGAGTAGCTCGGACTACAGGCGTACCACCACAGCCACCTGTTTTTAATTTTTTGTAGAGATGGAGTCTCACTGTCTTGCTCCGGCTGGTTTTGAACTCCTGGCCTCAAGTCATCTTCCCATCTCGGCCTCTCGAAGTGCTGGGATTACAGACATGAGCCACTGCCCCTGGCCAGCAAATTTTTAAATGCAGGATACTTTGTTAACTGTAGGTCTCTGGAACTTCCTCATCTTTATTACTATAAAATGTTTTTGGCTCACGTCTGTAATCCCAGCACTTTGGGATGCCGAGGCGGGCAGATCACGAGGTCAGGAGATCGAGACCATCCTAGCTAACACGGTGAAACGCCATCTCTGCTAAAAATACAAAAAACTTAGCCGGGCGTGGTGGCGGGCGCCTGTAGTCCCAGCTAGTCAGGAGGCGGAGGCAGGAGAATGGTGTGAACCCGGGAGGCGGAGCTTGCAGTGAGACGGAGATCGTGCCACCGCACTCCAGCCTGGGCAACAGAGCAAGACTCTGTCTCAAAAAAAAAAAAAAATGTTTTTGAGAAGGTACTGAAAAAATATTTGCTGAATAAATTGTGTGACAAACTATAGCATTTCCTTTGCTTAAACCTCAAAAACGTAAGCTAGATATGCAGAGCACCATAACTTTGTAATTACCTCTCACAGATCAATTATTCCCAGGTCATTCTCGAATCATTTTTTGTTATTGAGAATTAACTTGTCTCCTCCCCCACGCAGTATTCTTGGTAGCCTCTAGAATCTCACAAGAGGGATTTTAAAGTGTCCTGTAGGTCCTTCAGAGATTCACAGGAAGAGACCTGCACTTTAAGGGGTCTCTGTAGAGCAGGACTATCATGACAACATTAAAAATATAAGAAGCAAAAATGACCAATAAGATGTCACCATTTGTACTTTGAAGTGGTAACATAGACTATGGAATGGCATCTTTCCCGTTTGTGAAAAGGATAGTACGATGATGGTTCTTTGAGCAGAAACTGTTTTTCTTTCAAATGTCTAAGGCAGCACAATGTAATGGAAAGCCCATTGGTGTGCGAGTGAGGGTCCCAGCTTCCTGGGCAGTAAAATGAACAGGCCTGATGGTCGATCTCCAGGCCCCATCCAGCTCTAAAGTTCTCCAAAACTTTTGGAGATAAAGCCACGGAACTTTCTCGTGAGCATCAAAAGTTGTATTTCATGTTTATTATTGCAACTGACTTAATGTTCCAAGAGTGACTGTTAGAGATCTAGTATACGTAGATATGCAAACTTTGTTTTCGTAGTTTAGTGTTTTCCAGTGAACGAAATTTGTTTTCATATCACTAATATTTAAAAGTGTAAATAGTATCTAGGACACATAAATTTAAAGAACCATCATAATTGTATTTAACTCTGATTCATTAAGGGATTAATTACCTAGTTTGTGAACGTGTAAGCCCCCTGTAGCTCTCTTCCCATTTTTGAACAAAAATAAAGAAGTTTCAAATTCAAGTTTGTGGCATATTTATAACCTTCAAAGACATTATAACCAAAGGCTAAAATGAGTTTCTGGCACTGTTTGGAAGTTTCTATTTTGGGGGCTCGCCTCACCACTTAACTTGAACTGGGGATTACCGTACATACTCCATTAATTTCAAGTCAAATCATTTCACAAATGTTAATATTTCACGTATACATGGCTGCGAGGTATGACAGAGTGCTTCATAAAAGCCATTGAAAATAAACTTCAAAAATAAAATGCATCAATCAGTTAAATCATATTAGCCTATGGGAGAAATTTCAATATGTATACTTCCAAATTTCAAATTAATAATGGGGCAATATTATTGTGCCACCTAGAGTACCAAACAGTGGGTATAAACCATCTCCTTAGTCAGATGGAACACTGGCTGGACACTGAAGATTATCTGGGGTTTAAGATGTTAACTTCTATCACGAATCTAAATTCTGACTTCCCTGTCTAAAACTTCGGGAACATCACATCTTTTATTTAAAGCGAAAAAGTAAACTGCTAACATACAAAATGACGGATTTCTTTTCAAGAGCGATAGTCCGTTTTTTTTTTTTTTTTTTTTACAAAATCACTGCCCTTGATTTTTCATGAACTTTAAGTTTCAGAATGATTTGGTCAAGAGTATTTCTACAGGAATAGGAAGAGACTCAAGTGGGCCTATAATCAACGACCTAGCTGGGTCTCACCCTCATGGTTAACTACTCAAGACTTCATAGCCGATGACCAGGTCCTAAAGGGGACAGAACAAGCCTTACTGGAGGTCCGTCTTTGTGGTAGGTACAGAAAACTTGGAAATGCAATTCTGAGGTTTATTTAGGATTATTAAGAGCATGAGAATAGCTGCCCTGCAAAGGCTGGTAAACTGGGTTTGCAGTATGGAGTAGTAAGCAAAGCCTCTACTTCCCAGGCCCTGCACCCGGGGTATGGAACAGACAAAAGAACGGCTCTGCCCTTGCCCTTCTCGAACTTAAAATCCAATTCGCAAAGCAGGACTTACACGTATTAAATCAAATACAGTATTATGCGGAAAAGAGCCCCTGTGTGTAACAGTTGCCAATGTGTGTTATACCAGTCAAAACTGAAATACGATTTGAAGGAGTTTTAAACGAAAAGCTGGAGAAACATATAAGAAGGCAGATCTAAGATGGAAGAAAAGGCGGATTCGGGTTGAAATGCCAAGCTAAGGACTGAAGAAAGCATTTGGATACAGCAGCCTCCAGGCTGGGAAGGCGAAAAGTCAAACGAGTATAGCCACCAAAGGCCCAGAAAGGCCAATAGATTGTGCAGTGAGTCGGTTTAACTGAAAGGCGGTTTCCTTTTCCTCCATTTGCTCAGTCCCAATTGGAAGCGCACTGCGCGGCCTGCGCCGCGCTCTCGGCCCGGGTTCGGGGTGGGGGCGGGGAGGTAAGTACGGTAATGGGCGGGGCCGAGCGCGGGCGCGCTCCGGCTTTCCTCCTGCGCAGCGCTCCCGTCAGCGCAGGGGGCGGGGCGCCTATATTACGTGCGCGGCGCCGCCCCTGCGAGAGGACGTTGCGTGCTCGCTCGCGCCAGGCGAGTCTCCGCGTCTCCCTCGCGAACTCGGTGAAAGGAATTGGCGCCGTTCGACACCAGGCGGATCCGCTCTGCAGCACGAACCCATCTCCAGCCGCAGCCGCAGCCGCCGCCCGGGCCGAGGAGCAGCCGCAGCAGCCGCCACCAGTGGCCGAGTGAGCGGAGCCGAGTTTGAGGCAGCGCCTAGCGGTGAATCGGGGCCCTCACCATGAGTTCCTCGCCTGTTAATGTAAAAAAGCTGAAGGTGTCGGAGCTGAAAGAGGAGCTCAAGAAGCGACGCCTTTCTGACAAGGGTCTCAAGGCCGAGCTCATGGAGCGACTCCAGGCCGCGCTGGACGACGAGGAGGCCGGGGGCCGCCCCGCCATGGAGCCCGGGAACGGCAGCCTAGACCTGGGCGGGGATTCCGCCGGGCGCTCGGGAGCAGGCCTCGAGCAGGAGGCCGCGGTCGGCGGCGATGAAGAGGAGGAGGAAGAGGAAGAGGAGGAGGAAGGAATCTCCGCCCTGGACGGCGACCAGATGGAGCTAGGAGAGGAGAACGGGGCCGCGGGGGCGGCCGACTCGGGCCCGATGGAGGAGGAGGAGGCCGCTTCGGAAGACGAGAACGGCGACGATCAGGGTTTCCAGGAAGGGGAAGATGAGCTCGGGGACGAAGAGGAAGGCGCGGGCGACGAGAACGGGCACGGGGAGCAGCAGCCTCAACCGCCGGCGACGCAGCAGCAACAGACCCAACAGCAGCGCGGGGCCGCCAAGGAGGCCGCGGGGAAGAGCAGCGGCCCCACCTCGCTGTTCGCG
>NW_012117377.1:6810170-6837135 GCF_000951035.1 Colobus angolensis palliatus | reverse complement strand
CGCCGGGCTCGGCCCCTCCCCCTCCTGCGCTTTGGTCGGGATACACGTGGGCTTCGGGCCTGGGCCGCGCAGTTTTTCTTTGGGTTTCTCGAATCATCGAGGAGACTGGCAAAATTAGTAGCGTCTTTAGACTGCGTCACTAGCGCCAGTCCAATTCGTAGATGATTGTTCTTCCAGTTCACATTTGAGTCCTCGGTTAAAACCTCAGTTAAAAAGCAGGATAAAGTCGAGCTGCTTTGCTTCTCCGAACGGAAAAGCGCTTTTTTGTTGTTGTTTAGCGGCTTGGCCTCTTATGGGGGTCTTGTGTGTTTTAGGGGACGGCAAAACAGAACAGAAAGGCGGAGATAAAAAGAGGGGTGTTAAAAGACCACGAGAAGATCATGGCCGTGGATATTTTGAGTACATTGAAGAGAACAAGTATAGCAGGTATAGGATGCTCACCTAGTTTTACTTGTCATGCCTTATTCCTTCGTTGATCGGAAAGCTGTATCAGGAGACAATTCTGTCTTTCAGAGCCAAATCTCCTCAGCCACCTGTTGAAGAAGAAGATGAACACTTCGATGACACAGTGGTTTGTCTTGATACTTGTAAGTGAAGCTGTTTCTCCCCAATTATGAAATGCGGTGATGGTTTTTTTTTTTTTTTTTTGCTTCCAAAATGTTAGAAAACTTAATGCTTAAGTGCAGCAAAAGTTGGGTTTTTTTTTTAAAGCAGGAAGAGATAATGGTTTATATTCAGAACCTAGTAGTTTAATATTTAGCACGGCATCAGTTGTATCAAATGGATTAGTTTACAGGCTCTAGGAGTTTCATATTTTTATGACTCGAAAGTTCTCGTTCTTAGGAAATGTAAAATTAATGCCAGTTTCTGACTAGCTAACGGAAACTTGTAACATTACCTATAATTTAGCCTTACAGGCTTCTACAATAAAGTAATTCATTTTTTGTGGAATTATATTAAGTGAGCTATTTGGGCTAGTTAAATATTTACTAATGACTTCTCCCATTAGCACACAAGTATATTCCCTATTCTAAAAGATTGTAATATTACTTCTTCAATAACTGCTCTTTTGTTCTCAATTCCAGTTCAGTAGCTGCTGCTTTAAACATAAGTTGATTTCTTCCAAAGACCTGAGGCAGCAGCAGTGGGCTATCACTGGGCCACTAGCTTTCTTCAGCAGCGAATGGTATCAATGGCAGTGCAGCACTGTAAATACTGCTACTTCACCCAGTTGGGTTGCAATTGAGTATGAGAAAGTATTGCAAACCTCTAAGTGGGCTTTGACTGTCAGACTTGCATTTTTTTTGTTGTTGTTATAAAAAAAAGTAGTTGGTTTAGTGATCAGAATTCACAACTCAGGGTGTGATAAATAGACCAAAGAATGGAAATACCTGTTTGAAAGTATCAGCTGTGGTGTCAGCCTGCTCTGTTAGATGGAAGGCATTGAAGCTTAGCTTCTCATGTTTTCTTGTACAATTTGGTTTTATTCAGATTTGTAAGAGTGTAAATGTAAAACTCTTTCTTACTGGAATGTCCTTTACAGAAGGTTGAGATAGTCATCTGAGCCTTTTTAAAATAAAAAACTGCAGGTGAAAAAGGAGTTAGTTGATTTGAAAGTTTTATGTGAAATTCTGGGTTGTGTAAATAAAAAGTTGCTAGGAATTGGCAAGGTAGTGAAGTGGTGACTCATGCAGGTAATGTAATTGTTAGATTTTTTCGCAAATCAGATAGGAATATGTCAATATAAGTACAGTGTTGAATTCAAACAATCTGTTGAATTAAATTGTTGATTACAGTAAATTCTAATTTAAGAAAAATTCCAGACTGTAAATTTATTTTTCTCTGATCAGTTAAAAAAAAATCGAATTCCAGCTTGACTTTAGCTGTTGAAGTGAGAAGTCTGAGAAGGTGCATGTTAATGAGCCAGTGACCCATAGGTAGCTAGGTTAAAGACACTTTGGATTTGGATAATCCGGGAAGCAGTTAATCCCTAATTGTTGAACAGGCAGTCCTGGGTAAAGAGGACCTAAAATGCTGCACTATTAACAGCATTAGATGGCCAGGTTTGTACTTCATACATTTAGGCGGTCTTCACAAGTTTTAGAAAAAGAATTTAGGAGCTAGAGCCCTGGTGCAGGATCAACAGCAGCTCATACTCCTATTTTAAAATAATTTGGTCGTGGCCTCCCTTCAGTTTTAATGTGGCACTGGTAAATCTACCTGGTTCTGGCATGCTTCACTTTGATTTCCTGCTATCCTCTACTGCTTGCCTCTAAATCAAGGTAAAGAGCAGAGCAGGTATGTATTAATGTCACATTGTCTTGATTATTTTAAATACTTAAAATATACATGTTAAACCTTGGTATTAGTTTCAGAGGCAGTTTACTTTTCAGTACATAATTTAACAGGAGTGACTTGGTGGGAGTGGGGCTTTAAACTGAAAATTAGAACGACAGCATGATGTGGAGAAAAGTTGTGCAGTGTTAAGAAGTACATGCAAAAATTAAATAACCAAGTTTTGTCTACATAGCAGATATGTTTACATTGGATGTCAAAAGTAACACAGTATTTGATATAATTACAGATAATTGTGATCTACATTTTAAAATATCAAGAGATCGTCTCAGTGCTTCTTCCCTTACAATGGAGAGTTTCGCTTTTCTTTGGGCTGGAGGAAGAGCATCTTATGGTGTGTCAAAAGGCAAAGTGTGTTTTGAGATGAAGGTAAATGCAATTTTGTGATGTTTTTGTTTGTTTTTGGAGACAGAGTCTCACTCTGTCCCCTAGGCTGGATTGCTGTGGTGCGACCTAGGCTCAACTGCAACCTCCCTGTCCTGGGTTCAAGCGATTCTCCTTGCCTCAGCCTCACAAGTATCTGGGACTACAGGCATGTGCCACCACACCTGGCTAATTTTTGTATTTTTAATAGAGACGGGGCTTCTGACCTCAGGTGATCCACTCGCCTCGGCCTCCCAAAGTGCTGGGATTACAGGCTTGAGCCACCGTGCCCAGCCTTTTTTTTTTTCTTTTCTTTTTAAAATAGTGCCAGGGTCTCACCATGTTGCCCAGGCTGGTCTTGAACTCCTAAGCTCAAGTGATCTGCCTGCCTGAGCCTCCCAGAATGCTGGAATTACAGGTGCTTCATACTGCTAAGTTACCAGAGGTACTTACTTTTGAAGCTTCCTGTAAATTAAAAGAACTTGGAACCTTCATTTTGTTGTGACAGTTGGTGAAGTTTGTTATGTTAGAATTTGACATGCAGAGCTAGGCAACTTTTTATTTAGGGTACTTCATTTTTATCAAGCATTTGAAAGGGCCACCAAAGAGTTAAAAATAAAATTTGGTTAGATTACAGGTTTTGTTGGCGAGAAAAACATTAAATGTATCCTTTAATTGGCTTTAAGTTAAAGACTGACAACATGAACTGTAAAAATATTAACTATTTTTTTAAATATAGGTCAAATAAGTATTTAACTCTTTAAATTTCAAGTTATAAGCACATCAGTTTAAAGTTCTTACAAATATTAGGGGTGATCTAGAGTGTGCCATCTCTTTGTATTTATAGCTAGAGGAAGATTCGCTCATGACCCTATGAAATAAGCCAGAGTTAAGGGGTTACCTCCTTGGTTTATGATTTTAATTATTTAATGATTCAACTTTCAGGTTACAGAGAAGATCCCAGTAAGGCATTTATATACAAAAGATATTGACATACATGAAGTTCGTATTGGCTGGTCACTAACTACAAGTGGAATGTTACTTGGTAAAGATTCTTTTTGACTGATATGGGCTCATGAATGTTTAGGAGGGTCAGATATCCTTATTTTTTAACCAGACTAGAGGGCATTCTAAGCCTTTTGTCTGTTTTTATCTATTCTGTTAATACTTCGGACAAGTAATATTAGCACATAGTAGGCACAGGCTACATTTTAGTTTTTGTTTCTTTATTAGATGTTTATGGTTGAAATAAAATCTTACCCATGATATGCAAATTGTCAACTAATTTGGTCTCTGAGTGTATATATTCCTCCTAACTTTCATCAATTCTGGTACAGATTTAGAAAAGTAATAGTGTCAGTGATAGGTGATTAGGTTATATGCTCGTTTCTCGTAGCCTACATTTTAAGTAGTGAAATGGATGAGTCTTTGGACTATTTTAAAAATATACTTCACGAAGGTTAATTACTTTCTTAGGTGAAGAAGAATTTTCTTACGGGTATTCTCTAAAAGGAATAAAAACATGCAACTGTGAGACTGAAGATTATGGAGAAAAGTTTGATGAAAATGATGTGATTACATGTTTTGCTGTAAGTTAAAGCTAACTTTCTATGTATAAATGACAAATTAGTAGCTACATCTAGGAACTTTTACGAAGCTTTATTGAGGTCAATCTTCAGTAGGAGCAACATAAATACACCAGTCCCTGGGTTAGTATAAAGACTCATTCAGCAGTTGAATTGGGAAAATACAGGACATTTTTGAGGAACTCACTAATTTTATTTTGACTGAAAACAATGAAGATGAAATTGACCTAGAAGATTGAGTCTAGCTTCTAGGTCAGTATTGTTTCTGGTTCTGGAGGCACGTGCTTCATTGTTTGTGACCATCAGATTTCTTAACTGTGTAGTCCTGAGAGGCCGCTTCATCGTTGTTTAACCTGTAGCTCCCACACAGGATAAGCTTTGCTCCTAATTTTAATTATTCGTTTTTCAGAAAGTTTGTAGGAAGCAGGTAACTGTTGAATTTTTTTCTGTTTAACAGAACTTTGAAAGTGATGAGGTAGAACTCTCCTATGCTAAGAATGGACAAGATCTTGGCATTGCCTTCAAAATCAGTAAGGAAGTTCTTGCTGGACGGCCACTCTTCCCGCATGTTCTCTGCCACAACTGTGCAGTTGAATTTAATTTTGGTCAGAAGGAAAAGCCATATTTTCCAATACCTGAAGAGTATACTTTTATCCAGAATGTCCCCTTAGAGGATCGAGTTAGAGGACCAAAGGGGCCTGAAGAGAAGAAAGATTGTGAAGTAAGTGATTTTTTTTTTTTTTAAACTGGCATTTGAATATTGTTTGCCTGGCACAAAATGACATTTAGAAGAGGTAGATGATTAGTCTGTTTACTTTGTGCTGTACATATTTCTCTTAAGTAACTATGTTTCCCCCTTATGTTGACTGTTACTCTTTCCATAAACACAAATTTTTGTCCCTTAGTGTAAGGGCTATGAAGACTTACATATTTAAATTGGCCTTAAAAGAACAATATTTAAAGAATTATTAGGTGGTGTCTAATGACATTTCTTTATTTTCACTAGGTTGTGATGATGATTGGCTTGCCAGGAGCTGGAAAAACTACCTGGGTTACTAAGCATGCAGCAGAAAATCCAGGGAAATACAACATTCTTGGCACAAATACTATTATGGATAAAATGATGGTAAGTAAAATGTTTAGGGCCTGATCTCAGTGTTTAAAATAGACGAGGAGAGGCTGGGCATGGTGGTTCACGCCTGTAATCTCAGCATTTTGGGAGGCTGAGGTGGATGGATCACCTGAGGTCAGGAGTTTAAGACCCACCTGGCCAACATGGCAAAGGCCCATTTCTACTGAAAATAAAAAAAATTAGCCAAGCGTGGTTGTGGGCACCTGTAATCCCAGCTGCTCGGGAGACTGAGGCAGGGAGAATTACTTGAACCTGGGAGGTAGAGGTTGCAGTGAGTCGAGATCGTGCCATTGTACTCTAATCTGGGTGACAGAGCAAGACTCTATCTCAGAAAAAAAAAAAAAGAGAAATGATAGACCAGGAGGTATTTTAGGTAAACCTTTTGCCTTTGTCTCTATCCATTTTGTTAATATCTTAAGAAGGTGGGAGGAAAGGCAAGATTAAGTTGGTTCTTTAAGTAAACTCTGTGAGGGTAAACTGCCTTCCAGTGGCTAGGCTCCTGTGTTTTTGAGCACAGGAGCTGCTAGTGTTTCTGGAAGCTAAAAAGAATTAAGTGTAGGGTGTAGGGTCTTGTTACATAGTTTAAGTGACCCTGTTTTTGTAACAATAATGGACAAAGGTAATGCTTAAATTATGAAATGTTGCCTGCTTTACATATAGATAAGTGTTGAATTTTAAAAAGCGTAACTTATTAAAATTCACGAGTTCAAGGGGAAACTTTAACTTTTGAATATAGGTGGCAGGTTTTAAGAAGCAAATGGCAGATACTGGAAAACTGAACACACTGTTGCAGAGAGCCCCACAGTGTCTTGGGAAATTTATTGAGATTGCTGCCCGAAAGAAGCGAAATTTTATTCTGGATCAGGTATGCTTTGAAGATGAAAAATATTAACTGATAATTGGTGTAGAATTAACATTTAGGGTTGTAAACATAAATTTCTTTTTTTAAAGACAAATGTGTCTGCTGCTGCCCAGAGGAGAAAAATGTGCCTGTTCGCAGGCTTCCAGCGAAAAGCTGTTGTAGTTTGCCCAAAAGATGAAGACTATAAGCAAAGAACACAGAAGAAAGCAGAAGTAGAGGGGAAAGACCTACCAGAACATGCGGTCCTCAAAATGAAAGGCATGGAATTTTAATTTAATTCTGTTAAGTGTGTTAAATCTTTTTTTTTTTTTAATTTTTTTTAATACATATTCTGCTTGTGTAACTTTGTTAAATCTATTAGGACTTACTCCTCTGAAAAGTTAACATTTCTTCCAGCAATACTGCTTCAGGAATTACAATTGCACTTGTTAAATATGCATATGTGTTTGGTCTGTTTATTTTTAGTAAAATATGTTACTAAACCTCAATAATTTGTTAGCTTTAGGATTGTGGGGATTTGTGGTGGGTTTCTAAATTAATAATACGACTTTGTTTCCTGCAGGAAACTTTACCCTCCCAGAGGTAGCTGAGTGCTTTGATGAAATAACCTATGTTGAACTTCAGAAGGAAGAAGCCCAAAAACTTCTGGAGCAATATAAGGAAGAAAGCAAAAAGGCTCTTCCACCAGAAAAGAAACAGAACACTGGCTCAAAGAAAAGCAATAAAAATAAGAGTGGCAAGAACCAGTTTAACAGAGGTGGTGGCCATAGAGGACGTGGAGGATTCAATATGCGTGGTGGAAATTTCAGAGGAGGAGGCAAGTTAATTTTGAGTGTTCTGTATTTAGTTCAGGATTGAAACAAATGATAATTTTACAGTTCGGATATAGCTGAAGTTTCTTCCTCATTAATGGTATGCTGTCACAGTAACTAGTATTCATGTAATTTGACAGTAAATACACCTAGGTTATGTTGTTAATGGTTAGAATTAAACATTACTTTTGTCTTTAAACAATTATTTTTGGAGAAAAAGGAACAATCTAGAGGAATCCTGAGTCTTCTGTATAAGTAGGGTACAATGCAATGAAACTAAAACATCTCTTGTTTTTTAGCCCCTGGGAATCGTGGTGGATATAATAGGAGGGGCAACATGCCACAGAGAGGTGGTGGTGGCGGTGGAAGTGGTGGAATCGGCTATCCATACCCTCGTGCCCCTGTTTTTCCTGGCCGTGGTAGTTACTCAAACAGAGGGAACTACAACAGAGGTGGAATGCCCAACAGAGGGAACTACAACCAGGTAATGATTAAAGATCCCTGGAAGCATGATGATACCTGTATAGCTTCATCTGGAAAGTTGTGAGCTTTATGTTAGGGTGTTTAGTAGTCCACAAGGAACATGATAGACATTGACATAAGGAAAATTGAACTAGTAATGGTGAAATGAGTCTACTTACTTTTGAGTTTTTTCAGGTGTACTAATTAACAAATCAGATGCGTTTCTCATAATGAGTAAAAAATTAAAACTAAGAAACCAGCAGAGGGTATCCAGAATTTGTGTATTGTCCCCTAAGATTAGGGGCTAGCAACCTGTCCATTTCTGCTCATCTCTCCCACCCCCGCAAACCTACCTAACAAGCGATTGGGCTCAGAGCTCTTAGATCTATTTCCTTTTTGTAGAACTTCAGAGGACGAGGAAACAATCGTGGCTACAAAAATCAATCTCAGGGCTACAACCAGTGGCAGCAGGGTGTAAGTAATTTCTCATGTGGTTTATGTACATTAATTGTATTTTGAGTTCCTAAGATTTATCAGTCTTGAAAAAGATCCTGTCCAGGGATTGAAGTGTTTATAAGTGTTAATAGGGTAAAGTGTGAATTGTGTTGCAGTAGTAGCCATAATCTACCTTTTGAAGGCAAAATAGGTTGAAGATTGCTATAAGTTAATTTTTTTAATGAAGTAATATTATTTAATATATACAGTTCTTTTTACTGTTAGCTTTAATTGTGTAAACTAACAAATTAATGATGTGTTTCGTTTTGTAATGTGTATTGATAATTATGGGATATTAAAACTAAATCTGGTTTGGTAGAAATCAGAGGTATGACAGGTATAAATTTGTTTCCAGCAAATTACTCTGAATTAGATTCATTGTCATTTCCTAAAAACAGTTTGAGTGGCTTATTGATGTTTTTTCTTTAAAAACAAAATTTTCTCTTACAGCAATTCTGGGGTCAGAAGCCATGGAGTCAGCATTATCACCAAGGATATTATTGAATACCCAAATAAAACGAACTGATACATATTTCTCCAAAACCTTCACAAGAAGTCGACTGTTTTCTTTAGTAGGCTAACTTTTTAAACATTCCACAAGAGGAAGTGCCTGCGGGTTCCTTTTTTAGAAGCTTTGTGGGTTGATTTTTTTTCTTTTCTTTTTTGTACATTTTTAATTGCAGTTTAAAAGTGAATCGTAAGAGAACCTCAGCATTGTGCACGATAAGAGAATGTGTCAGTATTTCAGGGTTCTACATTTTATCTGTAAAATGTGACTTTTTTTTTTTTATCACAACAGAAGTAAAATGTTGCTTTGTACCTGGTGTCTTTTATTAAGAATTTACTCCCCCCATTTCTCTCAGAGAATAACAGTCGGGAGTCATTGTCACAATATAATAGAACTGTTAGCAACCGGATTCATGTAAGGACTGAGTGGTCCTCATGAATTGCATTAAGACTCTGTACTGCTCATATTACACTCCATCCTCTCTGTAGTTTGCTGGGTAGTGGAGGGGGTAAGCTAAATCGTAGTTTCTGACAATAACTGGGAAGGATTTTTCTTAAATAACAATGGAATTGGTATAATTGGGATTGAAAACCAAAACTTGGAACTAAGATAGAGAAGATGGAGTGTATGTAGAAGGGCTGTTAAAAATGTAAACCTTGGTTGCATTATTTGTGGAGGCTCAAACTTGTGAAGGTTAAATACCATAATTTTTCCATTTGTTCTGCATTTTGATTCTGAAAAGAAAGCTGGCTTTGCCCATTTCTTATTAAAAAAACTTGTTGTAAATCCAGTTGTCTAATGGGATCTATATGAAGTTAGCCATGTCTGTATGCCCTTCTCCCACAAAATACTGTATAACTAGTGTGCTTGTAGTAGTTAACTCCACCATCTTTGTAAGCTAATGAAATTGTGAGTCACCCATTTATATCTTAATTTTTAATCATGTCAGTTCTTGAATGGGTATCTCCTTAGCCTGCTGATTTCTTTTTCTTTCTAAAGAAAGTGGGTGGAGAAATTAATTTAGACGTTTGTTTGCAATAAAAAGAATTCATTTTACTCTTGTTTTGGGATTCTCGCCATCAAGGTTCAAAATCCCTTTATATAACTCCCAAGAGGAGAAATTTTAAGTGTGTGCTTTCTGGACAGCTTATTTACTCTGCATAGAACATTTAGGTTTTAAAAACTTAAATGTATACTGACAATTGATACATAATTATGAAGTAAAGTTGAATTCTTCCCTTCCCCTCCCCACCAGACAACTTTTAACATATTTAATGAGGGGAAAAGGTACTGGCTGGGAGAAGTTAACACTGAGTTTATCATCTTTACAGAATGCTAATGCTGTCCTCAACTGATTATTTTATATACATATATATGATACGTGAAACTCTGGGAACAGATGCTTTTAGAAGCCATCATGCAAGCCAGTCATTGATGTCACTACTACACAACACTGCTAACTTGACTGTAGCTCTGTAATAACATTAGATCCCCTAATTGTAATTATATTGGGTTTGCACAGAACACTTTTAATCTTCCCTTCACCCATGTGAAGTGAGGAATCAGGAGTCAAACTGTAGAACTAAAATTTGACTTCAGTCTAGTGTTTCCTTGGTGTTTTTAGGTTGCTTTTGGTAAGTTTAGGTTTGCTATATTTCTGATTGCTTAGAATTTTGTTTTAGCCCTTTAAAATCAGATCTTAAATATGAATTCATACTTCTAAGGAATTTTCTTGCTGTAAGCTGGAGTTTTAAGTGATGGTGTAGGTTCAGTTGAGACATTTTTGGAACAAAGGCTAATCCTTAGTTAACAGGATATTTAACAGTTGAAGATAGTGTCATGGATTTGTACCTTTTCTAGCAAGTAATGCTAAGAACCACTGGCCTGAGCTACTCTTCAGTATACATTATTACGATTGCATAGGCTTACCTAGAGGAACAGTTTCAGGTTTCGATGCTAATCAGTGTTGTGTCCTAAAGTTGTCCTTTGTGCCTTTAAAAAGTCTTGGATATATCCTCTAGTTAAAAATTGCTTATTAAGGAATTCATTTTATAATTGCAATGGGAAAGTAATGGTCAAGTAACACTAGGTAGACTATCATTCCTGTTTAGCCCAGAGAATTTGGGGAGAGTAGTTAAAAATGGAACCCAGAAAAATGTTAAAATTTTTAGTCAAGACTGGAATTAATAGAATTGTCTACATTTGTATGGAAGAAATAACCTTAAAGTGTTTAGGGGATTCAGAGAAGGGAGTGTACCAAATAGCAAGCAACAGGGAGAAAATTAGGTAAGTTAAGAAATAAGATATGAATGAGAAATCCGATTTATTGCTCATCCTTCCCATGCCTCCCTAATGGCAAGCAAAAATCTGAACTAGCGAAAAGGATGCAGTTCTGGACAAATCGTAACTACCCAAGGGAAACTCGCTGTGAGATCGCTGCTGATTTGAGGGGTGCTTTCACTAAGGTTGTATTTGAAAATAGAGTAACATGCTGAGTGAAAACTGGCTTTGGATTGGTCAGCTGCAGTAGTACAAAAACAGAGAATTTGAGAAAACTAAAACTTAGACTGCTGTGAGATAGAAATGATGTAAATAAAATTATATGGAAAGTTTTCCCTCATATACTCACACATCCTTTGAAGGGCTCTGGCTTTGACCAGTTTATGGCCTTGAGCAAGATGAAATCATGAAATTGAGTCAAATCAATTTGACACTGAAATGACAAGAAGAAACTCTTAAATTTATAAAAACAAGCCCTCATTTGCCTAGGACAGATCCTGTCTATAAAAATAAAGATTGAACCTAGATGTTCTGAGTACTAGCAACAAGGTATTAAAGTTTAAAGGAATTTTCTTTGAAAAAATTACGAAATTATTCTAGGAAACAACCATAATAGTATTTTAAGGGACCTTCACCTGGGGATTTTATATTCATGAATAGAGTGTATTCTGTATTTAAAATGTCTCATTTGTGGGAATTGAATGACATGTTTTTTGATAAATTTATTCACAATATAAATTGACTTTTTATTCTAGGACCGTGTAAATAATGGGTTCCATTGCACAAATAAAAATATTTTAATAGCTTCTTAGGCAGTGGTGTAGACATCTTGGATATAAATAATTGTAGACCTTGTATATTTGGTTTTTAAAAAACTAGAATAAACAGTGAGAGAGGCATAAACATATCTTTTAGAGCCCAAGTGGTAGTGTCTAGCATTGGATATAATAAATGGATGTTTTACAAAGTGTTTCCATAATTCTCTTCCTATACATAAATATAAAATGTCTTGTTTTCAAAAGTGGATGGAACTTGGCTGGGTGTGGTGGCTCACACCTGCAGTCCTAGCACTTTGGGAGGCCAAGACGGGAGGATCACTTGAGCTCAGGAGTTTGAGACCATCTTGGGCAACATAGTGAGTCCTGGTCTCTTAAAAAAAAAGTGGATGGAACTTGTAGCAGAGAATTTTACCTACTTCTCATCCTGCTTCAGAATACTCATTTGAGATGTTCCCTTGGAAAGATGAACAGAATGCTGCATCTGAAGCCATTTCTTCTCACTTAACATTCGTAAAATGATTGGAGTCTAAACTTTGTCATTCATTCCTAATTCTGAAGCTCTGAGGTTGAGGGGTTCAGTTTGGTGAATAATTGGGTTTAAGTTTTAACATTTTACTAATAGTTAATAAAAGCCAACATACATATGTTAAGGCCTGACAATACGTTGCAATTCCTATGCATTGGGACTCATACCCAGCATAAACCGTGAGGGACTGAACATTAGTGCTTTGAGCAAGAATTGATCAACTACCTGAGATCTCTAAAACAGTCATTTGAATTACTAATTATATAAACCACAAGTCTCTTCGAATTGTTAATTGCCTAAATTTACCCTAAAATTTAGTTAACGCTGCAGTGCCTTTATTAAAGCTTTTTTTTTTTTGGTTGGGGGGGCCACTGCTACTCCGTAACTTTAAATTTTAAAGCATGAAGGTGGTCTAGCTAGTATTAGTGCTTGAGTTGGTAGTTACATAGGCTGCTCTTGAATCATCCTGTTTTGTTTGCCTAGGATTAGCACTACAGGTACATATTTGTAAAATAAGCATTAAAAGTACTTTGTCCAGCTAACCCATGTTGGAGTGACCTTTGTCTTATTAACCTTTGTTATGAAACTTAATTAGAATAAGCCCTTGAGAATTTGGAAGTGAGCTATACTACTAATGTAGTATGTATCCCTGGAGTGTGTTGGAGTAGGTGAAAAACCAGGGGTCACCAAGAGTCTATGTTTTTGAAATTGAACAGAAACAATTCATCTTAATACTTAGTTTTCATTATGTTTAGCTTAATAATGTGTGCTAGTTCATTTGGCGTCCCACTTATGTCAATCTCAAGTCATGCAGAAACAGCACAGTCTCAGGACGTTAGGTGGGAAATTGATGATATGCTTACATTATTGAGTAGGACTATGCTTTCACATCCTAACCAATTGACTAAAAATATAAATGATTGAAATAGTTTTCGTTAGTTGCCGCAGGAATCTTTAGTAATAGTTTTAAGGGATAGTAGATTGGAAATAGGCAGATGGTTTATATTCATAATGTTAACCTAGAATTACTCAGAAAATATAACACCTGTGTAGTAGAGTGTGTTGATTGTAAGCCCAGTGTTAGGCAAACATGTTGAAGATGGGCCAGGACATCAGTAATCACTACTTAGTTAGGCAAGTTATTAGGACAGGGATTGTAACCATGTTGTCAGTTTGTAGTTACCTAATTATTGATAAGGAATACTTTCTTTTTCATGCCAGGATTCAGCATATACTTGTGTCTTGAGCAGGTGCTTTGCTTTTAAAGCTGAATCCTGGGCATAAAAAGGTATATACTGTAGTTGGAAGTGTGAAGTGTAGATGTCAGTGTAGGTTAGTCTCTAGAGAAATGTCTTCTATAGAGATTCAGGGTTTTTTTGCACCGTTATGGTCACCATACTGTGCCAGTGACATAGTTACTCATGAGCATGTCCAGTCTGTCTACATTATTGAAAGATAATGCAGATATTACAGGCTGGAGAGTTAGCATCTGACAGAAGTGCTGCACCATTGTGGCATGTTCTTCCTGCTAGTTAACAGTTCCATTCTGAACCTTACAGGAAGTCAAATGAGTTATGTCTAGTAAAATATATGTTGCAAACACTTAAAGCATTGCCACAAATGGGTGTCAGCCAAGACATTTAAAAAAATTTTAAAACACCAAGAATAGATGTGGCTAGTATAGACACCAGTTTATAAGTGTGACATTAATGCTACAAAAGTTAAAGCATATGTGGAGGTGAGATAACATTAATACCTAAAAAGTTACTGGCTTATTTAAATGTCAACTAACAAAAGGAATTTTTTGAGGCAACTTGTATCCTGTATCTCAGTTGTATGTAGTTAAAGATTGGGAGAGTCATGGTCAAGTACAAGAAAAAAAGATTCCAACGTAACTTTTTTTTTTTTTCTTGAAAAGTAAAGCAAACAAATGTGCTGATTTACATTTCATCTCCTTTTCCTTAGTCTGTCCATGTGAATGTGCTGTGTGGAAGAGTTAAAGGGTCCAACTAAATGTTCCAGTGATTCCAATAGGTATTCCAAATTAATTGCTGCTTGTACATTTCATAGTTACGTTAGGCTTCCAGAATCACTTTAAATAGGGCTCTATTTTTAAAAGATGGGGGAAGAGAGTAATTGGTAACCAGATGGACAGTCTCTATAACAGAAAAAAAAGGGTGTTTTCTCTTGCATATCTGAGGTGAAGTGTGAATTCTGTGTGTTCTTAGCAATTGGCAGTCCTCTTGCTTAGGTTTACAGGTGTATGTGCAAATAGACCTGAGTCCTTTTCAAAGTTAGATCATTTTTCTGATGTCATCTATTAAACTTTTGGCAATACATTTGTTTTGATCTCCACCCTACCTGGTAGAGTGTAAGTACTTCCTTACAACGTTCTAATGTCAAACGGTGCATAGGAGACCTTTCTGTCCTTGGTTGCCCAAAATCTTTTTCATTTCTATTAAATTCACAAATACTTATTTTTACTAGCTTACGAAAATTTGGAAAATAGCTTGACATCCTTTTGGATAATGAAGTAATTAGTTCATATATTAAAGTATATAAAATCAACTAGGAAGTAAATTCAAGACTGAAGGAATGGGAGGGCTTGTGTGAGCTTTGGTTGTATCAGTCCAGGACATGTAATTTTCCATTTCCCTGAAAAAGACTTTAGAGGAGATTTATTTTCCCTACTATACACTCCAGAGTGTCTTTAGGTGAACTAAGAGCGCTTGGGCTCTATTCTGATTCCAGATGTAGCTATCAGAGTTTGCTTAATGAAATACGGGTCTACTCACAAATAAAGCAATTTAATGGTTTCTGAAGAGTAGGCAACTTACGGTTTCATAACCATTTCTGTTCATTTGAGAAAAATCATAAAACTACAGAAAAGGGAAACATTCATTTCAAAAATAAGCTTTGAATTTAGATGGTAAGGCATATGTTTTATTTCACATGACTTCAGAGTATCGGTGAAGAAACATTTTTATAGAAACTTATCCTTTAAGAAGCCAGTATATGCAAAGAATGATTACTTTGATATCCCCTGAGGGTGTGCCATATAATAGGTGACTGATACCATACAGGATTTAATTCTTAGAAGAATTAAGAACAGATACCACCCATTACATTGACCTACCTTTTAAAGTGAACAATAGAAACGTCTCTCAGAATTAGTATTTGCTTATTATCAACATAAAAATCCTTAAATGTCCTTATTCTAGAACATGGAAGCATAGGGCAAATGCAATGGTTGAAAGCACTGAAAAATATTTGTAAAACATTTGTAGTGCTCACATTATGAACTTTAATACTTTGAAAACTATCTTCATAATTTTTTTGTTCTAACAGCTTCCTTTTTAAGAAAACATTTTAAAACATTTAAAAATGGAACTTAATGTGCAAAATAAGTTGTGTAAAATACCAGTATTTTGGGTGGTAGAGGATATTGGTATATTGACCTGGGTTGATGACGACTGGAGTATTTTAAGATACCTACTTCCAAAAATTATTCTAGAGGACCACTAAAAATCAGAATTACAGCAATCATTTTAATTTTTCTACTTTCCTTGTTAAGATCTTCTGCTTACCCAAAGAATAGTGTATATCTTAACATGACTTTTAAAGGGGTGTCTTGATCCCCATCACAGATTTTTATCTAGGAATAGAAGGATTGAAACCCTATTTGATCCCTAGCTCTTTGCTGAAAAGTGCATAAACAGGAATCCTGATTTATTATATAGACCTCCTCGCATTATATAATCGAAGCAAAGGGAAACCAGCGATGGAGTAGAGGTACGTAGACTAAAGAGATGCTTGCAAATCAAATTATGGTACCTAGGGATAGTCACATTTTCTTGTTGCCAAACTCAGTCAATATAAATCACAAGTCCAGAGAAGAGCTAGTTAATTTTAAATTCCCCGAGGTCCTTTTACTGAGATGGAAAAGCACAAGCAGTCAAGGAAAACCAAAGAGGGAGGGGCGAGGGAAGGGGAAAGTGCATAAAGCACTTAAAAGATTTTTTAAAAGTAGGTATGATAGATAAGCCACAAGAAGTTTTTAAGACTACTAATAACCATAATTCTATTTTAATCAGCTATTTAGCTGGTACCTACTGCTATATCACCTAGTGTGACATTTCGGAATTAATGGAACAATGAAAGAAGTTGTACGCTGGAGGTTCCAGGTGGTCATGGAAGGTAGGTTACTCTTACAGTTTGAAATTGTGACGTATGAAAGTCTGGATGATAGGAGAAGGGGAACCTGGGCTATTTTTATTTTTTTTGAGACCGAGTCTGGCTCTGTCACCTAGGCTGGAGTGCAGTGACACGATCTCAGCTCACTGTAACCTCCGCCCCTCGGGTTCAAGCAATTCTCCTGCTTCAGCCTCCCGAGTAGCTGGGATTACAGTTGCACACCACCATGCCAGGCTAAGTTTTGTGTTTTGTTTTTTTAGTACAGATGGGGTTTCACCATGGTTGGCCAGGCTGGTCTCGAACTTCTAACTATGTGATCTGCCCGCCTTGGCCTCCCAAAGTGCTGGGATTACAGGTGTGAACCACCGCGCCCAGCCAGGAACCTGGACTATTTTTTGTCTAGCATTTATTGACTATTTTGTGCCAGATACTTGGATGAGAATGTAAAGATAAAAATGGCCAAGGTTTTTGCCAGTGAGAAGCTTAGGCTGTATGTGATGGTACCTGACACTGCTGGTGACCAAGGAAAGCACCAATGATTATAAGACACAAAATAGTGAGAACTTAAAAGGTGATTGTAGTTCCCAGAAGCTAGTGAGCAAAAGAATGGAAAGTTACAGAGAGGAAGTAAAAAAGCCATTCCAAGTGAAACGAAAAGGTTTGAGTGGCAGCGTGGATACGGTATAAAGGTCATAATGTGCCAGGAGCGGTGGCTCACGCCTGTAATCCCAGCACTTTGGGAGGCTGAGGCAGGCGGGTCACCTGAGGTCAGTTCAAGACCAGCCTGGCCAACATGGGGAAACCCTGTCTCTACTAAAAATACAAAAATTAGCCAGATGTGGTGGCGTGCACCTGTAATCCCAGCTACATGGGAGGCTGAGGCAGGAGAAACGCTTGAACCTGGGAGGTGGAGATTGCAGTGAGCCAAGATCATGCCACTGCACTCCAGCCTGGGCAACGAGAATGAAACTCCATCTCGAGAGAAAAAAAAGGGTCACAGTGCATTGAAGGTTTGGCAAAAAACTAAATACAGTTTGGACGTGAAGTTGGATGGTAGGGTAGACATTGGTAGGAGACTGGAAGTGTCTACCAGTTTCTCCTTATTGAGGGTGGGTGTTACAGACTTTAGTAATTTATTAATACACTTGTAAAATCTTAATAGCACAAGAATAAAAATTATCATGTAAATACATGAAGCATTTAAAAAATAATCCAACCAAATATGTTACAAATTTGTTTTTATCCAGGTTTCCAGTTCATGCAAACTTCTGTGAAAATGAGCTAACCTCGTTATTGGTGAAGACATTGGAAATTTTACCAGCCAAGAGAGAGCTTCTCTCTTACTCAGGGTAAGATGTAATTGCAGTGTGCTAGTGCTAGAAGGGACCTGTTTTACATGTTACGTATGTTACACGTCAGCCCTCCATGTCCTCCAGTTCTGCATCCTTGGATTCAACCAACCGTGGGTTGAAAATACTGGAGGTAAAGAAAAAAAATAACAATGAAACAACAACAACAAAAAAAGAAAAATAACAACTATATTTACAGGGCATTTATTTTATATTAGGCATTGTAAGTAATTAGAGATGACTTAAAGTATATGGGAAAATGTATGTAGATTATATGCAAATATGAGGGCATTTTATTTCAAGGGACTTGGGCCTGTGGATACCAAGGGATAACTGAGCATAAGTGGCTTGTCCACAGTTACCAGATTATTGATTAGTGATCATCAATATCTTCCCGCATTCATGCAGTGCTGCCTCTGAAAACATGGTTGACTATCCTATGGATTTTTTTTTTTTTTAATTCGAGAGGGAGTCTCACTCTGTCACCTAGGCTAGAGTGCAGTGGCGCAATCGCACAGCAACCTCCACCCGCCCCACCTCGGGTTCAAGTGATTCTCCTGCCTCAGCCTCCTGAGTACCTGGGACCACAGGCATGCACCACCATGCCTGGCTAATTTTTGTATTTTTAGACGATAGGGTTTCACCATGTTGGCCAGGCTGGTCTTGAACTCCTGACCTCAGGTGATCTGCCTGCCTCAGCCTCCCGAAGTGCTGGGATTACAGGTGTGAGCCACCGTGCCCGGCAGAATTTAACAATTATTTGGTTACAACTAATTTGGATAATGTAGACTGCATGCAGCTTTGATTTGTGCCACTAAGAGTGGGCAAACTGTCTTCCTTTTTGTGAATCAGTAAAAATTTTCCCTCAACATGTGTTTGACATTGTCATTCACTGCTAAGTTAAGGCATTTGTAACCCACACAGCCTCTGCATCATAACTTTCCTAGTGACAGCCACAAGAAAAGGTGGGCATGGGAGGGAAAATGTTCTTGTGAATTGAACTGGAGCAAGCTCCATTTTTCTTTAGAAATAAAGATGTAGATCAAAATAATATTTTCTTCTTTGCTATTTCTGTGCCTTCCATGGTACATCAAAATAAGGACCAGAAATGGCCACAATCTTGTTGACTGCTGGTGTCTTCCCCCCAGTATTTCTTTAAGCATTTCTTAAGCATCTAGCTTGTGTTTTGTTATATTTAATAGATTTTCTTAAAGTAATTGTACAGATTAAAACCAGGAATAACTTCATTTTCCTAGAAAGGGAGAATTTCTCCAGAGAATAAATCCTGAGGATTTAGTTAGATGCTGTGGGTATTCTTGTATTTTAAATAATATTTTAATGGGAGCTGCTCACTGACTTTCAAATGGATTGTTTACATTAATAGTAATAGATTGTTTACATTAATAGTAATACTGCAATTATTTTTCTATTGCATCAGTCTGCCAAACAAGCTCCATGTGCATATTTAAATTCAAAACTAATTATACTTAAAAATTTAAACCCTGCATACTTTCCCAAAAATGTTTAGGGCAGTTAAAAACAACTCTTTTGGAAGATGACTCACATTTTAAGAAATGGGAGAATATGGTCAAATAATGAATTCATTTAAAAAATAATTTGCAAAGTGATAAAATCCTTTCGTTTTAAATCTTATAAGAAGTCAGTAAGTAGTTGCTGCTTTTTAATGGGCTAGTGATAAGGTTGAGGTTTTTGTTAAGGGAAGTTTACTTATCATTAAACTCTATACTTACTACTACAAGGAAACTCTTTCCAAGTACATTAAACACTAGGTTTTATAATTCTTTGCCACACTGCCAATAAATTCTGTTCACATTTTAAGTATGACAAGTTCACTACATGTAACATGTAAGAATGCTATCCTGGCAGTAAACATAGGGCCAGAATAAACTGGCAAGTTTTCATTCCATACAAGTGGGGGAAAAAAATGACTACAACTTAAACTTTATTTACTTGATTGAGAGCTTATTGCACATGAAATGTTTTGTGTGGTTGATCTTAATTAACTTCGTTCACATCGACTTTTTTATGCTCAAGACTGTTCAATTGCTGCTGTTGCTGTTGTGTTTTCTTTCAGGATCCAGGTGGGTACCTTCATATAATATCTTCTTTTTAATTTCTTCTCTGGCAATTCTTTCCCGGATTCTTTGCTTTGCGTAATTATACCTACAATGAAACCTTGGAAGAAAAGAATACGAATAAATTGTTAATATAAAGTCCTATAGAAATTAATTTATGCAATTCTCTATAAATCACACAGAACTTAAATACTTATAGATGACTACCCTGAGACTGAAAAATATGAATGTTCTAATTTATAGTGCTATTTTTGGGCAGTTTTGGTGTCAGAATACTATCAACGCATTCTTTTTTATTAGGAAAGAAAAGGATGTCTACATAACAATTTATAAAGTGATAAAATCCATTAGTTTTAAGTCTTCTGATAGCATTGGTTATTATAAGAAACGAGTATTTGCTCTCATTATTAACAGGATAATAATGCTACGTCTACATAAAATTATTTCTATCACCTTAAATAGTTAACTGCAGAAATTCATGTATAAATGGAACCATATAGTATTTACATATCGTACTCTTAGGTCTGGCAAATATTTGAGGCTCATCTATATTTTCACTCATCAGTGGTTATAAACACATTCTTAAAGTAGCATTTTCAGATATGAATAAGCAGGGATGAAATAAGTATTAGGGTAAGGGAAATGGTTGAGTCAAGCTTTCCTAAGTGAAGTGTAAAAACCACAGCTCTTTTTAATGGAATATCTAATACGCATTTATGTGTTCAAGCATTTTAAGACAGATTTCCATGAAAATGTCCTTAAAAGTCAAGATTCTTCATTGAGGGTGAGTATCTCACAATGGGAGATTGCTCTGAAAAACACGTGCTTTTTGAATTAGATAACCTATTATGAATCCTTAGCAAACATACCAGCATCCCAAAGTCACCAAGATAAATCCTCCTACTCCAACATCACATGATCTTTTAATTCTGCCTGTCAAAAATAAGCGTAACAGTCCCATTACTCCATCTAGAAAAAAAATCTTTCATCACATAGAGAAATGCTTTTTTCAGTACATAGAGAAATAAACACAGATACTCACTAGTGAACAAAAAATGTCCAAAGCCAGCCACAACAGATCCTAATGAACCATACAATATTGAATCCCGGGCACAAGGAGTATTTTCAACATCTAAAAATCCTAGGAGCTTGAAGGCCTAGAATGAAAAAAAGAACCGAGATTGAGTAAGAAAGTATTTCATTTTGGGGTGGTTTGGCAAAAATGATAACACCATTTATTTTGTTGTAGTTAAGGGTTTAAACTAGAATATGTGCCATGTGACAACCTAAATCAGCTTGTACTGTCTTTGTCCAGCTTTGGTGTGCAGTCTGAATCTTTAAATCTGAAAGCCTTAAAAATTGGACCAGAACACTCTTAAGCAATAGGGTAACTTTTACGCCTATCACTGAAATTGAAAGCAGCATAGTTTGCTTCAATAATTCCAATAATTTGGGAAGCAGAAACGGAAAAATTTGAGTCATGTTTGCTTATGTAGTGCCGTTTAAAAATCATTCATATTTTATTAACTAGGTTAACACCAACTGTGGTTGGAAGAGTAAATGTTTCATGTTAAGATAAACATGGACAATATATTAAACTCTAGTCTCTTTTCTTGCCAGTGAAGTGAGGCTGCACTTGATTCTATTTGATTCTTTGTTCCTAATACATGGTAACGATAGCTAGGTGTGGTGAAAAACCCGCGGATCCAAAGAGCGGGATTTTTATCTCAGATCTGCCGCTAACTTTTGTATTCTATAGGCTACTTTTATCTCCATGGTTTCAATCTATAACATGAACGGGTTGGGTTAGATGACTGAAGTTCCTGCAAGTGCTAAAATGACTTCTTTTCTACACAGTCTTCATTGGATTTATGTATTTCTTTTTCCCAATATGTGTTAACTGGATGTCTGTCACTCTAGGGCGGCAAGACAGACATTTGGAAGAACAGTCACACTGTTGAACTGGCATTTCTGTCAACACAAAAGTTTAGAAAAGTCATTGTAACTGTTTTCTAAAACTTGATTCAGTGTGTACCAGATTTTCAGTAAGGCTGCTTTTAAAAGGAACCACTGTCCATTTAAAGGTTTCATAGTTATCTTCAACGGGTTAGTATTTGGGGCAGGACATTAAGACTAGAAGAGGATTCTATAGGATGAGGTGATACCTAGAAGGTAATATATTGTAAGGCAAAAGAGGTTACAAGAAATGGGGAAAGGACAGTAAAAGGCAAGTCAGATTAAAGGTTGAAACATGAAGATATATATTCTCAATTGTATTTCTGCCTATGTTAGCTTCTTTGGCTCAAGCATCTGTTGGAAGAGGCAAAATGTGATTTGGTTCATAATAAAGCAAAAATTATTTACTCTTGGATCATTCTATTCCATTTTTTCCCTCTCCCTGTCTGGACCCCTGCTCCCAACTGCATGCCTAACACAGGATTGTTTCAAAGCTTTGCAGTACAGTTCTTCACATCACCAAGAGGTTGGGGGATTTCATTTAGCAAAAAGACTTTTCTCCTATCAGCATGAAAGCTCAGGGGATACATGATCATGCAGGTAGTGTTATGCAAATGGGGAATGTTGGACTTAGCGCTCCAGTCCAGGACTACCCCTAAACTAGCCTATTTCCCCAGGGATGGGAAGCTGGGGCCAGAGGGTTAGCACCAGTTTTATCTCTAGTCTTAGGTGCAAAGATGCGAGTGTGAGACCACCTTCTACCACAGGGTAGAACTAAGTATTTTCTAGTCCCACTCTCAGATTCTGATTTAGATTCATTGGAATCTGTTTAGAAAACTCCAGGTGGTTTTTTCTGATGACTAGCAGACTGGGGAAACACTGCTTTAGGAAATTTTAATTTTTTTAACAAAAGTAAATTTGCAAACTATAGGAAAATAGCTCAGCTGGCTTTAAAGGCAAGTATCTAAATAGAAGCTACACATCCTATTTAAAATAGTGCCTTCTGAAACAAACCCAATGCCCAAGAAAACTCTCTGGTCTAAAATAATAGTGGTTGATCTCATAATTAAGAGCTGCTGTTTGGGGGGGTGGGTGGGTAATAGTGCCAGGCTCTCTACATGTTTTGTAATTCTTCAGCCTCTCTGTGAGATTACCTCTGAAACAGGCTCGGGGACTTAAGAGGCTAATAAGAGTTGGCAGGAGTGGAGGTAGAAGTCAGTTTCACCCCAAAGCCTATGACGTTTCCATTGTGCCAAACCACATCATTAAGAAATAACCAAGGCTGAAGGGTTCCGTGGGCAGCTTTCCAGTTGTCACATGTCTAAGAAGAAATACGATTCAGTACATAAATCCCTGCAATTTCTATCAAAATGGGAAGATACGCAACGACTTGAGCCTGTATACCTTTACAGTCAAGTACACTGAACTGTAAAATGCTCAGAAGTGCAGATGAATAAAGGATCCCGGGCATAACTCCCTTTGAAGTACTCTATTTATATATGGAAATATTCTGTTCATAATATACATACCTTAAACATTTCTATTCCTTAAGTAGCCTGCAAACTTAAGATTTAACTCTTTGCCACTAACAAATGGGAACCCTTAAAAATAAATGAAGGAAATGTTAGACATTTTTAAAGCTTAAATTTAGAAAAGCAGCTTTACCAGCTCACCCTGATGGATCTAAGGAAAGCTCAAGAGTTTCCAAGTCAGAATGTCAATAAAGTATAGAAACAGATCTGATCAAATTAGAGCCAGTTGATGTTCCACCACTAAATCTGCTTCAGTGCCCGTATTTGTCTTTCCTCTGGTTGCAAAGGATGAATTGCAAAGGAAGACTGTCTAACACTAGTCTTCCCACTTGGGCACTTGATTTCCGTCTCGCGTACTCAAGGGCTTGGCTTCTGTAGCTACCCATTTCATTTGCACCGTTCGTTTTTTTACTTGCAATAATTTACTATCAACCCTTTTGACCAGGCACAGCGACTCATGCTTGTAATCCCAGCACTTTGGGAGACCAAAGTGGGTAGATCACCTGAGGTCGGAAGTTTGAGACCAGCCTGGCCAACATGGCAAAACCCTGTCTCTACTAAAAGTACAAAAATTAGCCAGGCATGGTGGCACATGCCTGTAATCCCAACTATTCGGGAGAGTGAGGCAGAATTGCGTGAGCCCAGGAGGCGGAGGTTGCAGTGAGCCAAGATGGCACCACTGCACTCCAGCCTGGGCAACACAGCAAGACTTCATCTCAAAAAAAAAACAAAAATCCTCTGTACACCCCTCTCCCCTCATCAGCCTCCTAAATTACCATCCTTTCGGAGGAAAACTTCCTGAGTTTAGGTGTGCTTTTCTACTTAAAACCTCCCATTCTCCCTTTAACTCACTTGAGTGAGGCATCTATCCACTGAACTTGACACCAGTCAAGACCTCTAAAAGACATCCACTGCAGTCTATCTTAGTCTGCATCTCAGCATATGTGGCACAAATTATCATTTGTTTTTGAAACTTTTTTACTTTTACTTGGTTCTGAATACGTCTCCTGGTTTTCAATTTCATTGACATCTCTGTTGCTGCTGTTCCCTCCTGATGTTGAAGTGCCACTCTTACCTCCTTTGAAATCCAGTCTCTTCCTAGGTTTCTCAAGGCTTTCAATTAAATGCCATTATATGACTCCAGATTTCTCAATCAAACCCTAATCTCTCCCAAGCTTCAGCCTCATTCATCTGCTGAAGGACACTTTTATGTATAAAAAGCACCTTGAACCTAGTATTTGCAAAATATATTTTCACCTCCAAACCTGCTTCTTAATGGCACACTACTCAACCAATTTTCAGACCCAAAACCTAAGAGTCATCCTTGATTCCTTCATCAAATCCACGTTGAATATATTAACAAGTCTGGAAGGATCTACATTCTAAATACATCCTGAGCCAAACCACTGCCCACCAACTTCATTGCTAATACAGGTTGAGCATCCCAAATCTGAAACTGGTAAGACACCAAGAGAAAATGTTTGGGTTTTTTTTGAAGTGGGAAGCTCAACCTGTCCTATCAAATTACCATCTATCAACAGTACCTTTTCAGATCTTGATTCTACTCACAAAAATGTATATCAGATGACTATAATAAATCCTCTTTAGCCTTCCATTATGCTCAGAATCCTTACCCTTGCTCCAAAGGCCCTGCGTGATCCCGTGCTCTTTCATATCCCACTCTCGGCCACTAGTCCAGGCACAGTGGCCTTGCCATTCCTCTAACAAGCCAAGACGGTTATTACCGAACACATGCTGCCTTTCTCCTGATCTCTGCATCACTGGCTCGGTAGAAGTCTTGCTTATTGATTCACCAAATAGAATGTCAGCTCCTTAAAGGGATTTTTCCTGTCTTGATCAGTCCAGTACCTAGTTTAGAGCCTAATACTCAGTAGGTACTCTGTAAATATATTTTGAATGGGTGAATTAAGAATTTACCTGAATGTGAATTTACATGTACCAAATTTCACATTTTAAAGTTTCTTGAAGGACAAGAATGTGGCAGAGGACAGATTTTAGGGGCTAGTTCTATCAAGGTATGCCAGCTTGGTAACTCCCATTTTTACTTTAGGTTTGCTAATTCTTAAAATAATCCTTCTCCCTGGGTTGTGCTGTAATGATCACTGACAAATTCTTTTTAAAAAAATACAACAGGCTTCTTTTCTGACAGTACCTTGGGCTGTTAATTAGTCATAGCTTCTATTAATTTAATTAGCTTTTTGATGGGCTCTGATAGGTACTACTGTTTCATGAGCGATTTTTTGTTTTTTGGCCTCCCACCTCTGACCATGCTCAGTTTGAGGCTTATAACTATCTTCATTTCAACAACTACAATATTGTTTTGCTACTTACTGATGGGCCAATTAAATAGGTCAATGTTGATCCTCCTTTAAGTTTTTTTTTTTTTTTAATTTCCCATGGATTAAACCACCTTTATGACCTTTAAAAAAAAGCAGTTGTCTCCTACCAAAAGTCCCATTCAGGATTCCAGTGTTTATCACAAAACTGAATCTAGGATTTACTGTGTGTATGCAAGGATTTTTTTTAAAAAAAGAAAAACCACTAAGCTTATTCCAAATGGGCAGTGTATGGGAGAGTAAAAATAGTAAGTTACCAGTAGTACGTAAACTGACAAAACCTGTTGGCTATTAAGTATGAAAACAATTTATACAATATGTGTTAATATTAACCATATGATCTGATGTCTTGGCCAAATTTAGCTGGAAGCCCACCAGAGAAGCAAGCAAGAGCAAGAAGTGAGCAAAATTTCCAAGCTGAGAGAGTATCTTAAAAGTATATATTAGGAGCCGTTTAGCACACAGTGGGTCTTCTATAAATACTTGCTCATGATTAGCCAATGTCACGATCTCCATAGTTTATGTTAAAACTTTTTTCCTCTTGCATTATCCTTTTCTGAATACCTGTTCTGCCCTGAGAATATAAATTGGGTTCCCTGCTCTTAATAAGGAGCCCACGCAAGATCATTTATTGCCTTCCAATATTATCGGCAAGTGTAACGACGTTCAGGATACCTGGGAAGATGGGGAAAGTACCTAAGTCGGCTTTGGTGAAACACAGGAGCCCGTCCACGGAGAGGCTTGGTTTAGCTTTACTATACCAAGAATTTGGGTTTTATCCTTAAAGAGATGGGATGGGCTGCTACGACCGGATGTTAGGCAGAGAGATGAAAACTGCCCAGTTTACAGACTGGTAGGGGCCAGCGGATAACAGTGGAAGGTGGATTCAGGAAACAGTACAGGGACACCAGCTAGGGAGGCTACTGGTGATGGGGAAGAAATCTTAACCCTTCATCTCATCGTAGTACAATCAAGTCATCCCTCATCAATTACTTACTCCTGTGTTAAAAGTGATGAATACAACGTGTTCAAGACAAGGCACCTGTCCTCAAGGGAGCTTTAATCTCTACTATTAGCCTTTACTAGCAAATCACAGTGCAGTGCCCTTAGCAGCAAAATTTTCTCGCCAAAAGATTCAGTATTGTTAGTTTATTTCATAATGACCTGTAGTAAGTCATTAGTACTACTGGTCCCCTCCTCCCCCTAGTTTTGGTCAATTTTGTCCCGGCAACTTAATCTAATTTTAATCTGTTGGGGGCCGGGGATAAGGACTAGGAACAGTTAAGTTTCAAGCCCATGGGTGGCAGAGAAGCCAGTGGCA
>NW_012117377.1:6807961-6809550 GCF_000951035.1 Colobus angolensis palliatus | reverse complement strand
GGCTCAGCCCACAGCCCGCCCCAGCCCACCGACCCGGAAGGCGCTCCGCGCGGGCTGGGCGGCCCTCGTCCCCTAAGTGTCCTTTGTCCTTCCGGCCACGGGACGAGCCTTTGGTGCCGGGGCAGCCCCACTCCGCACCAGCAGCCATTTAGTCCCCAGCGCCTGTCTCGCGCAAACGGGGCTCCCACGCCCACCCCACTTCCTCCCTTTTATAGTTTCATTACCAAGTGGCTTTAAAATAGCACCGCGCAGTTCGCCTAAAGGAGACTGGGGACAAAATGGAGGGAGCAGCTCGCTAATGAATTTGCGTCAGGACGTTGGTGTCCGCGGGGAGGGCGCGCGTGGGGTGAAGTCTTCCTGCGTCCCCGAAGAAAAATGCCTCTGCAACGTGCATTTTTGATGTGAAGTCGTGTTCCACGTTTCACTCTTCCCTACGACTGCGCCATGACGTGAAACAAAATACTGCATGTTGGCGAGCTCAAATCGAGAACGCGTGCATGCAGGGTCGAGCCCATTTTTCAGTCAGCAAAATAATACAATGCAATTCTTTCTAGTATTTATAATTTTTCCCCTTTAACCTTATGCCTCCTTTATGTACTTTTACATTTCACGTTCAGGTTATATGTATTTCAAAGGGCACTCCTGGGAGACTGGACTTGTAGAGTATGTCATTGTGCAGAGTCATGCTGCTTCGAACTCTGCTGCTCGCTGGCACACAGCAAGCGCTCAGTGTTAACGATGTCGAATTCTAAGTACTGTTCATTGGGCGTATTATTCCGTAAAGACCTTACTTGCATGCCCATTTAATACCTTTCTGCGATCCCAGTAACGTACACGGTGTAGAATGTGTATGTGTCACAGTTAATTTTTTTAAAGTGAGGTTTGTGTGTGTGTTGGGGGGGGGATGGGGTTGTTTTTTGTTTTTGTTTTTGAAATTGTAGTTAGAAACTACATACTGTGCCGGAACGCGGAGGCTCACGCCTGTAATCCCAGCACTTTGAAAGGCCGAGGCGGGGGGATCACGAGGTCAGGAGTTCGGGATCAGCCTGATCAACATGGTGAAACCTCCTCTCTGCTAAAAATACAAAAATTAGCCTGGCGTGGTGGGGGGCGCCAGTAATCCCAGCAACTCGGGAGCCTGAGGCAGTAGAATGGCTTGAAAACGGAAGGCGGAGGTTGCAGTGAGCCGAGATCGCGCCACTGCACTCCAGCCTGGGAGAAAGAGCGAAGGTCCGTCTGGGCGCGGGGAGAAACTACACACTGCTCGACTGTTTGCTAGGGAAAAGAAAAAAGTCACCCTGCTGGTGATATCCTGCCAATTCTGGGTTCTCCGCTGAAATTCTAATGCTAACTATGCTTTGAACTCCGGATCTGAAAAGCAGTGTTGAAGGTAGTAATATTCCGTGAAGGAGTGGGGAATTCTTTTGAAGTGGTTGTTGATTATGTTGTAAAAGGAAAACTGGAAAAATACCAAGTAAAACACCACTGAGTCATCCTATTTTATTTTTATTGTGACTTTGAAAATTTGCTAGAGTAGACATTGTTGGGGTTCATTTCATTTGCCTTTGAAAAGTATTTTCATATGGACG
>NW_012117377.1:6802254-6807026 GCF_000951035.1 Colobus angolensis palliatus | reverse complement strand
CTGGAACTCGGGAGGCAGAGGTTGTGGTGAGCCAAGATTGCACTACTGCACTCCAGCCTAGGCAACAAGAGCGAAACTTCGTCTCAAAAAAAAAAAGAAAAAAAAAATTATCACATGAATACCTATATTTTGTCTTCATTAAAACAACACTGGAATATATGGGGTAAATAATGAAAGACTCTATGTCACACTTGCCTCCACGCCTATATATACATGTATCTGTATGTGATACATGTTGAAATGACACGGTACCGCATCATTTGCGTTCAGTAACTTACTTTTTGCTATGTATCTGGGAATTTGTTTTATGTATGTACTACAGATTTACCCATTCGTTTTAATGACTGCTTAGTAATCCTTTAACTATTTTCTTTCTGATTGACATTTCTGAAAGTTTCCATTTTTTACTAATCCCCCAAAAATGCTTCAGTCAGCATCTGTATGCATGCATATATGTGCACATGTAGGGTAAATATCTGGAAATGCAATAACTGATTTAAAGGAGTACACACAATTTAAAATGTAATACATACTGCTAATTTGTCCTCCAAAACTACTATCAATCTGCATTCCCCATCAACTGTATGGGAGAGTTACCTGTTTCCTCACCTTTTCAACACTGCATATGTTGACATTTTTTAACTTGGGGGAGGGTGGGCGTGATGGCTCAGGCCTATAATCCCCTTGCAATTTGAGAGGCCAAGGCAAGAGGATCTCTTCAGGTCAGGAGTTCGAGACCAGCCTGGGCAACAAAGCGAGACTCCTCCCGACACTAATCTCTGTCAAAAAAAAAAAAATTAGCTGGGCTCTGTGGCATGTGCCTGTAATCCCAGCTTTTGGGGGGTTTTGGGGGTAGCTGAGGCAGGAGGAAGCATTGCCTGAGTCCAGGAGCTTGAGGATGCAATGAGCTTTGACTGTGCCACTGCACTCCAGCTTGGGCGACAGAGCAAGACCCTGCCTCTAAGCTGGATCTGATAGGGGGAAAATGGTATCTTATTGCTTTAAACTTTTCTTGGTTGTTACTATGGTTGAGCATTCTTCCAAATGTTTATTAACTATTCTTTCTCTGAGAATTAACTTTCTATAGCTTTTGTGTGTTTAAAAATTTGGGGACAGCACTTTGGGAGGCCAAGGTGGGAAGATCACATGAGGTTAGGAGTTTGAGACTAGCCTGGCTAACATGGCGAAACCCTGTCTCTACTAAAAATACAAAAATCAACCAGGTGTGGTGGTGTGCACCTGCAGCCCCAGCTACTCGGGAGGGTGAGACAGGAGAATTGCTTGAACCCGGGAGGTGGAGGTTGCGGTGAGCTGAGATGGTGCCACTACACTCCAGCTTGGGTGACAGAGTGAGACTCTGTCTCAAAAGAAAGAAAAAAATAAAATTGGTTGTGTATGTGATTTTCCTGTTAAAGCAGCTCTTTACAAGTATAGTTTTTAGTCCTGATATATGCAACGAATCTTTTCTGCATGGTCACTTCCTTGTTGTTTTTGTTTATGGGTCTTTTATTTCTCAAACATTTTAACTCTTTTTTTCTTGCAGGATCAAATCTGTCCATGTTTCCTTTTATGGTGCTGAATCTTGTGTCTTGCTTAAGTAGGCATTGTTGACTCATAATGAAAACATACTTGTATGATTTTGAAAATAATCATCCTATACTCCCTTTCTCATTCATAATTTTGATTTTTTTCTTCTAAAAAGACCAACTTTTGGTTTTACTGTTTTTTAATTTCACTATTTTACATTTTAAAAATTTACCTGATATATTCTATTGTCTTTTTTTAGCTTTTTGAATTGACTCCTTCATTCACTTACTCTCCGTCTTTTTTGGTTTCTAATGAATGTCGTTATGACTATAAAATTCCCTCTGAGAATCGTTTTATCATTCGTTATATCAGATTATCATAGAGGTAATGATCCCATTAATCTTTCCTAAATTTTGTGTAATTTCAGCTTTTATTTCACATGTGAGTATGGTTGGATATGCTTTTGTTGTTCATTTCTATTTTTTGTTTTATTTTGTCTTATACTGTGGCCTGTTTGTTTCTCCTTTTGGGGGTTTATTGATTGTATGTGGGGGGTGTGTGTGTGGTCTTACCTAAGGGATATCACTTCTGGCCTGGTATGTGGCTCATGTCTGTAATCCCAGCACTTTGGGAGGCCGAGGCAGGTGGATCACTTGAGGTCATGAGTTCGAAACCAGCCTGGCCAACATGGTGAAACCCCGTCTCTACTAAAAATACAAAAAAATTAGCCAGGCATGGTGGTGCGTGTCTGTAGTCCCAGCTGCTTGGGAGTCTGAGGCAGGAGAATTGCTTGAACCCGTGAGGTGGAGGTTGCAGTGAGCCAAGATGGCACCACTGCACTCCAGCCTGGGCGACACAGTGAGACTCTGTATCAGCAACAAAAAAAAGACGTATCATTTTGTTCATGTTACATGGGGATTTGGAAAGAATGAGCTTTCTCTATCATAGCTTTAAACCAAGCTTATTAATCGTAATATGTTATATGTTATCGTGATATATAAATATGTAAAATGTAATAGTGTTCAATCAAGCTTATTACCATTCAGCCATCTTTGTATTGTAAGGGTTTTCATTGCAAGCACCAGACTCTGACTGCAGTTATCACAAACAAGAAAAAAAGGTCTTCCCTCTGTTGGGAAGATGTGGAGACACTTACCAAATTGAAGAGAAAGCTGAAGAACCAGGTCTGGAAAGGGAGGGCATTCAGGACAGGTCTGGCATGAATGAAATGAGCGTCTCTTCAGGATTCCCTGCTAGAAATCACGGCAGTGGCCTCTCCAGTCTGACGCCTGCTATTGTGCTTTGTGTTTTTATCATGTTCTCTTGTGAGACTGACTCCCTGTGTGTCTGGCGGTCGATACGAGTTATGATTCCAGGCCAGGCGCGGTGGCTCACACCAGTAATCCCAGCACTTTGGGAGGCCAAGGTGGGCGGATCGCCTGAGGTCAGGAGTTCAAGACCAGCCTGGCCAACATGGCAAAACCCTGTCTCTACTGAAAATACAAAACGTAGCCAGGCGTGGTGGTGCGCTTGTAATCCCAGCTGCTCGGGAGGCTGAGGCAGGAGAATCACTTGAACCTGGGAGCTGGAGGTTGCAGTGAGCAGAGATCACACCACTGCACTCCAGCCTGGGTGACAGAGCGAGACTCCGTTTAAAAAAAAAAGTTACGATTCTAGAAGCCTGGAGTGAGGTGGTCATTTAGCTTGGTGGCAGAGCAGAACCAGAAAAACTCTTCTCTTACTTATTTATTTTAAGATGGAGTTTTGCTCTTGTTGCCCAGGCTGGAGTGCAATGGCGCGATCTTGGCTCACTGCAACCTCTGCCTCCCAGGTTCAAGGGATTCTCCTGCCTCAGCCTCCCAAGTAGCTGGGACTACAGGCATGTGCCACCGCGCCTGGCTAATCTTGTATTTTTAGTAGAGATGGGGTTTCACCACGTTAGGCTGGTGTGGAACTCCTGACCTCAGGTGATCCACCTGCCTCAGCCTCCCAAAGTGCTGGGATTACAGGCATGAGCCACCGCACCCAGTAAAAGCTCTTTTCTTAAAGGGGTGCCTTCCCTCCGGTGGCTGTAAGTCCCCTGGGACACCACGCGGAGTTTCCACTCTCATTCCCTCCTGTGGGAGGAAGTGCCGTGTCAGGAATCGCATCCTAGAGGTGTGATTATCTGCAGGCTACAGGATGGGCTGAAGGGAAATAGGGATGTCGCTTTAGGGGTTTGGGATGGGGGCTCTGCTGGCAAAACTGAACTTTTTGAGGTTCTGTCTTGGGCTTGTGCGGAGTTGTTTTTAATATGTTGGGATTAGAAATCAATGTGATTCCAAGTGTCTTGTACTCAGAAAATTTTAACTGTCTTGGTTTGCTGCTGCTGCATTCCCCTGGCTTCCCAGCAGTTACCAGCTTCTTTATATATATAAATTTATATACATAATAAATAATTATATACGTATATACGTTTACATATAATACATATATACATTTATATATATATATCCTTTTTCTTTTTTTCTTTTTGGGACAGATCTTGCTCCGTTGCCCAGGATGGAGTGCAGTGGTGCGATCTCGGCTCACTGCAACCTTTGCCTCCCGGGCTCAGGTGATCCTCCCACCTCACCTCCTGAGTAGCTGGGACTACAGGCGCATGCCACCATGCCCAGCCTAGAGAAGGATTTTACCATGTTGCCCAGGCTGGTCTCGAACTGCTGAGCTCAAGTGATCCACTTGCCTCGCCCTCCCAAAGTGCTGGGGTTACAAGTGTCAGCCCCCGTGCCAGGCCTTTTATATTCATTTTGCCATTTCAATAGGTTTTGGAGGAAATTGTGATAAAAGTTGGTGTTCAGTCTTCTATAACCAGAAGTCTGCCTAAGTAGTATTTGTGTATGTGAGTACTCGCATGAGTGTGTGCATGTGTGTACGTCTAATAGTACTGCAGGGCTTATAAAGAAAACCAGCTGGCCGGGCGCAATGGCTCACGCCTGTAACCCCAGCACTTTGGGAGGCCAAGGAGGGTGGATCACTTGAGGCCAGGAGTGCGAGACCAGCTTTGCCAACATGGTGAAACCCTGTTTTTACTAAAAATACGAAAATTAGCCAGATGTGGTGGCAGGCACCTGTAGTACCAGCTACTCAGGAGGCTGAGGCAGGAGAACCACTTGAACCTGGGAGGTGGAGGTTGCAGTGAGCCGAGATCACACCACTGCACTCACTTCAGCCTGGGTGACAGAACGAGACTCCGTCTCAAAAAA
>NW_012117377.1:6798417-6802049 GCF_000951035.1 Colobus angolensis palliatus | reverse complement strand
TATTACCTTTTTTTTTTTTTCTTTGAGACAGAGTCTCTCTGTTGCCCAGGCTGGAGTGCAGTGATGTGATCTCAGCTCACTGCAACCTCCACCTCCTGGGCTCAAGCAATCCTCCCACCTCAGCCTCCCGAGTAGCTGGGACTACAGGTGTGCACCACCACACCCAGCTAATTTTTGTATTTTTAGTAGAGATGGAGTTTCACTATGTTGGCCAGGCTGGTCTCAAACTCCTGACCTCAGGTGATCTGCCCGCCTTGGCCTCCAACGTGCTGGGATTACAGGCTGAGACACCTCATGCAGCCCAGAATACTTACTAACTTTTTAATATATCAATATTTAAAGACTTTGACATAACTCCTTTTGCAAATTTTAAAATTATTTTTTACTACCTAAATCAGTATATACATTTACATTTGGTTTATATGTGCATATAAAGACATGCACATTTTATCTGGGTGTGCTGATGCACGCCTGTAATCCCAGCTATTCAGAAGCCTGAGGTGGGAGAATCACTTGAGCCTGGGAAGTGGAGGTTGCAGTGAGCCGAGACAGCGCCACTGCACTCCAGCCTGGGTGATAAAGCGAGACTCTTTCTCAAATGAAAACAAACAAACAGACAAAACACAGTCTGATATCCACACTAATTGCATGATTGCATAACCTGAAGCAAATCTCTTAACATCTCTGACTCAACATCACACTGTGAGGGAGAGACACTAATACCTCCTTTTACAGAGGAGGAAACTGAGGCCCAGTGAGGCTCAAGGTGACAGAGCTGGAGAAAGGTGAGGTGCAACTGTGGGTTCAAGGTGCTGGCAAGAGGTCCCCCAGCTCCCAGCGCCCCCATGGCCCTCACTACCTGCCGTCTCAAACAGTGGTATAAACCCCAGTGCTAATACAATGTAAGGTCCTGTTTCTTTTTTGTGAGACAGAGTCTTGCCCTGTCGCCCAGGCTGGAGTGCAATGGCATAATCTTGGCTCACTGCAACCTCAAGCAATTCTCCTGCCTCAGTCTCCCAAGTAGCTGGGATTACAGGTGTGTGCCACCATGCTTGGCTAATTTTTGTATTTTCAGTAGAGACAGAGTCTCACCATGTTGCCCAGGCTGCTCTTGAACTCCTGACCTCAGGTGATCCACCCTCCCCGGCCTCCCAAAGTATTGGGATTACAGGCATGAGCCACCGCACCCAGCCTCCCCTGGAGTTTCTGTTTTCCTGCTCCAGTCAATGACAGCTGCTTTCTAAGACTGATTCCCACTTGTTGTCCTGGAGGTTCTTGTAACCTCAAGCTGAACCACCTGCTCCTTCATTCCACATCTTTCTCTTTCTTGGCTTACTCCTTCATTTTGGAGAAGAGTATCCTTCAGTAATTTCCTGCAGAGAAAGTAAATATTTTAAGATCTCGTATGCCCCAAAATATTTTTGCTCCTTGCAACTTCAATACCTGGTGAAAATTGCATTTCTACAATCATTCTCCACCAGAATGATTATCCCTCCTAGATATAAAGCAATCTCCTACATAACCATAATGCTGTTATCACAGCTGAGAAAACTGGCAATAATTCCAGAAGACCATGTAGAATGTAGTACATATGCAGAGTTCCCCAGCTGTTCAAAGACATTTCCCCGATTGTCCAAGCTTCTGTTGTTTTCAAACGTGGATCTACTGTGGCCTGTGGTTGCTCTATGGTTTCCTTACTCCAGGACAATCTCCCATCTTAATTTTTTTTATGACATTGATTTTTTAGAAAGTCTAACCCAATTGTTTTGTATAATGTCCCACATTCTGGATTGTCTCTTGGTGTCATTTAACTTGTCCATCTACTCTCCCTTTCTTTCCTCTAACCTAGAAGTTCAGTCTAGGGCTGCCTAATCCAATATCATAGCCGCAAGCCTCATGTGACTCTGGAGCCCTTGCGATGTGGTGAATAAAGCTGAGGAACTGAATTTAAATTTCATTTCATCTTAGTTAGTCTGAATTTAAACTGAAAAGCTGATACTCTTTTCAGTGATAGGAAAAATGTAAGTATGTGTGGAACAATTTAGAGCTACTTTTTCAATTGCAAATTTTATGAAATCTAAATACAGATCAAGTATTTCCAATGAAGGTTTAGCATCTGAATTGAAATGTGCTTAAAGTGTAAAAATACATGCTGAAAATACATGACTTAGTACAAAAAAGAATATAAAATATTAATTTAAAAATATGGATTACATGTTGAAATACTAATATTTTGGATATACTGGCTTAGCTAAAGTATGTTTTTAAATTAATTTCACCCCAAGCTTTTTGGTTTTGTTTTTACTTTCCAAATGCAGTTACCAGAACATTTTGAATTACATAAGTGGCTCACATATATTTGTATTGACATGTGCTGGTCTATAAGCCTGATTCAATTTACGTTAAACATTTTGGGCAAAAATACTTCTAGATGATGTGGATTTCAAACTGCATCACACTGGAAGGCACATATGTCAGACTGTGCTACCATGAGCGGCACTAACTTTGATTACTGGGTTAAGATGGAGACTGCCAGACCTCGCCATTATAAAGATACACTTCTCCCTTGCAATTAAAAATCCATGCAAATATCCTGTTCTCAAAAATCTGTTCACCTAATGGTTTTAGCATTTTTTGAAGATCCTTGCCGGGATCAGCGATTACACTGGAGTTAGCAAATGGTGACCTTATTCCGTCAATCCATTTATTAGCTAGCCTTCGTCGATGAAGCACTCCCACCTCCCTTTTCATATACATATATCTTTATATGAAATATTTATTTAATGGGTTTCCATTAATTATGGTTATTCTTTTTGATGCCCAAAGCCTTTCCTTGAACATTCCCTCGCCATTTCTTCAAGGAACTCTTATTTCTTTCAGTGGGGATTAAGTTGCTTCTTAGAACCACTTGAGATGAATTTTTTTTAAGTATGAGAAAAACACGAAGGCCGGGCATGGTGGCTCACGCCTGTAATCCCAGCACTTTGGAAGACTGAGGCAGGTGGATCACTTGAGGTCAGGAGTTCAAGACCAGCCTGGCCAACATGGTAAAACCCTGTTTCCACTAAAAATACAAAATTTAGCCAGGCGTGGTGATGGGCACCTGTAATCCCAGCTACTTGGGAGCCTGAGGCAGAATTGCTTGAACCTGGGAGGTGGAGGCTGTGCTAAGCCAAGATCATGCCACTGCATTCCAGCCTGGGCAACAGAGCAAGACTCCATCTCAAAAACAAACAAAACCAATGAAAAAAACATTGATACAATGTTATTAAAGATAGTCACTAATGCTTTGTATATACATGTCAGTTCCATCTACATTGCTGATCATAGAATCAAAGCATTACACCTTATTTTTGAGCCATTATTTTCTTTAATGCATATTAAAGCTATATCTTGGCTGGCCTTAGTTTCATATCTGCAGAACTGACGTTATAATCCATCTCTGAAAATGAAGATAAGAAGTAGAATATGCAGAGTTCTGGGCTCATTCTTGTTGCTGTGTCTCTGGAGACCCAAGCTGGGCAAGCCTCTGCTCCCTCATCATTATCACTGTCATCATCATCATCATCTCCCCAGTTCCCAGATCCTTATTTTTTTTTTTTTAAATTTCTATTGTCAAAAAAAAAAAAAAA
>NW_012117377.1:6790671-6793147 GCF_000951035.1 Colobus angolensis palliatus | reverse complement strand
GCCCACCACCACACCCAGTTAATTTCTGTATTTTTAGTAGAGATGGGGTTTCACCATGTTGGCCAGGATGGTCTCGATCTCTTGACCTCATGATCCGCCTGCCTCGACCTCCCAAAGTGTTGGGATTATAGACATTAGCCACCGCACCTGGCCTGTTTGTTTGTTTTTTGAGACGGGGTCTCGCTCTGTCGCCCAGGCTAGAGTGCAGTGGCATGATCTCAGCTCACTGCAACCTCCATCTCCCAGGTTCAGGCAATTCTTTTGTCTCAGCCTCCCGGGTTACTGGTATTACAGGCGCCCACCACATGCCTGGCTAATTTTTATATTTTTAGTAGAGATGGGATTTCACCATGTTGGCCAGGGTGGTCTAGAACTCCTGACCTCAAATGATCCGCCTGCCTCGGCCTCCCAAAGTGCTGGGATTACAGGCATGAGCCACCATGCTTGGCCCCTTAATTATTTTATTAATTTTTATTTTTTGAGACAGAGTCTTGCTGTGTTGCCCAAGTTGGAGTGCAGTGGTGTGATCTCTGCTCACTGCAACCTCCGCCTCCTGGGTTCAAGAGATTCACCCACTGTTACTGGAAAGGGGTCCCAATCCAGACCCCAAGAAAGGGTTCTTGGGTCTTGGGCAAGAAATAATTCAGGGCGAGTCCATAGAGTAAAGTGAAAGCAAGTTTATTAGGAAAGTACAGGAACAAAAGAATGGCTACTCCGTAGACAGAGCCGCCCGAGGGCTGCTGGTTGCCCATTTTTGTGGTTATTTCTTGATGATATGCTAAACAAGGGGTGGATTATTCATGCCTCCCCTTTTTAGACTATGTAGGGTAACTTCCTGATGTTGCCATGGCATTCGTAGGCTGTCATGGTGCTAGTGGGGTGCTAGTAGCAGTGAGTACGACCAGCAGTCACTCTCGTCGCCATCTTGATTTTGGTGGACTTTGGCCAGCTTCTTTACTGCAACCTGTTTTATCAGCAAGGTCTTTATGACCTGTGTCTTGTGCCAACTTCCTGTCTTATCCTGTGACTTAGGATGCCTAACTACCTGGGAAGGTAGCCCAGAACATTTCAGTCTTACTTTACCCAGCCCCTACTCAAGATGGAATTGCCCTGGTTCAAATGCCTCTGACATTTCCCCCCTCCCTTTTATAAGAGAATCCTTAATCCTAAGAGTTGCAGAGGGACAAAGATCCATCTTCTGCAACTTCTTCAGGCTGAATAGGGGTGATGATGCCCAACTACTGGGTCTTTTGTATTCAGGGTAGAGGGGAGCTCAGTCAGAAAGCACCCATGTGGTGAGGGCCATTCATAACTCTCGAATTCCGACAAAAGGTGATATCGTAAGTGTTAAATTTAAGAAAACAGTGAGTAAACTTATCCTCATTTTTATACAAAGAGTACAATAACAATGTATTCCACAAGAGTAAAGCAAAATAAGTAAAATTATTACAAGTAAACTAAATTAGAAGGCTTCCCATCAACTGTGCAACTATTGGAACTAAGGATATGGGATTGTTAGCAATTCCAATGCATGCCCAGAATTAGAATACTGATCCAGATTTTTACATTACCCATCCCTGTTTTTCCTTTTTTTGAGCTGCAGCCAGAGATCACTGGTTGGTTCACAGGAATAAGCAGGGTTAGCCTAAATTGCAGAAACAAACTTAAAAACAATGGATGAGACTAGAATCTAATAACAGGTGTAATAGTTCTTGAAATATAATTTTCCTCTCTCCAGTTTCCCATTTTTACTAAACACAAATCATGGTAAGACCAATTTGCTTTCTTATACTTGGCCTGATTATTTGTATAAAATACAGCAAGAATAATTATTTTTCACAAAAGGTGTTTTTAAATTGGCTTTTATGGAACTTTGTTCCACAGAAGGAATCTTAGATAAGACTTTTTCAGAGCCAAGCCCTGCCACGGGTTTGTATCCTCAAATACCTATGAGATGAGTACATTCCTCTCTTCTTGGGGTCACAAGATAACTTGGGGCTCCTGGGCCTGTTGGAAAGTGACATTCTTTACTTACCACAGGTCAGAAACCCTGTACAGAAACCCTGTACAGGAACTGTGCAGGCAAGGTATGAGGCCAGTTCTACCAAGGGGCTTTTATTGGCTCTACAAGTCAAGTTTAATTCCTTAAAGGAAAGCACACCATTCCAGTTAAAGCCTTGGTAAAATAACCAGCTTTTCCAATTGTGTCCTGTTATAAAAAAAATTCTTATTGCAGTTAGGCAAATAAATATATATTGCCAGTTAAGTTAAGAATACTCACAAATACTGCCGGGCGCGGTGGCTCACGCCTGTAATCCCAGCACTTTGGGAGGCCGAGGTGGGCAGATCACCAGGTCAGGAGATCGAGACCATCCTGGCTAACACAGCGAAACCCCATCTCTACTAAAAATACAAAAAAATTAGCCGGGCGTAGCGGCGGGCGCCTGTAGTCCCAGCTACTCGGGAGGCTGAGGCA
>NW_012117377.1:6787866-6790621 GCF_000951035.1 Colobus angolensis palliatus | reverse complement strand
CTACTCGGGAGGCTGAGGCAGGAGAATGGCGTGAACCCGGGAGGTGGAGCTTGCAGTGAGCTGAGATCACGCCACTGCACTCCAGTCTGGGGGCAGAGCAAGACTCCGTCTCAAAAAAAAAAAAGAACACTCACAAATAGTTAGCAAATTTGGAGAAATCAGGTACAGAGAAACAAATGTGCTCCAAAGTTTGTTCATAGGGGTATATTTTACTCAATTGTTAAAAAATGCAGATAGCTCAAAAGTTTCCTTGACTCTGATTTGCAAAACAAAGAATCAATAATGCTTTAAGCAAAGTCAAAAAGATTACTTCAGAATTCTTTAGTTTATACAGTTAACTCCTGTTCAAACTGATATACATGAACATTCCAGTTCTCCGTGAGAGTTGTGAAAGTTTTTTCCTCTATTTTAATATCACAATTTCCAAAGTTATCAGAAACCTGCATTTAAGAATACCTGTTAGAGTTATATAGTTGATTATAAACTACCTTTTGAAGAGTGTTAAGACGACAATTATCTGTGGATGGCGAAACGTCTTAGGACAGCCACAGTCAAAAACATGATTGACAAATGATGTTTTTCTTTGGCCTGATTATTTGTATAAAATGCAGCAAGAATAACTATTTTTCACATAACCTTTTTTTTTTCTTTGAGATGGAGTCTCGCTCTGTCGCCCAGGCTGGAGTACAGTGATGCGATCTCAGCTCACTGCAAGCTCTGCCTCCGGGGTCGACGCCATTCTCCCACCTCAGCCTCCCAAGTGGATGGGACTACAGGCGCCTGCCACCACGTCTGACTAATTTTTTTGCATTTTTAGTAGAGACAGGGTTTCACTGTGTTAGCCAGAATGGTCTCGATCTCCTGACCTTGTGATCTGCCCGCCTCAGCCTCCCAAATTGCTGGGATTACAGGTGTGAGCCACCACGCCCGGCCTACATAAGCTGTTTTTAAATTGGCTTTGATGGAATTCTGTCCCATAAATGAAATCTTAGATAAGACTTTGGTTTTTTGGTTACCTCTGTGGCATACAATGATATTATGTAACAATTATAATTATTAATAACATATACTAAGTCATACCAGAATTATAGGAATTTCCTGTTATTTTGGAACATATGGCAATAACACATTTATAAAAATACAGTCCAAAGAAAAGCAAACACTGTTTCATATTTGACAGTGTTTCCTGTATGAGTTTTGTACAATATAAGCCAAATTTCACCTTTACATTAGTGTACTATTAATGTTAAACCCAATTCTTTTTTTTTTCTTTTTGAGACAGAGTCTGGCTCTGTTGCCCAGGCTGGAGTGCAGTGGTGCAATCTTGGCTCACTGCAACCTCCACCTCCCACGTTCAAGCATTTCTCTTGCCTCAGCCTCTCGAGTAGCTGGGATTACAGGTGTGTGCCATCATGCCTGGCTAATTTTTTTTTTTTTCAGACAGAGTCTTACTCTGTTGTCTAGGCTGAAGTGCAGTGGCATGATCTTAGCTCACTGCAACCTCTGCCTCCCAGGCTCAAGCAATTTTCCTGCCTCAGCATCCCGAGTAACTGGGATTATAGGCACATACCACCTTGACCAGCTAATTTTTGGTGTTTTTAGTAGAGATGGGGTTTCACCATGTTGGCCAGGCTGGTCTTGAACTCCTGACCTCAAGTGATCTGCCTGCCTTGGCTTCTCAAAGTGTTGGGATTACAGGCATGATTCACTGCACCCAGCCAAGCCCAATTCTTAATAAAACCTTCTAGACATATTTACCGAATTTTAATGTTTGTAAGATTCTCATAAACTTTTTATAACCCTTTACAAATTTTGTTAAACAGCAGATCATAAGCAAATTTTTTGCTTTAGGAAAAACCTGTTGTGTTTTTTTTCCAATGTTTAATTTACGGAGAAACTGAATAATACCCCTTTAACTTTAGCCAATATGTTCATACACAGCAAGGTAGGTAAATGGAACGATTCCTAAAAGTCAGAGAAGCAGGCCGGGCGCGGTGGCTCAAGCCTGTAATCCCAGCACTTTGGGAGGCCGAGACGGGTGGATCACGAGGTCAGGAGATCGAGACCATCCTGGCTAACCCGGTCAAACCCGGTCTCTACAAAAAAAAAAAACTATAAAAAACTAGCCGGGCGAGGTGGCGGGCGCATGTAGTCCTAGCTACTCGGGAGGCTGAGGCAGGAGAATGGCATGAGCCTGGGAGGTGGAGCTTCAGTGAGCCGAGATCGCACCACTGCACTCCAGCCTGGGTGACAGAGCGAGACTCCATCTCAAAAAAAATAAAAAATAAAAAAAAAAAGTCAGAGAAGCAGTTTATAACCTTACAGCATTTAGCAAACAATATCGGACCTGCATAATTTAGACCAAATATTTACACTTTTGAAGATATTTTTATTTTACCAATAATCTTTAAAACTATCTTTATTTCCCGAAGATTACTTAAGTCACATGAACTAAAAAGCATTAGACTTTATACTTTTCTGTCAAAATATTTGATTTAAGCACTTGTTTTTAACTCAATCAACTCAAGCTCTTTTATATGTAAACATCACACACACGACACATATAAATAAGCAGACAGACAGAAGATAAAAGCCTCATTCCCTAAGCCACGAATAGGACCCTGAACCCAGGCTGCCATTGTGAAAAGAGAAAGCACAGCCACGTGGTTACAAGGCCAAGCTCCCAAGGACATACAAGACAAGAAGGAAACCTCATCCAGTTTTTTACAGCTACCTGCAGCAAAAGTTTTTTTTT
>NW_012117377.1:6781858-6782761 GCF_000951035.1 Colobus angolensis palliatus | reverse complement strand
ACCACGCCTGGCTAATTTTTTGTGTTTTTAGTAGAGATGGGGTTTCACCACATCCTTGCCTTTTGTTAAGAGGGTCCTCTATCCCACTCTGTCTTAGGAGAGACTCTAATTCTCCTAAATTGGGCCTCTAATTCAATCCTATCCTTAACCAGAGTACCCCACCACTTACCAAAGTCGGCCAGTCAGTGCTTCAATCTGTTTCCTTCGGGTCAGGGGGTTTCTTCAGTATTGTCCCTTCCATGGTTTGCCAGAAAGATGTTACTGAACCCCATCACTTACCCAAAGTTAGCCTTTGTTTTGTTGTTGTTGTTGTTTGTTTGTTTGTTTGAGACAGTCTTGCTCTGTCGCTCAGGCTGGAGTGCAGTGGTGCGATCTCAGCTCACTGCAGCCTCTGTCACTGGGATTCAAGTGATTCTCCTGCCTCAGCCTCCTGACTAGCTGGGATTACAGGTGGCGCCACCACGCCCAGCTCAACGTTAGCCTTTGGGTCAGGCGCTTCCACGCTGTAGTCTCTTCTGTGATCACCAGAAAGACGCCACCAAAAAGGGGTCCCGACCCAGACCCCAAGAGAGGGTTCTTGGATCTCACGCAAGAAATAATTCAGGGCAAGTCCGTAAAGTGAAAGCAAGTTTATTAGGAAAATAAAGGAATAAAAGAATGGCTACTCTATAGACAGTGCAGCCCCAAGGGCTGCTGGTTGCCCATTTTTATGGTTATTCCTTGATGATATGCTAAACGAGGGGTGGATTATTCATGCTTCCCCTTTTTAGACCATAGAAGGTAACTTCTTGATGTTGCCGTGGCATTCGTAGGCTGTCTTGGAGCTAATGGGAGTGTAGCAGTGAGGACGGCCAGAGGTCACTCTCATGGCCATCTTGGTTTGGGTGGGTTTTGGCCCGCTTC
>NW_012117377.1:6780258-6780817 GCF_000951035.1 Colobus angolensis palliatus | reverse complement strand
TTGAAATACAACTCCTGGGCATGTGGCTCATTCCTGTAATCCCAGTGCTTTGGGAGGCTGAGGTGGGAGAATCACTTGAAACCAGGAACTTGAGACCAGCCTGGGCAGCATAGTGAGACCCCATCTCTCTAGAAAGAGGAAAAAAACAAAGAAAAAGAGAGAACGAAGGAAGGAAAGGAGGGAGGAAGGAAGGAAGGAAGGAAAGAAGGAAAGAAGTAAGAAAGGAAAGAAGGAAGGAAGGCAGGCAGGCAAGGGAGAGAAAGAAAAAGAAAGAAAGAGGAAAGAGAAAGAAAGAGAGAGAGAAAGAAAGAAAGAAAGAAGGAAAGAAAGAAAAGAGAAAGAAAAGAAAAGAAAGAAAGCTACAGACTGCAGAGACCGCATAGGAAGACACAGGGTAAATGCTTGACTCATTCCTTTCATTTGCCAATTTTCAGCACAATGTGTTTGTCCCTCTGCAACCTCCAAAGACAACAATGAGGGATTTTTCGTGGGGGTGGAGAGGACTTGATATAATGATGTTTCATTACATTTTACATAAATTTAATATAAATTTTTATGT
>NW_012117377.1:6775569-6780114 GCF_000951035.1 Colobus angolensis palliatus | reverse complement strand
GAGATGGAGTCTCGCCCTGTCACCCAGGCTGGAGTGTCATCTCGGCTCACTGCAACCTCCGCCTCCCAGGTTCAAGCGATTCTCCTGCCTCAGTCTCCCAAGTAGCTGGGATTACAGGCATGCATCACAACGCCTTGCTAAGTTGTTGCATCTTTAGAAGAGACGGGGTTTCACCATGTCGGCCAGGTTGGTCTCGAACTCCTGACTTCATGATCTGCGCACCTCAGCCTCCCAAAGTGCTGGGATTACAGGCGTGAGCCAGTGCACCCGGCCTCTCCTAGTGGATATAGTATTTGGAACCCAAGAACCGGGCCCCAAGAGAGCTCACTGCTACTGAGAACCATTTCATCTAGGCTCTTTCAGTGGGCAGAGGTAGAAAAAAAGTTTCAAAAATCATGAATTCATATTAATATTCAAATTAGGACATTTACAATCTAGGCACTAAGAACAGTCATTGCTAGTAGGTGTCATTGATTTTTCTTTTTTCTTGAGATGGAGTCTCACTCTGTCACCCAGGCTGGAGTGCTGCAGTGCAATCTTGGCTCACTGCAACTACCTGGCCTCCCAGGTTCAAGTGATTCTCCTGCCTCAGCCTCCCGAGTAGCTGGGATTACAGGTGTCCTCCGCCACTCCCAACTAATTTTTGTAGTTTTTGATAGAGATGGAGTTTCACCATGTTGGCCAGGCTGGTCTTGAACTCTTGACCTCAAGTGATCTGCCCGCCTTAACCTCCCAAAGTGCTGGGATTACAGGTGTGAGCCACTGGGTCTGGCCAGGTGTCATTGCTTCTTGTCCTTTTTCAGTAGAGTTACTGTCATTAAATGAAACACATATTAATGGATTGCAGGGGTTTTGCGTTCACGTTCTTTTCCATTCTGCCATGTTATTTGTCAGTAATAACTCTACAACATGTATACTATTTAAGTCTAGAACTTAATGGGACAACCTTGGTGAATCTCAGAAATAGAAGGTTGAACGAAAAGAAAGCAGACAGAAAAATGTGTACACTGTAGGTTACCATTTATCCAAAGTTAAAAAACCACAGGCTCACACATGTAGTCCCAGCACTTTGGGAGGTTGTGGCAGGCAGATCCCTGGAGGTCAGGAGTTGGAGACCAGACTGGCCAACATGGTGAAACCCCGACAATACTAAAAATACAAAAATTAGCCAGGCATAGTGGTGGACGCCTGTAATCTCAGCTACTCGGGAGGCTGAGGCAGGAGAATCGCTTGAACCTGGGAGGCCAGGTAGTTGCAGTGAGCCAAGATTGCACTGCAGCACTCCAGCCTGGGCGACAGAATGAGACTCTGTCTCAAGAAAAAAACAAACAACAAACAAACAAAAAACCCCTCAAAAAACAAAACCAAAAATTCCGCAGTTCAAAAACAAAAATCTATGCCCTAAAAGTTTTAAGGCGGGGTCAGTGAGTGGGAGGGCGGCAGTGCTGGGCGCCGGCAATGCTCTTGCTGTGGGCGTTGATCACAGATGAGTGCTCAGGCTGTAGAAGGTCGTCTAGCTGGTCACTTATGATTTGGGCACTTTTCTGTGTGTACTTTATTAAAGATTTACTCTAGGAAGATTGAACCTGTGTTGCATCCCAGTCCCTAGTCTAAGCATAGTCTCTTCATAATTTTGTTTTGTTTTGTTTTGTTTTGTTTTGGAGATGGAGTCTCGCCCTGTCGCCCAGGCTGGAGTGCAGTGGCGTGATCTTGTCTCACTGCAACCTCCGCCTCCCGGGTTCAAGCAATTCTCCTGCCTCAGCCTCCCGAGAAACTGGGATTACAGGCATGCGCCAACCACGCCTGGCTAATTTTTATATTTTTAGTAGAGACGGGGTTTCACTGTGTTGACCAGATTGGTTTTGAACTCCTGACCTCAAGTGATCTGCCCACCTTGGCCTCCCAAAGTGCTGGGATTACAGGCGTGAGCCACCACGTCCGGCCTCATAATCTATTTTTTGGGGGTCATCTTTTCGCTTTATTTTGGTTCAAAGAGCTATACATGCCACATGTATATATATATATATATTTTTTCTTGAGACAGAGTCTCATTCTGTCGCCCAGGCTGGAGCGCAATGGCGCAATCTTGGCTCACTGCAACCTCTGCCTCCCAGATTCAAGCGATTCTCCTGCCTCAGCCTCCCGAGTAGCTGAGATTATAGGCGTCCACCACCATGCCTGGCTAATTTTTGTGTTTTTAGTAGAGTCGGGGTTTCACTATGTTGGCCAGTTACATGCCACATAGCAATGTTTCTGTCAAGGATGGACCAAATATACAAGATTATATTATGGTAAGATTATAATCTTAGAATCCCATAAGATTATAATACTGTATTTTTACTGTGCCTTCTCTATGTTCAGATACATTTAGATACACAGATACTTCCCATTGTGTTATGACTGCCTGCAGTATTCGGTATAGTAACATGCTGTATAGTTTGTAACCTAGGAGCAATGGGCTGTACCATATAGTCTAGGTCTTGTAGGAGGTTGTATCATCTAGGTGTGTGTAAGTACACTCTGTGATGGTCACACAATTACGAAATCGCAGCATGATGCATTTTTTCAGAATGTGTCTCCATTCTTTTTTTTTTTTTTTTTTTTTGAGACGGAGTCTCGCTCTGTCGCCCAGGCTGGAGTGCAGTGGCCGGATCTCAGCTCACTGCAAGCTCCGCCTCCCGGGTTTACGCCATTCTCCTGCCTCAGCCTCCCGAGTAGCTGGGACTACAGGCGCCGCCACCTCGCCCGGCTAGTTTTTTGTGTTTTTAGTAGAGACGGGGGTTCACCGTGTTAGCCAGGATGGTCTCGATCTCCTGACCTCGTGATCCGCCCGTCTCGGCCTCCCAAAGTGCTGGGATTACAGGCTTGAGCCATTGCGCCCGGCCTGTGTCTCCATTCTTAAGTGACACATGACTGTACACTTCGGGAGGCCAAGGCAGGAGGATTGCTTGAGCACAAGAGTTGGAGGCCAGCCTGGGCAACATGGCAAAACCCCATCTCTTAAAAAAAAGAGAAAAATTAGCTGAGCGTGGTGGCATGCACCTGTAGTCTCAGCTGCTCAGGAGGCCGATGTGGGAAGATCACTGGAGCCCGGGGAGGTTGAGGGTACAGTGAGCCGTGACCACACCACTGCACTCCAACCTGGGCAATGAGTGAGACTCTGTCTTAAAGAAAAAAATAAAAAGAATTAAATCATGGTTTCTATCTTCTAGGAGCTTAAAATCAATGTTTGCCATAATCATCATTGGGAAGTGACCACTACATTCTGTCATCCATCCATTCATCTATTAGCATTTATTAAGAATCTACTACATCTCTGAGACTTTCTTCACAGCTATACAGCGGTCTCTCCTACAATGCCCCTCAGCATGTTGAAAGGAACTGCGCTTCTAAAACCCAGAGTAAAGGTGAGAGCTACATTGTACTTACCATTTATAAGCCAGGAATGACGCTAAGTTTTATATATCTTTTTTTTTTTTTTTTGAGATGGAGTTTCGCTCTTGTTGCCCAGGCTGCAGTGCAATAGTGTGATGGGATTACAGGCATGCACCACCATGCCTGGCTAATTTTGTGTTTTTATTTTATTTTAGGGGTTTCACCATGGTTGGGCTGGTCTTGAACTCCCGACCTCCAGTGATCCGCCCGCCTCAGCCTCCCAAAATACTGGGATTACAGGCATGAACCACCATACCCAGCCTAAGTTTTATATATTTTTTCTCATTTAACTCTCACAACAACCTTATGAGGTCAATATTATTATCCTTATCATCCATATTGAGGTAAATAATTTGGCCACAGTCACATGAGAGTGGCTGAACTAGGAGGCTGCCTTGGTTCTGTAGAGGCCAGGGCCCCTTTACTTAACTGCTGCGTAAGCGTTGGGAGAGGACGTGGTGGAGAAGGCGGCCTAGACGCAGGAGTGGGCCTCTGGGACCTGAGGCTGGCAGGGGCAAGAAGGAGCCTGGAGTTTCAGGACCCTATGGGGGTACTTAACAGACCCAGAACGAAATGTGTTACCAAAGCTCTGGTGGGTGTCCCTGAATGAGAAAGGCTGGGCTTTGGCTCTGGAGATGAGGCATGGGGTCCGTAGAGAGAACCAGGGCTTAGCAAAAAGCCATGTTGTCCGTGAGTGAGGATTCTTCCACTGCAGCCCTCCACATGTGGTCCTCGCGGTCCCTCCTGTCCTCTTTTCTTTCTTCACAATCAAGCAGCAGTCCACCTCGGGGCCACCAAGACGCCATCACCGCAGCAGGAAGGATCTGTGATTCCAGGGCACCACTAATGAACTCATGTGAAATCTCACAAAATAGTCATATATATATACACATACACACATAAACATACACACACACACATATACACGCATACACACATACACACACATACATACATACACATACACACATATATACACACATACACACACATATACACACATACACACACATATACACGCATACACACATACACACACATACATACACATACACACATATATACACACATACACACACATATACACACATACACACATACACACACATA
>NW_012117377.1:6773083-6773926 GCF_000951035.1 Colobus angolensis palliatus | reverse complement strand
ACACATACACATATACACATACTGGTATATACACACATATACACACACACATACACATATACACATACACACACACATACACACACACATACACATATACACACATACTGTGTGTGTCACAGCACCACACTTTTGGGCCGGCTGGAAAGGCATCAAAGTGAAATAAAAGCAATCAGAGCTAAAGGTTAGGATTTACTGCTATATTATTTATTGCAGCCTTGTAGAAAAAACAAAACCTCAAAGCTTCTTATTTCTCAGCCTGTGAACAATTCATAAACTTTTTGTGTCCTCAGCAGTACAAAGCCTCTGAGGTCTGTGATTTATGAACAGGAAGAAGCTGTATCACCTATTCTTCCCCTTTGAGAAAGAGAATGATTAAGGACAGCTGCTTGCTCAGCGGAGGGTAGGGCTGTCGAGCTTCGCCTAAGCTCCTATCACTAAGATTCTGCGGCCGGCAGCCCTTTCCACGCCACAGGAAGGAAAGACGACTCTTAGATCACTAGTCGTGACTGGCCTCGCCACCGCTCGCAAGCCGGGGCCCTGCACAGCCCATCTCTCACTCCGTGTTGGCCCTCGAAGGCTGGCCCGTCGCTGTGTGGTTCTCGGTCCATCCGCAGCAAAGTGACACCTTTCAGGGAGGCTCCAAATAGCTCTCACGCGTTTCTCTTCCTGCACCAGTGGGCTATGGTCTCGTTAGAAGACCACCACCGGCCGGGCGCGGTGGCTCACGGCTGTCGTCCCAGCACTTTGGGAGGCCGAGGCGGGCGGATCACGAGGTCAGGAGATCGAGACCAGCCTGGCTAACACGGTGAAACCCCGTCTCTACTGAAAATACAAAAAAAA
>NW_012117377.1:6765466-6772685 GCF_000951035.1 Colobus angolensis palliatus | reverse complement strand
ACCACCACGAAAACTTTTCACCTTCCATTCTCCACACACTAAGTCTTGAGGGTTTTGGGCTGAGTGCGGTGGCTCACGCCTGTAATCCTGGCACTTTAGGAGGCTAAGGCAGGAGGATCACTTGAAGTCAGGGGTTCGAGACCAGCCTGACCAACATGGTGACACCCCTTCTCTCCTAAAAATACAAAAATTAGCCAGGCGTGGTGGCGGGAGCCTGTAATCCCAGCTACTGGGGAGGCTGAGGCAGGAGAATCTCTTGAACCCGGGAGGCAGAGGCTGCGTGAGCCAAGATTGTGCCATTGCATACCAGCCTGGGTGACAGAGCGAGACTTCCTCTAAAAAAAAAAGTTTTGAGGTTCTTTTTTTTTTTTTTTTTACCATGGTTTATGAGGTTGTGTTCTAATAACTCAAATAAATTGAAGCTTATCTTAAAAGAGGATAAAGCTACAGTATTTTCAGCGTGTACCCTGTATGTGCATGTTACATGTTGGACCTGACTTTCCAAATACGACTCACCAGCATTGGCACTGAGGTATGTAGCTCATGCTCAAAGGGCAATGAGTAATCTTGCTTAATCCCGAGACTCGGGTGGCATTACTGGAGCATTTAGCATCCCCCTTTCATCAGTGCCAGCGCCGCAGACGCTGCGGGCAACAAATTGTGCACCCTAGTGGCCTACACGAGTATTTCTCATTACAGTATTATTTGTAAAGTGTAAAAGCCAAGTTACAAAAACCCACCGCGTTTTTATCTTGCTGGGGGAAGATTCCACAAATTTCTGCCATCTACTTTCTTTTTACTCTTTTAAGGCTTTTTTTTTGGGAAAATAAAACATAAATACAGAAAATCATACAAAAATGACTGTATAGCGTAATGAAGGCAAACACCCTTGTAACTACCATCCAGGTCAAGGAATAGAATTTTGCAAGCCACTGAGAGGACCATCCATGGGCCTCACCGCTGTCATGTCCCAACCACCACCACCGCCAAGAAACCACTAAGACCATCACTTGGCTGTATTTATTTATAGTGAACACCTGGCACTCTACAGGTGTCCACTTAAAAAAATCGTGACTGGGCGTGGTGGCTCATGCCTGTAATCTCAACACTTTAAGAGGCTGAGGCAGAGGCTGGAGACCAGCCTGGGCACCATAACAAGACCCCATCGCTATTTTTTGAAAATTAGTTATGATTTTAAGTCTCTGAAGCTACAAGTTTCCCCTCTCTTTCTTATCCTGACAATTTATCTGTTGAAAAACCTGAATCCTTTGACCTGTGAAATTTCCCACAATCTGGATGTTGCTGATGAAGTATTCTCGGTGGAGTTCAATGTGTTCTGGACTTCCGACGATGTAGCAGCTGGATCCCAAGGTTCAGACTCTATGGCAAGACTGAGTCACGATTGGATCTTGAATCAGGAAGCACAAAACATTGGTCAACTCTCTTGCTATGTTAACAGTCATTGATGCCCAATGCCTAAAGCCATTAATCCACTGGCAATTACAAAATTGTAATACTCTAATTCTACCACTTTTTTTTTCATTTGTTAGTTGCAATACTTTTTTGTGTGTGTGTGAGATGGAGTCTCGCTCTGCTGCCAGGCTGGAGTGCAGTGGCATAATCTCGGCTCACTGCAACCTCTGACTCCCAGGTTCAATCAATTCTCCTGCCTCAGCCTCCCGAGTAGCTGGGACTACAGGCGCGTGCCACCAAACCTGGCGAATTTTTCTATTTGTAGTAGAAACGGGGTTTCACCATGTTGGGTAGGATGGCCTCGATCTCCTAACCTCGTGATCCACCCACCTCGGCCTCCCAAAGTGCTGGGATTACAGGCGTGAGCCACTGCGCTCGCCTGTCTATTAGTTGCAATACTTTCATAAAGAGATGGCTCCTCTCATCTGCCATTAGGTTACCCAGTGGTACAATCCATGTAGGAAAGTTGGGAAAAGTACTGGATTCTTTTCTCTTGTAAGTTTTCTAAGATAAGGAATGGGTCCCCCACCCTCCTCTCCCCAAAAAAGAATTGGTTCCCTAACATCCTCCAAATGTCATGATTAAAAATTTTTGAATATAATTAAGAACTTATGGATTTAAACATATTTGATCATTTTCAGTCCCTTGGAATTATTGAAGCATAAGTTGTCTCATCTTTAGTAGGTTGATACCTTTTCCAATTGGCTCCTGAGTCCTTTTTACATGGCCCTAGTGGTCTTCGATAGTTTTGTTCCTATCTGACAGGATTAGATGATATGACAAAGGTCAAAATGTATTTTCTGCCCCAAACCGGAATCAGTCATTTCTTCAGGAAGCATTTGTTTCTTTTAGTGGGAAATGGTATTTGAAGACAATAATCTGGGCATAAAGATGCTGATTGCTACTGTGCTGGTCGTTGCTTTGTTTCTGGGCCTTTTCAGTGAAGATTTTGCATATATACACACGTGAAGAGAATAGAAAATACCTCATGCATTCACACTGATACTTTACATTCAGATTCAGAACAACAGGGAGTTTTACTTAACCTCTACTATCTTGAGAATCCTGTATACACATTCTTCCACATTGAAAATATGATTCTCAAAACCAAAATCTAGAATGGAATCAGAATACCTCATCCTTGCTCGTTTGATTTGTCTACATTACTCATAACAGTGTCAGAGCTGCAATACTAATATTACCATCACTAATATAATAACTAAAGATGTTTCTTAAAAAGCTTTTTTCTGTGTGCTTTGCCCACACAACATTTTTAAATGTGTGTGCTTGTTTTTTTGTTTTCTTTTGAGACAGAGTCTCGCTGTGTCGCCCAGGCTTGAGTGCAGTGGTGCCATCTCAGCTCAGTGTAACCTCTGTCTCCTGGGTTCAAGCAATCCTCCCACCTCAGCCTCCCGAGTAGCTGGGATTACAGGCACACACCACCACACCGGTTAATTTTTGTATTTTTAGTAGAGACGTGGTTTCACCATGTTGGTCAGGCTGATCTCCAACTCCTGACTTCAAGGTGATCCACCCGCCTCGGCCTCCCAGAGTGCTGGGATTACAGGCGTGAGCCACCACACCCAGCCTTTAAATGTATTTGTAAATGTTCTTGTTTTTGAGACGGAGTCTTGCTCTGTCGCCCGGGCTGGAGTGCAGTGGCCGGATCTCAGCTCACTGCAAGCTCCGCCTCCAGGGTTTACGCCATTCTCCTGCCTCAGCCTCCCGAGTAGCTGGGACTACAGGCGCCCGCCACCTCGCCCGGCTAGTTTTTTGTATTTTTTAGTAGAGACGGAGTTTCACCGTGTTAGACAGGATGGTCTCGATCTCCTGACCTCGTGATCCGCCCGTCTCGGCCTCCCAAAGTGCTGGGATTACAGGCTTGAGCCACCGCGCCCGGCCTCTTGTCCCATTTTTTAAAATGGCAGTACTCAGCTGGGTGCAGTGGCTCACACCTGTAATCCCAGGACTTTGGGAGGCCGAGGTGGGTGGACTGCTTGAGTGCAGGAACTCGAGACCAGCTGGATAACATAATGGGATCTCATCTCAAAAAAAAAAAAAACAAAAAAAAAAATAGCCAGGCATGGTGGCATGCACCTGTAGTCCCAGCTACTCGGGAGGCTGAGGTGGGAGGATTGTTTGAGCCTGGAAGGTTGAGGCTACAGTGAACTGTGATTGCGCCACTGCACTCCAGCCTTGGTGACAAAGTGAGACCTTGTCTCAAAAAAATTAAATAAAAAGTGAAAAAATGGCACTACTATACACTATCAGAGCATGTGGTCATTACAAAGTACACTCACTCCCTTTTAACTCCTAGTCTTAATTCCACAAGTAACTACACACTTAATAGTTACCACTAGTTTTTATTTTGATGTCTGAATAGAGCAAAAGTTCTATTCAGGTCAGGTTCATTTTCTTATAAAAAGAGAAGGGAAAAACAAGGCCAGTTGTGCCCATGTTGAGACGGTTTACACATAGTAGATAACGATGGCATTTTACGATGCCTACGTAATACATTTTTTGAGCTCTTTTGCACATGTATGTTGGAGAATTTCACATTTATGACCCACCGTCCCTTCTTTGTGGTTGCTGTTACTGGTGGTCAGGACAGTAGGGAAAAAGGTCTACTTTCTCCCTTCTCCCTTCTGTTACGCTAGACCAGTTTCTCAACCTCAGCGCTTTCAGCATGTGGGACGGGATTATTCTTTGTGCTGGGGGTGCTGTCTGTGCCTTGTAGGATGTCTAGCGCGTCCCTGGACTCTGCCCACTAGATACCAGTAGCGCTCTTCCCCCAGTCGTGACGACCAAAAATGTCTCCAGACATTTCTAAATATCCCCTGGAGACAAAATTGCCCCTGGCTGTGAACCCTGCCCCGGGTTGCTGTTCTGATCCTCATAGACTGGACACGTTGCAGTTTTAAGCAGTTATCCTTGAGTAAAAGGGACTATTACAAGGTTCAAAGTCCAGACTAATGCTGTCTCATCTGCAAGCAATATTAACATTCCTTGATAGGAAATTTGTAGCAGAGAACTAACTTTGTAACAATTATCTTTTTTTTTTTTTTTTTTTGAGATGGAGTCTTGCTCTGTCATCCAGGCTGGAGTGCAGTGGCATGATCTCGGCTCACTGCAACCTCCGCCTCCCAGGTTCCAATAATTCTCCTGCCTCAGCCTCCGAGTAGCTGGGATTACAGGCTCACACCACCACGCTTGGCTGATTTTTGTAGTTTTAGTAGAGACAGGGTTTCATCATGTTGGCCAGACTGGTCTCGATCTCTTGACCTCAACTGATCCAGCTGCCTCGGCCTCCCAAAGTGCTGGTATTACAGGCATGAGCCACTGTGTCCTGCCAACAAAGATCTTTATTATAATAATAGCTAATGATGTAATAATTAACATAGTATACCATATTCACACAATTCTCAAAACACTTTTCACTTATACTATTTATTGAACTACGTGAGGATTCTTAAATCTTCCTATTCTAAAAATGAGAAAGCCAAAACCCAAAGCGGTTAAGTGGCTTGCACGAGGTCAGAATAACAGTAAGCAGCAGAGAGAACGCCAGGTTCTCATCTTCATTAACTGTGTCTTGGGTCATTGTTTGTCCTTAATGCACAAGTATAGACACACACACATGCATGTTCATGCAGACAACTTTTTCTTGTTAACTTTTTAGAATGGCTCTTACAATTTCCATGTAATTACATTTTATTCCAACAATAAGCCAGGAATCTACCATTAAGGGAGACTCACGATGTTGTTGCATAATCCTACCACCAGGTGTCGCCATCGTACACTCACACGTATTTCTTCCACTGGTGAATTCCTAATTTACTAAATGCTCCAAGGAGTGATCAGCTAATTTATTTATTTTTGGAGACACGCCCATGCTGGCGTGCAGTGAGTATTCACAGGCGTGACCACAGCGCACTACAGCCTTGAACTCCTGGGCTCAAGTGATCCTCCTGCCTCGGCCATCCTGGTAGCTGGGTCTACAGGTGTGCACCACTGTGGCCAACCAGCTGATTTTAAGTAAGTGTATCCTGCAGCTGGAAACAGTCCAAAGGAAAGAATGAAGATTAAAAGGTGAAGAGGACCAGGTGCAGTGACTCATGCCTGTAATCCCCGCACTTTGGGAGGCCAAGGCAGGTGGATCACATGAGGCCAAGGGTTCAAGAGCAGCCTGTCCAACGTGGTGAAACCTCATCTCTACAGTCTACGAGCAGTGTGTCTAGGCCAGGCGTGGTAGCTCACGCCTGTAATCCCAGAACTTTGGGAGGCCATGGTGGGCAGATCACGAGGTTAAGAGATCGAGACTATGCTGGCCAACATGGTGAAACCCCATCTCTACTAAAAATACAAAAATTAGCTGAGCGTGATGGCACACACCTGTAGTCCCAGCTACTTGGGAGCTAAGGCAGGAGAATCACTTGAATATGGGAGGGGGAGGTTGCAGTGAGCTGAGATGGTGCCACTGCACTCCAGCCTGGTGACAGAGCAAGACTCCGTCTCAAAACAAAACAAAACAAAAAGAGCAGTGTCTAACCCTTTGAATGTGATGACTTTTTTCCTTCTCTGTGGTGGTGGATATCAGGAAAATTATAATTATGCATGGACCTTTCCTTTTTTTTGGAGACAGAGTCTCACTGTGTCACCCAGTCTGGAATGGAGTGGTGTGATCTCAGTTCACTGTAGTCTCCACCTCCTGGGTTCCAGCAATCTTCCCACCTCAGCCTCCTGAGTAGCTGGAACTACAGGCGTGCACCATCATGCCCAGCTAATTTTCTTATTTATTTTTTAGTAAAGATGGGGTTTCACCATGTTGGCCAGGCTGTTCTCAAACTCCTGACCTCAGGTGATCCACCTGCCTGGGCCTCCCAAAATGCTGGGATTATGCATGAGCCACTGTGCCCAGCAGTGTTAGTGTATTTTATGTGTGGCCCAAGACAATTCTTCTTCTTCCAATGTGGCCCAGGGAAGCCAAAAGGCTGGACGCCTGTGGAAGGCATCTTAGCATCAAGGCCAAATGACTTTTCAGATAGTAAGGGCTGTGCTGCAGGCTCTGAGATGGAGTTTGATGGGCAGGATGTTTATTGAGGAGTGCCCTTGTGATCAGCACCTATAGAAGAGAGAAGGCAGAAACAGGAGAGGACAGAGGGAGAAGCTAAGCTGTGATGTTGGCCAGTGACAGCCTCGGCCAGCCCCCGGGGACCTCTACCACAAATGTGGCCCTTCAGAGTCTTCTTGAGTTGGGCTGGGATGGCTAGACCTTTATACTTCTGCATTTATGGGCAGTGGTTGTAGGCCACCCTAGGCGAGGTGTGAATATTTGAAAGTGAATATTGAGGGCCGGGTGCAGTGGCTCGTGGGGATCACGTAGCACACGTCTATAATCCCAGCACTTTGAGAGGCCAAGGTGAGAGGATCGCTTGAGGCCGGGAGTTCGAGACCAGCCTGGGGAACATAGCAAGACACTGTCTTTACAAAAAAAATTACAAATTAGCCAGGTGTGATGGCAGGTGCCTGTAGTCCCAGCTACCTGGGAGGCGGAGGCAGAGGAATCCCTTAAGCTAAGGAAGCTGAGGTCGCAATGAGCTATGATGGCCTCATTGCACTCCAGTCTGGGCAACAGAGTGAGACCTTGTCTCAAAAAAAGAAAAAAAAGGAAATGAATATTGAAATATTAATACTAAATCAAAATGGCATGCTTTGAGTATTACTGACTTTTATTATTATTATTATT
>NW_012117377.1:6763575-6764731 GCF_000951035.1 Colobus angolensis palliatus | reverse complement strand
TAGCTTTCCAAAGGTCAAGACTAAACCAAACCCAGTTAGCAGACTGGGGCCAACTGCTGAAACCGAAGTCCGATTTCCACGCATATCTAACCATTTGGCCGGAAATTCCACCTCTAGGAATTGATTCTAACTGGTGGACGTGTGTGACCTTGTCCAACATCCATCCTTCCCTTGGGGAATTTTCACCTTAGGCTGGCAGACCGCAGAGTTCCATGGTTCTCAAGCAGCTGGGATCATAAATCCTCCTTTGAAGGGTGGTTGGGTGGGGGCATCGCAGTGTCGCCCATTGGATACAAGAAGTTGTCATCTTCGCGGGGAGGAAGCTATGTGGGTGGGTTGGAGTGACAGCAACCAAGGGTGGTGGGCCCAGAGGGCCGGGGAAAAGAAGGAACACCACACGGGAAGGGGTTGGGTGTGGAGGGATGGGAGGCAGGCGAGGGCAGGGTGTGTGAGAGGACAGTCATATTCAGACTGAAGAATACAGAAGAGTAACATTCATATTCTCATTCTGGCTCCCTCCTGTCTTGCTCATTCGTGTGGAGGGCGGAGGGTGAACTGAGCTGGGAAGAAGGAGGGAAGGGGGAAATTGTCACACAGTTTGTCTCCAAGGCCGTCATGTGCTCGATGGCTCCGGCTGTTGCTACCCCTCGATGAAATCTGACTTTGTTAATGGGCTAGTCACCAGAAACCAGACCTCCAGGTGGCTCCCTGGCTTCTCCCTGGCCTCGCAGTTCCCTTCTCTTGCTGCTGAACACCAGGAGTAAATGCTGCCGTGATTTACAGCGTCTTCCCCACTGGAGTCGATTGTATTGAATCGGTGGTGTCTTGGAACTCGCACTGGTCTCAGAAGTAGCCATGGTTTCTGCTGTGTTGTTTTAGGTTGTGCATAGTCATATATACCCCTCTTGGGGTTCAAAGATAAATGTACACGTTGGAGAAGGTGAAAATGAACTGTAAACATTTATTGCTGTTTTGAAAAGAAACTTGTTTGTTTTAAAATTCGTTGTGAAGATAATATAGGCTGGGCGCAGTGGCTCATGCCTGTAATCCCAGCACTTGGGGAGGCTGAGGTGGGGGGGGGGATCACCTGAGATCAGGAGTTCGAGACCAGCCTGGCCACCATGGTGAAACCCCATCTCTACTTAAAAAAAAAAAA
>NW_012117377.1:6752903-6762736 GCF_000951035.1 Colobus angolensis palliatus | reverse complement strand
GGCCGGGAGTTGTGGCTGCAGTGAGCCATGTTTGCGCTGCCGCACTCCAGCCTGGGTGATACAGTGAAACCCTGTCTCAAAAAAAAAAAAAAAAAAGAATAAAATGAAAATCATCAAAAATATTCCACTTTTATATATGTGTTCATATCCATACATTTAAGTTAGAATCATAATGTATTTGTTTTAGTTTGTACCTTGTTTTTTTACTTCATAGTCTATCAGAAGCATTCCCATGTCATTGAATATTTTTAAAACACAGTTGCAAATATTATGTAATATTCCATCAGTGGATACACTATTATTTACCTGTCCCCTTATGAGATACTTAGTCCACGTAGGTAACATTCTTGGCGTAGCTGGAAGTGAAACTCTCCTTATGCACTTGGCATTGGGATTCTATCCATGAATGAAGTACACTGGAACACAGAACCTTTTCTCCAGCCACGGCTATGAGCCTGGGAGAGAGGAGGGGAAGGGAGAGTCGAAAGGATCTTGGCCTGCAGCAGTCTGCCCTTGACCTTGTGTGTAGGGTTCAGTCTCTCTCCAGTATCTGAGCAAGGGCCAGCTAGGTTTGAGAGGTTGGGGAAGGCTTCGCTGAGCGGGGAGGACATTTTGAGTGTTGCTCAATCTTTTAAGATTTACAATGTTTGCACTGGCCAAATTTCTGCACCTGAGGCAAATCCCCAGTGTCCCTCCCCCGGCTGTGGCTCTGTGAAGAGCACACAGTACAAAAAATGATGACTACAGAAGGCCAGATCCCATAACCTGGCATCATCCTGCTGTCAGCCGAGTTCTCTTCTAGGTCTTGTGGCTCAAAGGAAGTAGCACTGGACAGTGAGAGACAGGAAACCTGGCTTCTCGTCTCAGCTCTGCCTCCAGTTAGCTGTGTGATGGGAGATGAGTCACTTCACTTCCCTGGGCTTTATCTGCTTCTTCCTTCTAAAAAAGATGCACTTCAGGTCGGGCATGGTGGCTCACGCCTGCAATCCCAGCACTTTGGGAGGCCGAGGTGGGTGGATCACCTGAGGTTGGGAGTTCAAGACCAGCCTGCCCAACATGGTGAAACACCGTCTCCAGTAAAAAAATAAATGAATGAACAAATAAAAAATTAGTCAGGCATGGTGGCGGGCGCCTGTAATCCCAGCTACTCAGGAGGCTGGGGCAGGAGAATCACTTGAATCCAGGAGGCAAAGGTTGCAGTGAGCCGAGATTGCGCCGCTGCACTCCAGCCTGGGTGACAGAGCGAGACTCCATTTCAAAAAAAAAGAGATGCGCTTCAAGTGCTGCACAGAAATGGCTTCATCACAATCCTTGTTCAGGACATAACACTTTAGTCACTGACCCGCGCAAAACTCCTTTTCATTCATTCATTACTTCACTTATGATTTAACATCTATGGATACATCACTCAACACAAAACCAGGTCCCTGTTTGCTTACTGCTACCTAGCGATCCTTCCCCTCTGCCCTCTCCCGGCTCCCCACTTCCTGCCACCTTAGGAGAAATCATACTCATCATTCCCTTACTTTCCTTTCTATAGAGTTTTGTCACATATACATGTATTCCTAGAAGGTACTTTTGTTGTTGCTGTTCTGGTTGTTTCTAATTTTATAAAAAGGGCAGCCTGTGTGAACAGTCTTTATTATTATTATTATTATTAATATTATTATTTCGAGACTGAGTCTCGCTCTGTCACCCAGGCTGGAGTGCAGTGGTATGATCTCGGCTCACTGCAACCTTTGCCTCCTGGATTCAAACAATTATCATGCCTCAGCCTCCCAGCTACCTGAGACTACATGCGGGTGCCACCATGCCCAGATAATGTTTGTATTTTTAGTAGAGACGGGGTTTTGCCATGTTGGCCTGGCTGGTCTTGAACTCCTGACTTCAAGTGATCCGCCTGCCTCAGCCTCCCACAGTGCTGAGATTACAGGCATCAGCCACCGTGACTGGCCCTGTGTGGATAATCTTTTAGTGCCTATTTTTTTTTACTCAAAATTAGAGATTTACCTATATTTGCAGAAGATTCAAGATGGTCACTAATGGCCCAGTTGAGCCCTGCCTGAATTCCTGACCCACAAATTAGAAAATATAAGAAAATGACTGGTTTAAGCAATTACATTTTAATCTAGTTAAATGTTGGGGTGGTTTGTTACACAGCAATAAATAACTGGAAAATATGACCTCATGACGTTGGTATATACTGTTCCATTCTGTGACTACAGCAGAAGATATTTATCCTTTCTCCTGTCAATGAGCTTTTCTGGGGGGTTGTTTCCATGATGTTGCTATTATAAATATGTTTTATATTAAAATCTTGTATTAATTAATATAATTAAAACAATATTTTATTATAAATATGTTTTGGTACATATCTTGTGTGTACAAATGCAAGAGCTCCGTTGGGCATATACCTAAAAGTGCAATGCTGGATTGCAGGATATTGCTTAGCTGGTCGGGCACAGAGGCTCACGCCTGTAATCCCAGCACTTTAGGAGGCTGAGGCGGGCTGATCACCTGAGGTCAGGAGATTGGGACCAGCCTGTCCAACATGGCGAAACTCCGTCTCCACTAAAAATAAAAAAATTAGCCAGGTGCGGTGGCAGTCGCCTAAAATCCCAGCTACTGGGGAGGCTGAGGCAAGAGAATCGCTTGAACCCGGGAGGCGGAGCTTGCAGTGGGCCAAGATTGTGCTACTGCACTCTAGCCTGGACAACAGAGCAAGACTCTGACTCAAAACAAAAAACAAAAAACAAAAAACAACCTGCTTAGCTTTACAAGATGATCTGAAAGTGTTTCCTGGAATGGCTCTGCGTGGTCCCTCTAGCGGTGTATTACTGAGCCTGCCCATCCACATCCTCTCTAGCACTTAGCATTGTCAGGCATAATTTTTGTCCTTTGGATGCAGTTACCATGTGATCACATTGTGGTCTTGATTTGCATTTCCCTGACTGCTAATGAGATTGAATATTTCTCTGTATGTTTATCAGCCGCACGTGTTGTCTGTTCTCTGAAATGCCTACTTATGTCTTTTGCCTATTTTTTTAAAAACTGAGTTATTTGTCCTTCTTATTGTTGTTTTGTTGCTGTTTTTTTATTTTTTTGGAGTTTTGTTTGTTTGTTTGTTTGTGAGACGGAGTTTTTGCTTTAGCTGCCCAGGCTGGAGTACAGTGATGCAATCTCGGCTCACTGCAACCTCTGCCTCCCGGGTTCAAGTCATTCCCCTGCCTCAGCCTCCCAAGTAGCTGGGATTACAGGCACACACCACTACACCCGGCTAACTTTTTGTATTTAGTAGAGATGGGGTTTCACCATGTTGGTCAGGCTGGTCTTGAACTTCTGACCTCAGGTGATCCACCCACCTCAGCCTCCCAAAGTGCTGGGATTACAGGTGTGAGCCACTGCGCCCAGCCCACATATTTTTTTTTTTTTGAGACAGAGTCTTGCTCTGTGCCCCAGGCTGGAGTGCAGTGGTGCAATCTCGGCTCACTGCAAGCTCCGCCTCCCAGGTTCATGCCATTCTCCTGCCTCAGCCTCCTGAGTAGCTGGACTACAGGCGCCCACCACCGCGCCCGGCTAATGTTTTGTATTTTTAGTAGAGACGGGGTTTCCCGTGTTAGCCAGGATGGTCTCGATCTCCTGACCTCATGATCCGCCCGTCTTGGCCTCCCAAAGTGCTGGGATTACAGGTGTGAGCCACTGCACCCAGCCCACATATTCTTAATACTAATCCATATTACTATTTGTTGCAAATACCTTCTCCCAATTAGTAACATGTCTTTTCACCTTCTTTAAGATATCTTTGGTGAATAGATATTATTAATTTTAATATTGTCATATCTATTAATCTTTTTTTAAATAGTTGTATTACTTGCACCTTGAGAAATCCTTCCCTGGTCAGGCGTGGTGGCTCATGTTTATAATCCCAGCACTTTGGGAAACTGAGGTAGGAGATCACTGGAGCCCAGGAGTTCAAGACCAGTCTGGGCAACATGGTGAGACCTTGTCTCTATAAAAAATAATAATTTTAAAAAAAAGACCATCAATAAATTGAGGAGAAATGACATCTTTATGATATGAAATTCTCCAGCTCATGAGCATGGTATCCCTCTTCATTTACTCGGGATTTTTTAAAACCTTGGAAACTTTTTAAATCTTTCCCATACGGCCCTCTGATTTTACATCTGTCCATGAAATGTTTGAGTCATTTTCAATTATAAATATTGCCTGGTTTGGCTGGACGTGGTGGCTCATACCTGTAATCCTAGCACGGTGTGGGGCCAAGGTGGGTGGATCACTTGAGCTCAGGAGTTCAAGACTAGCCTGAGCAATATGGCAAAACCCCGTCTCTACAAAAAATACAAAAAATTAGCCAGGTGTGGTGGTGTGCACCTGTAGTCCCAGCTACTGGGGAGGCTGAAGTGGGAGGATCGCTTGAGTCCGGCGGGAGGTCAGGCTGCAGTGAGCTGAGATTGTGCCTCTGCACTCCAGCCTGGGCAACAGGGTGAGACCCATCTCAAATAAATGAATAAAAATAAAATTGATTTTAAAATATTGCCTGGTTCTACATCTCCTATCACCTAAACTGCATGTGAAATCATTCTGTTGCTATGGTTTACGGATCCTGTCACCTCCTTGTGGGACCTATCGTAGAATCATGTTTGGCCTGTTCTATTGTTAGCCATCTGGTGTTCATGTCCATTTCTGGGGAATTATGACACCACCAACATAACTTTAGCACTGTTTCAACCCCAGGCCTGGTCAGGCGCAGTGGCTCATGCCTGTAATCCCAGCACTTTGGGAGGCTGAGGTGGGTGAATCACCTGAGGTCAGGAGTTTGAGGCCAGCCTGGCCAACATAGTGAAACCCTGTCTCTACTAAAAATACAAAAATTAGCCAGGTGTGGTGGTGCATCCCTGTAATTCAAGCAACTTGGGAGGCTGAGGCAGGAGAATCTCTTGAACCCAGGGGGCAGAGGCTGCAGTGAGCCGAGATCACACCATTGCACCCCAGCCTGGGTGACAGAGTGAGACTCCATCTCAAAAAAAAAACCTTTTTTTTTTTTTTTTTTTTTTGAGACCGTCGCTCTCTGTCGTCCAGGCTGAAGTGTAATGGCGTGATCTTGGCTCACTGCAGCCTCCGTCCCCTGGGTTCGAGAGATTCTCCTGCCTCAGCCTCCCTAGTAGCTGGGATTACAGGTGCCTGCCACCATGCCTGGTTAACAGGGTTTCACTGTGTTAGCCAGGATGGTCTCGATCTCCTGACCTCGTGATCCGCCTGCCTCGGCCTCCCAAAGTGCTGAGATTACAGGTGTGCGCCACCACACCTGGCTCATTTTTGTATTTTTAGTAGAGACGGGGTTTCACTATGTTGGCCAGGCTGGTCTTGAACTCCTGACCTCAGGTTATCCGCCTGCCTTGGCTTCCCAAAGTGTTGGGATTACAGGTGTGAGCCACGGCGCCCAGCCAGGAACTCTTTTAAAGTAAATATGACTACAGTAGAAGCCCTCTTCTCCAACGTGACCAGCATCAATGATTGGTGAGTGAATGAAGTCAAAGTGGGAATTAAAAAAAAAAAAGATCTATATCAAACATTCTAACCTAAAACATAAAGTGAATATTGCTTTTGCTGATCTCTGAATGCGAGGCCAAGGTCTTCTCTTTGAGTGTGGATCAGTTGAGTGGAATTCTGTATACTTTCTTGTGTAAACACACTGATAATTCATCATGGACGGTATCCAGTCTTGGTTACGTAAGTGGAATAAGAATTTAGACAGATGCTAAACAATCTGAGTGCCAAATCCTTTCAGGTTATCATAAATTTTTATTTTTCTTTATCAAGATGGTGTCTCATTCTGTCGACCAGGCTGAAGTGCAGTGGCACCATCTCAGTTCACTGCAACCTCCCCCTCCAGGGTTCAAGCGATTCTCCTGTGTCAGCCTCCTGAGTAACTGGGATTACAGGTGCCCACCACCACGCCCGGCTAATTTTTGTATTTTAGTAGAGAAGGGGTTTCGCCATGCTGGCCAGGCTGGTCTCGAACTCCTGACCTCAGGTGATCTGCCCACTTCGGCCTCCCAAAGTGCTGGGATTACAGGTGTGAGCCACTACACCTGGCCTATTTGTGTTTTTGATTATACTTTTTGAGTGACTGTGAACTGATAGCTCATTGTGGTTTTAATTTGCATTTTCCTAATGGGGCATTTTTCAGTATCTTTTTTTTTTTTTTTTTAAGATGGAATCTCATTATGTTGCCCAGGCTGATCTCAAATTCCCAGGCTCAAGTGATCCTGCCACCTCAGCTTCCTGAGTAGCTGGGATTGCAGGTGCACCACTGCGGCCACTGAACATCTTTTCATGTGCTTATTGGCCGCTTGTATATTTCTTTGGAGAAACGTCTCTTCAGATTTTTGACTATTTTAAGATTCCGCTATTTGTCTTTCTTTTACTTTTTTTTTTTTTTTTAAGTCTGGTGAATAGGAAGTAGTGTTATTTTTCTTTTTGAGTTGTAATAATTATTTATGTTTTGGATACAAGTCCTTTATCAGCTATATGATGTGCCAATATTTTCTCCCAGTCTGTGGATTGGCTTTTTCACTGTCTTTTTTATTTTAATGTATTTTTTATTTTTTTGAGACAGAGTCTCTCTCTGTTGCCCAGACTGGAATGCGGTGGCACGATCATAGCTCACTGCAGCCTTGACCTCCAGGGCTCAAGTCATCCTCCCCTGCCTCAGCCTCCAGAGTAGCTGGGACCGTAGGTGCATGACATCATGCTCTGCTGCTTTTTGTATTTTTTTTTTTTTTTTTTTTGAAGAGATAGGATTTCACCATGTGGCCCAGGCTGGTTTTGAACACCTGGGCTCCAGCAATCCACCCACTTTGGCTTCCCAAATTGTTGGCATTACAGGTGTGAGCCACCCCACCCAGTCTGTTATTTTTAATTTTTTTTGAGTCGGGGTCTTGCTCTGTTGCCCAGGCTGGAGTGCAGTGGCAGCATCATGGCCCACTGTAGCCTCAACCTCCTGTTATCAAGCAACCCTCCTGCCTCGGCCTCCAGAAGAGCTGGGATTACTCTGTGTAACAAGCATTGTAAGAAGACACTGTGCCCAGCCCTTTTCACTTTCTCCATGACATCTTTTGAAGCAGAAAAATGTCTAACTTTGATGAAGTCCAATTTGTCTACTGTTTTCTTTGTCACTTGTGCTTTTGGTGTCATAGCTAAGAAGGCTTTGCCTAACCTAAAGGCATGAAGCTTTCCTGCTGTGTTTTCTCCTATAAGTTTTGTGGGTCTTGCTTTTATATTTAGGCCTATGATCCATTTGGAGTTTTTGTGTATGGTGTGAGGAAGAGGATATCCAGTTGCCCTTGTACAACTTGTCAAAAAGATTATTCTTTCCCCATTGAATGGTCTTGGCACTCTTGTCAAAAACCAATGGACCATAAAAGTGAGGATTTATTTCTGAACACTCCATTCAACTCCATTCAAATCCATTCATCTATATGTCTGTCCTTATGTCCGTTCCACACTGTCTTGATTTCTGAACTCTGTACTGTTTTCGACTTGAGAAGTGTGAGCCCTCCAACTCTGTTCTTCTTTTTCAAGATTGTTTTGGCTATGCTGGGTCCCTTGCATTTCTGTATGAATTCTAAGATCAGCTCGTCAAAAAAGTCAGCTGGGATTTTTTTATCATTACAATCTCAGCTGAGATTTTGATAGGAATTGTATTGAATCTGTAGATTAATGTGGGGAGTATCGCCATGTTAACAATATTGATTCTTCCTATCCGTAATGTGGGATGTCTATTTATTTAGTTCATCTTTGATTCCTTCCAACAATGTGTTGTAAGTTTCAGAGCGCACGTTTTGTATTTATTTTGTTACCTTCATTCCTGAGTATTTTATTCTTTTCAATGTAATTATAAATAGAACTGTTTTCTTAAGTTTACATTTGCACCGTCCATTGCTAGTATATAGAAATACAATTGATTTTTGTATATTAACATTGTGCCCTGCCACTGAACCTATTTATTAATTCCAGTAATAATTTAGTGGATTCCTTAGGATTTTCTGTATGTGAGATTATGTCATTTCAAATAGAGATAGTATTGCTGGTTCCTTGCCAGCCAGGTACCTTTCATCATTTTCTTGCCTAATTGCTCTCCCATCAGATATTTAGGGCTGTTGTTATCATCTGGATTGGCTGAGTCCTTGACATTCCAAATGTTGCACATTTAGAGCCATCGGCAGATGTTTGGGCTTCTGGGCTAAGCAGAGCTTTCCTTTTGACAAGCTGACAGCCCGTACCTGAGTGAGGATATCAGCTTTTCTCCCAAGCTCTGCTAATTAATGTTTCAGTTGAGGAGTGATCTGTGGTCAGTTTCCTCCACAGTCAAAGCAGGTCTCACGCCTTTGAATCCCCAAAGGCACATACACCCTGCAGCTCATGCGTGAGGGCCTCTCCGCCGCGGCCATTGCCTTCAGCCACCTCAGTCTTCTTTTTCAGTACTCTCTGTTAATCCCTGCCACTCAACCGTTCTCCCAGGACCGAGCTTCTTTTCTCTGAATACTTAACAACACACTGGAACAGTTCGAAAACTTTTGACAGCAGAGAAATGTGGGTGTATTCTCATGCTGAACTCACAGGAAAGGTGTAGGATCCGTGAGATGCTGATGCAGCGAAGTGTCAATCGTGCATGTGAACACACACACACACACACACACACACACACACACACACACACACACACACACAGAGTCGGATTTCCTGACAGAGGGCAGAAACTCTCCACGACTGTCATGGGAGGGAGCAGAGATTTTATCTTCTCTCATGTCACCTTTTGCACAGAACCCACTGCTGTGACATGTGTAGGCAGCAGGCCTCATCCCAGGGAAGAGCCCGACGACCTGGGAGCCAGCATTTCTGAGCCACTTGCAAGCAGAGCAGGCAGGCCCACAGGTGCGCTGCCCACGTAGGAAGCAGAGCAGGGCAGGGCGGCCGCCTTCCCCTTCACTACTTGGGAATCTTGCCACCCGTCCAGCAGAGTGGCCGGGAATACACCAACAGTGGTGATTTTTCTGGCACTGACGATTGTTGGGGTGAGCCGTGGGCTGCTCTGTATTCAGCTCTCCTGCTGAATAGAATTCAATCGATGTCTCTGAAGTGCCAATGCCCAGCGCAGAGCAGCTCCGTTCCACATCAGTCGCCCACACCGCTCTGGGCTCTTCCTCAGTGAGGGAGGAATGAGTGGAGAGTCTGCTGAGCACTTGGTTCCTTGCTGTCTACGGTGAGAGTTTATTCTCCTGGCCAGGCTTTGCAGTTAAACTGATCACACTGCAATCTGTAGTCTGACAGGGTGGTAAGCTTTGCATCCAATTTGTACATAAAATGATAACATTACGAGCACTAGGTGGGGGAGCTTAACAGTTCAGAAAGAAAGGACTTTCATTTCCCTCCTCAACTGTTTACCCCTCAGGCCCGAGAGGCTGATTCTTCTCACAGGGAGTAGCCAGAGGAGTCACCCCACCCCCCAAACCACCTCCTTCCACCGTAAGTGGAACCGCACTTCCTGCCCTTGGCGTAGGGTCTGCGGCAGATGATGGCGGGCCTCCATTTGCCATTGAAGTCCAGGAGTAAAACCATATATGGTTGCATCAATTAAAAATCACTCTTGAATTCAGTGCTCATAAAACTTCCTGCAATGATGGAAATATTCCGTAGCTGCATCGTCTAACATGGTGGTCACCAGCCGTATGCGGCTACTGAGCACTTGAAATGCTGCCAGTCATTCTGAGGAACTGAATTTTAAATTTTATTTATTTATTTATTTATTT